>NW_024080918.1:1771060-2194368 GCF_003009895.1 Hyaena hyaena
TAGGAGAGAGAGAGAGAGAGACAGCATGAGCAGGGCAGGGTCAGAGAGAGAGAGGGAGTCACAGACTGAAACAGGCTCCAGGCTCTGAGCTGGCAGTCAGCACAGAGCCCGACGCGGGGCTCGAACCCACGAACCGCGAGATCATGACCCAAGAGAAAGTCGGACACTTAACCGAGTAAGCCACCCAGGCGCCCCTCTACATATCTCCTTAATACCTCTGGTCACTAGTTTTCCAGTTGTGTTCCTACCAATTCTCTGACCACTGGTGAAATCATTAAGCACTGTCCATGACTTAGAGTAGATTTTGTATCTCTGGTATTTGAGAAAAATGAGCAACGAGATATCCTGGTTAAAGTTCTACCCACTGGAAGGTTTTCCTTTCAAGGCCTCTCCAGAGTGGGGTTATAGTGCTGTCATACTCCACACTTCACTTTTATGTAGTGACAGCATATCATGCAGAATCATATGTAAAATTAAACACTTTTTTCCCTAAGTCAACTGGCCAAAGAGAACATCTCACAAGAGGAAAGAAAAATTACAGCAGGAATAGAAGCCATGGTACCTGGGCTATTTGCTCATGCAACTTACTTGTATCTTCAGGACCTACTCAAGAAGGTCAGTCTCATATATATAACTTTTATTTTATGACAGAGTGCTAATGCACACACCCCCATTTATGGTGGATTAGACAAAACTCAGTTCATGATGGACAGCTCTGGTTGCATGTTACTTTATGGCCCATGGTAAGTCAGTATTCCCTTTCTACTAGGCCTAGTAACAAACCAGATGCCATTTCTTGAAAGAAGCGTACTTATATTTTGAGAATGGCATGACTTTGTTCCAAAATCTTTAATGCCTGCACTATAATTCATTTATACCTACTTGTCAAAGGCTCCATGCAGCAGGTTTGTTTACTGTAGATACTTTCAGCACCATTACATCTGCTGGGTTATTTGTGACCCAAGTGGAAGAGCAGCTTTCATGGCAGCTTGGCCTATTCAAGAACCTTTATTTCTTCTGCATCCTACTCAAAATTGGCAGCTTTTCTAATTACATAGTAAATAGGTCAGAATAGTATAACCAAATGATTCTTATGTATTACCACCAAAATCCAAAGAAGCACACTAATTGTTAAGCTCTTTTCTTAGTAGTAAGGAGGTCAGATAAAACAACTTGGATGGGGTAACTTAACATGTTCCTAGAAATTAGGAATTAGAGCCCTAAAAATTCACTGAGGTATCAGGCCTCTAAAGTTTTGTGAATTCATTCACTACCACCTGACATTCATGCATCTTACCACAATGTCTAGGAGAGTTTCTACTTTCTGCAGACCAGGAAAATCATCAGGATATCATCAGTGAAATATAGCATAGTATAGTCCTATGGGATGCAGAAGCCATTAATGTCCTAAAGACTAGATGTTGACATGGGATGAAGAGTTTCTATAAAGAGGTAAGAGCATGAAGGTATATTAATGGCTCTAATAGCTGAAAATAAACCATATGTGATAGTTTTCCTAATAGGTTTAGAGAATAAAAGCATATGCTGGATCAACAACTTACATACAAGGCTCAGGGGTATGTTGATTTTCACTAGATACAAAACTTCATATGGAACAGACACTGCAATTGATGTTAACTTCTGATTAAGTTTACAGTATTCTGCTGTCATTCTCCAAGGCACATCTATCTTCTGCACTGGTCATGTCTATGCTTGAAACACTCCAATGTCTTCCTCAACTTATAGGGCAAAATCTAAAATCCTATCCTTCCATATAAGAAACACCTTATGTTATTTTCTCATTTTCTTTTAAGGGTTTTAAGAGGGTTTTTTTTCCCCCTTATTTACTGAATTTACTCTATTTTGACTATATTTTTTGCACATGGGGTAGGTAAATTTTTTCATATAATTTTTTTTCATGTGAGTAGTAATTTTTTAGCAACACTTATTGAGTATTTCATCCTTCCACCAATGATTTCTCATTCTACTTTTGCCACATACCAAGATTCCATATATTCATGCATCTATTTCTGAGTTTTTCATTTAGTTCCAAATGTATGTATGTTTTGTTGTTACCTGAGCCCCTGGGGAAGTCCATGGAGAAGGCGGCATAAAGTCTTCCCCAGCTTTTTTGTTTTGTTTTGTTTTTAAATAATCTCTGCATTCAACATGGGGATCAAACTGACAACCCCGAGATCAAGAGTCACATGCTAACTAAGCCAGCCAAGCACCCCCATCCCCTGCTTTATGTAACTACCTCAACTCTATTGTCACCTCTGCAAGGCACCTGTGCTGTGGGTTTGCCTCCTTATACAAACATTAAAATTCCAGCTCTCTGTTTTTCAACTATATAACAACTATATTCAGTCCTGATAACCTTATAAGCTATTGCTCATCGTTCTAACTTTTGAATTTCTGCTCATTTCTGGCACTTTGGATTTTCTTGTTCTAATTTTGAGTTCACCAATAAGTTGAAAAAATATTTTGTATTTATGCAGTATTGTGTTTAAAGCAGGTACATGGTGTGTCCTCCATGTTTGGTCAATCCATCACATCTACCACATTTCTATTATTAGAGATTTTTTTTCCTTTGCTTGAAATTATTTTCATTGCTCCTAAATTCTCCACATACTGGCTTTAATAGTCACTGCTTCAGGGCAAAGTAGATAAAGTTCTACAACAAAGAAGTTTATAGAAATGTTAAGTAGAATTTTTTAAACAGGCAGCAGGCATCACAGTCTGAAACCAAAGAGCTTTTGATTCCTCAAGGGCTAGGAAGAAAGAAAGAGGAAGGTTGTTTGTTTTGATTTCTAAAAAGAATTAGTTTAGATCATCAAAGCCAAAGCCTGTAGGACAAGAGCATAGAGATTATAAAAGATAAATGTTGAATAGAGAAAAATGCAGAATAGGTATCAGCTCCTCAGATGCACAGAAAATAACTGACAATCAAAAAATCAGTATATCTATAAGGGAGTCACCATAGCAGGAGACCAGAGAACCCTGTAATCAAAAGTTACAGGTAGACCACCCAAAATGGGGAGACTAGATGAGGGTACAACTGAGTCTCAAAGAATCAGCAAGCTTGTGAGAGCTAGTGATGGCTGGGGTAATTATCTAGTCCTACTCACTCCCAGGTATCAGTAGGAGAAGCAAGTAAGGATAAAAGGGCATCAAGGGAACCAGAAACCCCTCTTCTACTATAATGATAATGGCTAACATTTACTGAGCATTTACTATGTGCTAGAACCTATTGTAAGCATACACATGTTTTATCTAATTTAATTCTACTAACAGCCTATGAGATTGGTCGTGCTATTATTTCAAAGATGAGACAATGGGGCACCTGGGTGGCTCAGTCGGTTGAGCATCTGACTCTCCATTTCAGCTCAAGTCATTGATCTCAGGGTTGTGGGATCAAGACCTGTGTCAGGCTCCCCACTAAGTGTGGAGACTTTTGGAATTCTCTCTCTCTCCCTCTGCCCCCTCTTCTGCTCTTGCATGCTCTCTCAATCTCTAAAATAAAAAGAGTTAAAAAAAAAAAAAAAGATGAGGCACTGAAATACAGAAAATTTAAGGTTATATTGCTAGAGTTTGATAGATTCAAGGTTTTATTTCCTTTGTTTCTAGACACTACTGAAAGAAAAAAAAAATCCAGAGATAATGCTTGCATTTCAGGATGAAAAGCCAGATGGAGGTTTGAATTTGAAAATAACATACATCCTGAAGAAAAATTGCCCCCAGTAGTCAATTTTTTCCAGAGAAACAGAGTACATGCATGTGCACATCACACACATACACACACTAATTAATTAATTAGCATATACATTACAATCGATTGACACACAATTATGGAAAAGTTCTACAATCTTTATCTGCAAACTGGAAACACAGGAAAATTAGTGGTGTAGCTCCAGTCTGAGAGTAAAGGCCTGTAAACCAGGAGAGCAGTGATGTAAATCTCAGTTCAAAGGCAGAATATGAATGTCCCAGCTCACAGAGTTAGGTATAGAGAGCAAATTCTTCGATACTTTTGTCTTTTTTCTATTCAGGCCATCAGCACATTATATGAGCCTTACCCACACTGGGGAGAGCAGTCTGCTTTAACCAGTATATTTATTTGTTTGTTTGTTTATTTAAATTTTTGTTTTTGTTCTTTTATTTTAGAGAGAGAGCTCACAAGCAAAGAGGGGTAGAGGGAGAGAGAGAGAATGTTAAGCAGACTCCATGTTTGGCAGCCACACACATTGTCTTAAAATCTACTGAATCTCCAAATAAAGACAACACAAGGTCATAATTTCACCTAACATCATATGACTATTCTGCATACAACTGAAATGCACTAACTCTTTCCCCAGTAAAGGAAATAATATCCTTTAGTCATGTTTACGTTTCCTTGATATCCCATAACATAAATACTATGATGTAAGATTAAAATACTTTATTCATAATAAGTCAATACATCATATGTTACATGATAAGAGAATGAGGGAGGGATGAAATCAGAGATATTTGCCTATACATATATACATACACATGTATACACAAACGTATTTATAACAAAATTAGGAGAAATACTCATTACAATTAAGTCCACATTTCTTTCACTGGTGACATGGTCATAGCTGGTATTTTTAACTACCTTCTTCCACTACACATTCTGTATTCCCTTTGTCTTTAGAAAGTACCTCAGCTGGTATTAGTTCTTTACCTGGTGGAGTGATCCAAATCTTCATTCCTGAAGGGTCTGGGCCATTAGTAGTCCTATATGGATTGGGTTATTATAGTTTTCTATTGACCACAAATCACAGACCGTGGTAATAGTAAAAGTTGTTCTGAGGGATTTCTTGTATTTCAGACATATTGGTCCTTACCCCCACTTTGGGGTAGCAGTCGAATTTCCTCTTGTTAGTCAAGATAAATCACTCAGCCAGCACAACTCCCTTCTTCATTTGTTGATTCAGGAGCATGAAGGAGTCCAAAGTGGTTGCAAAGCCCAAACCTTGCTCCAGCCCTGCAAGATATTGCCATCTAGCTGGTGTCATAACCAAGTTTTCAAAAGGCCATTCCAATGTTCTATCAAAGCAGCTGCTTCCAGATGGTGGGGGGTCATGATAAAACCAGTGAATTCCACGAGCATGGGCCCATTGCCATATTTCTTTTTGCTGTGGAGTTCCTTGACCAGAAACAATGCTGTGTAGAATAAATTAAGACAAGCTATATGTGTGGATAAGGCATTCTGTAAGTCTACAGATGGTAGGTTTAGCAGAAGTGTTAAAAGCTAGGAAGGCAAATCTGTATCCAGACTAGTGTCTCAGCCAGTAAGAACAAAATGATGGAAGCAGTCCAAGGCAATCAGTCTGCCACCAGGTAGAGGACTGATTACTCTGAAGATTGGTGTCATTTGAGGGCTCCGTGTTAGTTCCTGCTGCTGGTAGGCTGGATACTCAGCAGTGGTCATAGTCAGGTAAGCCTTAGTAGGTGGAAATCCATGTTGCTGAATCCATTCATAACCTTCATCTCTGTCATCATGGTCACTTTGTTCATGAGCCCATTGGATGTTGTAGGGGTGACTGGAGAAAGAAGCTGACTGATAGCTACAGACATTTATTTATTATTATTACTTTTTTAGGGGGGGAAAAGTCATTATACTTTGTTTATTTCAATATAGGAAAAATAAAACACAAAAGTTTCAGAAAGGATTAAATATTGAATCTATATAAAATTTCCAAATAAAATGTTTTCAAGTATTTAAGTGAAATGCTCAAATCTGTGCCAATGAACAAATTTTTCATAATCTCTTCCCATTCTCTTTTTTTTTAATTTATTTAATTTATTTAATTTATTTTTATTTTCTTTTTACAAATAGTTTATTGTCAAATTAGTTTCCACATAACACCCAGCGCTCATCCCCACAAGTGCCCCCCTCCATGCCCATCCCCTCTCCCCCCCCACATCCATTAGTCCTCAGTTTTTGTCAGCATTCAAGAGTCTCTCATGGTTTGCCTCTCTCCCTTTCCCCCATCATTTCCCCCCTTCTTCTCCCCCTTGTTCCTCAGTTAAGTTCCTCCTAATCCTCCTATACGTGCAAACATATGATATTTGTCCTTCTCTGCCTGACTTATTTCGCTCAGCATAACAGCCTCAAGGTCCATCCATGTTTCTACACATGGCCAGATTTCATTGTTTCTCATTGCCATGTAGTATTCCATGGTATAGATAAACCACATCTTCTTGATCCATTCGTCCGTTGATTGGCACTTAGGCTCTTTCCATGTTTTAGCTATTGTGGGGAGTGCTGCTATGAACATTGGGGTGCATGTGCTCCTATGCATCAGCATTTCTGTATCTCTAAGCAAGATGTCCTTTAGTTCTTTAAACATATTTATAACAACTGCTTGGAAATCCTGGTGTATTATATCTGATTTCTGGCTCCTCTCATAGGCAGTTTCTATTGTCTGATCCCCCCCCCATATTGTCATATTTTCTTGTTTCTTTNGTGAGGGGGTATCTCAGTGTGGCTTTGATTTGTATTTCCCTGATGAGGAGGGACGGTGAGCATCGTTTCATGTGTCTGTTGGCCATCTGGATGTCCTCTTTGGAGAAGTGTCTGTTCCTATCTTCTGCCCATTTCTTCACTGGGTTGTTTGTTTTTCAGGTGTGGAGTTTGGTGAGTTCCTTATAGATTCTGGATATTAACCCTTTATCTGATATGTCATTTGCAAATATCTTTTCCCATTCCGTTGGTTGCCTATTAGTTTTGTGGGTTGTTTCCTTTGCCGTGCAGAAGCTTTTAATCTTGATGAGATCCCAATCGTTTATTTTTGCTCTTGATTCCCTTGCTTTTGGGGATGTGTCAAGTAAGAAGTTGCTGTGGTGGAGGTCAAGGAGGTTGTTCCCTGCTTTCTCCTCTAGGGTGTTGATAGTTTCCTGTCTCACGTTCAGGTCCTTGATCCATTTTGAGTTTATTTTTGTGCATGGTGTGAGAAAATGGTCTAGTTTCATTCTTCTGCATGTTGCTGTCCAGTTTTCCCAACACCATCTGTTAAAAAGGCTGTCTTTTTTCCATTGGATACTCTTTCCTGCTTTGTCAAAGATCAGTTGGCTGTATACTTTTGGGTTCACTTCTGAGTTCTCAATTCTGTTCCATTGGTCTATGTGTCTGTTTTTGTGCCAATATCATACTGTCTTGATGATGACAGCTTTGTAGTAGAGGCTAAAGTGTGGGATGGTGATACCTCCCGTTTTGGTTTTATTTTTCAGTATTACTTTGGCTATTTGGGGTCTTTTGTGGTTCCATACAAATTTTAGGATAGTTTGTTCTAGTTTTGAAAAGTATTATTATTACTTTTAATGTATATTTTTGAGAGAGAGAGAGACAGAGTGTGAGCAGGGGAGGGGCAGAGAGAGAAGGAGACACAGAATCTGAAACAGGCTCCCAACTCCAAGCCGTTCGTACAGAGCCCGATGCGGGGCTTAAACCCACGGACCGTGAGATCGTGACCTGAGCTGAGTCTGATGCTTGAGTGACTGAGCCACAAAGGCACCCCTAAATTATGATCTATGACAAACAGTGGAATGATCCAGAGATAATTCACCTAGAGGAGACTAGACGAAAAGAAGAGAAACATATGGCCAAAGAGAGTAGAATTAGAACCACTGGCTATATGAAGTTAAAGTCAAACTAAAATCCGCTAGGAAGGATTTTAGTAAGGAAGAATTTTCTAGCACACAAATCTCTCTCAAATGATGTGAGCTGTTTCGGGAAAGAGTGAATTTCTCATCACTAGAATTGTTTAAGCAGAAGTTTGTCAGAGATATCATATAGGAAATTCAAATATTATATAGGAAAATGAGCCAAAGGACATTAGGTTCCCTTTTCAAACCTGATACTTTTGAGAGTAAATGTCCTCCCCTCTTTGAATTTTGAGGATATATGCTAAGAGCTCTCTATGGTGCATGTGGAAGCCAACCAAAGATGCTTAAATGATTAAGGATGAATATGTGTAAATAATCCACATAATCTGCTTGGTGGAATGTGAAGCAGGAAAATATCAAAGCCCGAATTATAGTAGTCTACTTTTGCTAGGTGTGGTAGTTACAAACAATCCCAAAACCTTGATGGCTTCCTGCAAAACAGACTTCTTTCTTACTCTCATTACATGTTGGCTGAAGACTAACTAAACTCTGGATCGTATCCTCTGATCTTAGAGGCCAGACTGAAAAAAGAAGCCTGTATCTGGACATCACTGGAATTATGGAACCACATGAAGGCCCTTAATACTTCTGCTAGAGTTGGTATCAACATTTTCCATTCCATTTCATTGGTCACAGCAAGGTATATGGCTAAGCCTGCCATTGAAGGGGCAGAAGGGTGGCCTTGAAAGAGAGGAAATATTTTGACTGCACTTAAACATATTACATGAAGTTATGTAGGCATGGTTTGACAATTCACAATTCTCCCCAGTGAAATAAATGACTTCTAGGGAGTAAGAAAAACTTTTTTATATATAGCATTTACTTTGGAAGTACCTTTTCCCAACAAAAAATAGAGTAACCTAAACACCTACTATCCACTTCACTGCAGGAGAAAATGGAACTCCCAGGCATCCATAGCAGGGATATTTCATTTCATCATTGTTTGTGAAGAAACTTATAGAAATACAAATATAAACAGCTACATAATATAGTTAATAAAGTCTTTGTGCTTTAAAAATAAAATTTTGAGGGTAGCCTTGGTGGCTCAGTTAATTAAACATCCACCTTCGGCTCAGGTCATGATCTCACGGTTTGTGAGTTTGAGCCTTCTGTCAGGCTCTATGGTGACAGCTCAGAGTTTGGACCCTGCTTCAGATTCTGTGTCTCCCTCTCTCCCTGCCCCTCCCCTGCTCTCTCTCTCTCTCTCTCTCTCTCTCTCTCAGAAATAAACATTTACAAATTTAAAAATAAAATTTTGAATAATCATAAGATAGAGAAATCTCTGTAAGTCCATGACTAGAACTGCTTGGATGATGGCGATATGACCCTGTTTTACATGGGGCCTGCATAGCTGGGTAGAGGAACTGGTGGTGGAATTGGATCCAAATGAAATAAGTAGGAAGAGGAAAAATAATAAGGGTCTTTTATATCAAACCAAGAATCTAGACTTACTTTGGAGGCTATCGAGAGCTAACAAAGAGGCTTTTTAAGGAGGCAAGAGGCAGGATCAGAACCACTCAGACAATATATGGAGGATGGATTGGAAATGGGACAAAATTCGAGGTAAGACCAGGTAATTATTAGAATTAAAGTAATGCTGGCTAGAAATGAAAGGCCCTAAAACTAGGCCAGGAGGAGTAGTAATAGAAAAGTGAAAACAAGTGGAAAACTATCAGAGTTAAAAAGAATAGTACTTGGTGATTGACTGGATGAGAAGGCTGAATGAGAAGTCCTCTGACAGTTGCCAAATTTGGGACTTGGCACAGCTGGGCAAGTATAGTTAAATGATTTACAAATGCAGACTTAAGTTTAAGTTCTAGTTATTACTTCCTAGATTTGTATCCTTCAATAAATTATTTTATCTTGTTGTGTTTCCATTTACTCATCTGTAAAATTGAGCTGAAAGTAAGACTCCCATCATAGAACTATTGTGAGAAGTTACCAATGAGAGGTTTCAGACACCCTCCAAAGGTACTTCAGAGACTTGTGCATATATTAAGATAGACCTATCAGCTGTCTGTCCTGCCATTTTATTAATTTTGTATTGTCAGAATAAATAGGCCATATGGAGAACAGAGAATGAATGTCTCTAATCTTGCTTCAAAATGGATATTCTGGGGGTATCTGTGTAGCTCAGTTTGTGAAGCATCCAACTCTGGATTTTAGCTCAATCATGATCTCACAGTTGGTGGGTTTAAGCCCCATGTCAGGCTGATGTGTAGAGCCGTTTTGGGATTCTCTCTCTTTCTCTCCTCTTCTCTTCCTCCCCTCCTCATGCTCAAGGATATTCTGAAAGATGCTTACATAAGAAAGTTAAAAACCCTTCCTTTTATCTCATCACTGTGTCCTGGTTTGGCTTCCATATGTTTATCTTGGATGACTTTTATTCTGTCTTTAATTCCTTACTAGATATCTTAGAGCTCAAGACTTCACCCAGCTCTAGGTTTAGTAGATAAAGTACTCAGAGTTAGTATAGCTCTCACTCACCCTCTAGGGAGGAGTGGTGACAATTTGGGGATTAAGTGATTTAACAGAAAAGGAAAGTACATAGGAAGTAGGCAGGAAAATTTAAACATTCTGGATGAACTATGACTATAAAGCCCAATACTTCAGTGGAGAATCACAGAATGCTTAAATGCCTTTAACACCACCCTAATACCAACTGCCACCCCTCTGTAAGCAATGAATAGTGGTAGCTATTACTTTTGTTATGATGATGATGGTAGATAGATGGCGAATTGAAGTATTGTCAAAGACTATTAAGAATTTTGAGATATATAAAAAAATCAAAGGGAAAAATTCAAACTACAAAAGTATGTTTGTAACTTATTTACCCTAAGTAAATAAAATGAGTGATATCTCTGATTAATATTTGTCCTTCGCTACTGATTTTCTTCTTTTTCTTAGTAATAGAACTCCTTTTAGACTCTGCCGAAGAGGATACATCTAATCTACTTTGCAGCTAGGTTTGGCCACAAGACAATCCGGACAATGACAGGAATATAAGTGGGAAGTACAACCTCCAGGTCACATCTTTGTGTGGAAACTACTTGTCCTTTACTTCCTTGTTTCTTTTCTCATGGTAATTGAGTGATGGTCAGTTCTATAAATAAGGACAAAAAAGATAGAACCCCCAAGGACCTGAATGACCTTGTAGAGCAAAGCTACTTAGAGCCTGTCTACCAGCTACTGTTACATGGAGATAATTAATTTCTATTTTGTTTTAGCCATTGTATTTTTCTTTCTTCATTATTTATGGCAAGTAAGCATAATACATGTAATAAAATACCTGGTACGTTGCCAATCAACTGTAAAAAAAACTCCCACGTTTTTAAAAGACATACAAATGATAAAAATATATCATTTAAAGGTGGTGCCTAAAAATTTGATTGTAATTAAGCTTTCATTCCCTTGGTATAGAAATCATCACACCACTATAACAGGCATGTCTATTATTTGAATTTCTCACATCAAATTTATTTGACTTTTGGAGGAATACACTGTGAGTGAAAGTAGGGGATTCTCAAGTATGTTTTTAAAGACCCACATGCCTTATGAGTGTTATGGTTCAGTTGACCCTCAGAAACTATGTCGCAGAATACTTGTCTTGGTACCAGGACCAAAAGAGCTCTATTTATTTGCCAGACAAGGCAGGGAGTCTGCTCCCACAATATGTATACTGGATGTGTACAGAAGATTTCAAGTTGTATAACATAATGCAATGATGGTCACAATGCTAGAGAAACAGGGATGATAAATGCAAACAAAAAGAAAAAAAAAGCATTTTTATGCTTACAAAGAAGGCCATGTTTCTTTTGCTGGCTTACTACCAAAGCTTCTACCCAGACACCTGGTCTTCTCTACTCTGTGCTTTGACACTAAATGCATTGAATAAACCTAAGAATTCAGCCAGTATTATTCTGGTACTTGTTTTTATCTCCCAGGTTCTCTAAATGTACACATGATACTAGGTCCCCTGAAATTCCACTGATCAGATTGTTTCCCCCTACAATTACACTCCTGAATTTGTATTTTCATAAATAGAAAGCTGCCAACTGAATTAAGTGATAGGTGGACTTCAAAAGATCACTAACCTAGAAGTCAGGCCCTTGGTTCCAGTTCTGCTATGCTTTACTATGTGACTTTGATTGGGGCCCTAATTTTTAATATTTATTTTTTTATATGTTGATTTGTTTTTGTTTTTGTTTTTGTTTTTTAATTTTTTAATGTTTTATTCATTTCTGAGAGAGAGAGAGGCAGCGTGAGCAGGGAAGGGTCAGAGAGAGAGGGAGACACAGAATCTGAAGTAGGCTCCAGGCTCTGAGCTAGCTGTCAGCACAGAGCCCGATGCGGGTTTCGAACCTATGAATCGCGGGATCATGACCTGAGCCGAAGTCAGACGCCCAACCAACTGAGCCACCCAGGCACCCCTGATTTATTTTTAAAAGAGATAGAGAGAAAGTGCGAGTCAGGGGAGGGTGCGCAGAGAAAGAGGGAGACACAAAATCTGAATCAGGCTGATGTGGGGCTTAAACTCACAAACCATGAGATTAGTACCTGATGGGTCCTAATTTTTAAATGACAAAACTGATCATTTCCTAACGTCCATATTCTGTTATTCTATAAATACGGGTGTTACAAGAGGATTTTATCCATAGAGAGTCAAATTCTTTGTTTAGCACATTCATTTCATGAAGACTACATATAGAAAAAAATTTGTGGGGCACCTGGGTGGCTCAGTCCGTTAGGCATCCAACTTCAGCTTAGGATATGCTCTCACAGTTTGTGAATTCAAGCCCCACATCAGGCTCTGTGCTGACAGCTTGGAGCCTGGAGCCTGCTTTAGATTCTGTGTCTCCCTCTCTCTCTGCCCCACACCCGTTTGTACTCTGTCTCTCAAAAATGAATAAACGTTAAAAAATGTTTTAAAAGAAAAAAATTTGTTGCCAAGGGTGTATGCATCATATGTTTTAATGTATTTTAAAGTGGAAATACCAAAATTATGAGGATTAAAAAATATTCAAAAAAACTTCTATTGAGTAACTGCTAAGTATAAGGCAAACTTGGTTCTGTCCCCTGCATAGCTCAGGGAAGGCAGATATCAAGAGATGTAATAACATGCATGATGAGAAGTAGAGTAAACTTTGGCTGTATACAATTAGAGGAGTTAGGATAGCCTGTGTAGGAGACAGTGTTGGCAAAAAGAGAGAGAGGTAAATTTGGAGAATGACTTTTAGGGAACAAATGAGCATTTCCTTTGTGCAGAAGTAGAGTTTAGAGGTTGTGTAGACCTGCGTTTGTATTCTCACTCTGCCACACACTGTGTCATCTTGGGTAACCTCTCTAACCAGTTTTTTTTTTTTTTAAGTCTTTTTTATTTTTTATTTTTATTTTTTAAATGTTTTATTTATTTCTAGGAGAGAGAGAGAGACAGCGTGAGCAGGGGAGGGTCAGAGAGAGAGGGAGACACAGACTCTGAAACAGGCTCCAGGCTCTGAGCTGGCAGTCAGCACAGAGCCCGACGCGGGGCTCGAACCCACGAACCGTGAGATCATGACCTGAGCGAAAGTCGGACGCTTAACTGACTAAGCCACCCGGGCGCCCCTAAGTCTTTTTTAAATGTTTTTTAAAATTTTTATTTCTGAGAGAGAGAGAGAGAAAGAGAGAGACAGCGTGAGCAGAGGAGGGTCAGAGGGAGAGAGAGACACAGAATCAGAAGCAGGCTAGAGGCTCTGAGCTGGCTGTCAGCACAGATCCCGATGCAGGGCTTGAACCCAGGAATCATGAGATCATGACCTGAGCCTAAGTCGGACGCTTAACCGACTAAGCTACCCAGGCACCCCTCTAACCAGTTTTCTTAACTGTAAAATGGGGATGGTAATAGTACCTACCTTATAAGGTACTTAGCAGGATTGGATGAAATAGTGCTGTATCTAACACAATACTTATACCAGCTAACATTATAATTGTTGTTAATGAATAGTATTGTGTGTTTGGATCTAGTCTAGCATTGATTTTGTTCTTTCAGCAGTCCTCAGAAGTCCTACAATTGGTAACATAGTCCATAATTGCACTAGAAATTTTATTTTGTTAGAACTTTTTAATTTGCAAATTGGCAAGCAATCTGTAGTATATCTAAGACAAGGCCTCATAAAACTTTCCTGGGCTCTTGTCCCACCTCCCCTTCCCCAAGGTAGGAAGTGGAGAGGGGATGCAGGAAAGGAATGGGGAAGGAGCAAGGAGCAAGGCCTCTCAGGGAGCCCAGCATATGCAGAGCCCAACACAGTGGACCCAATGGCCATACCAGTGAGATATGGATTTGACTTTGTATGCAAGATAAAAGCCTTTGGTAAGTCATGACCTGTTTAATTTCAGATAGCGATCAAAAGAATATGAATTGGCAAAACAGAACAAACATAAAAAAGAATGGCAAGGGGTGCCTGGGTGGCTTAGTCGGTTAAGCATCTAACTTTCGCTTAGGTCATGATCTCGCGGTTCGTGGGTTCGAGCCCCGCATTGGGCTCTGTGCTGACTGCCAGCTCAGAGCCTGGAGCCTGTTTCAGAGTCTGTGACTCCCTCTCTCTCTGACCCTCCCCTGCTCACGCTGTCTCTCTCTCTCTCTCTCCTAGAAATAAATAAAACATTAAAAAATAAAAAAAAAATGGCAAAAACAATGCCATGAGAGGCAAGAGAAAGCTTTTTTAGCTCAACTGTAGCTACAAAAGAGAAGGTTGTATTCCATCCAAGTCAGCCAGCAGCATACTCTCCTGGCCGCTCCCATGCTTCTGCAGGCATTGTCTCCAGTTTGTGAGACAATGAGCTGTACGCAGTTACATTTTCATCCCTTCTATTCTAGCTTCCATTCTAGCTTCCTTGACAGCTTAGCCTCCATTATTCTAAACCAGTGTCAATTGCCCAAAACTTCTTTCTATCAACCATGGTTAATACATCATAATATGATATGCTATAATATGATACAAAATGATATGGTAACACTATACAAAAGAACACAGTTAGTTTTGGGAGGGCTGTGATCCACTCCAGAATTAGTATATTAACATTTAAAGTAACAAGGTGGCTGACGCCCACCTCGACACCTAATCCGGAGTCTGAACTTAATAGAAATTGACAATAGTTATCATTTATGTACATTAATTTTTTTCAATGGAAAAGGAAGTAGGTAACTGTAATTTAACTTTTTTCAGTGTTTTGAGGATTCCTTTGGTAGAATTCTCCCCAGGGACTCCAAGCACGTGACAGAAAACTCTTTAATTAAAATAATAATAAATTTGAACCTATTATAAAACCAATAATAAATAAAAACTAATGAGGTGACGGATTTTATTTTGCATTCAGCCCAATATGAACAATTGGGTATCTTCTCCTTGGGTATTTTCAGCCACTCTTTTTCTAAATTTCTAAATGATACTGACATTGATATCATTATTAACGTTGCTATTTCTTACCTATCACTTTATAAAACTTTCAACCAAAACCACCCTGAAGACCAGCACAACTTGACAATTCTGACCCCTGGCATTTCTTTGAACACAAGTCAGAGCATGGCATTACATGGCAGGCAGGAATACTCAGGGGAAACCTCCCTTTATGGACACCACATGGCTTCAGTGACTCTCAAATGGAAGGCAGAGAGAGGCCCTGGAAGGGCACACCAGAGTGACTCTGAGACACAGCAGTCCAATCTTGGGGACATAGATCATCTCCTCACAAAAGATAAGCATTCAATCTCACAAGAGATGACCTAAGGGCAAAAGCTCTCCACAACCCTCTCCTCATGTTAAAATATAATTCATTTCTGCATTAATGACTTTAACACAAGATGTCAAAGGCTCAATTCAGTAAGACTCAATTTGAGTTAATTTGAGATATACCTAAGAGAGGTAAAAATAAAGCAGCTGCATGGAATTATCAGAAAAGAAAATTGGAAAATATGCCAGAAACAGAGTAAGATTTGAATCATTTCAAAGAAGAATTAAGAAGATAATTAAAAGAGAAATGAAAAAATGACAGAAGCTTCTATCATCTGAAAACCTTACACTTTGAAGTCTTCAGTGATGCTATATGGGGACGATGGAAAGCTTTATACTCCTACTTAACTCTCCCTGCAGCAAACCAGAGATGACAACGTTATCATTTGTTTCTCAAAATAAAAAGCCAGCCAGACAGTAAGAAAAACTAGAATTGCAAGGATTTTTGCCTTTTCTGAGCTAGTTTTTTGGCTATTGGTATTGTTATAGTAAAGCTCCTACTGTGAGGTGGAATGCAGAATGTTTTAATTAGTTACCTGGGATTTATTTTTTAAGTTTATTTATTTTGGAGGGGAAGGGAGGGAAAGAACAAGGAGGGGAGGGACAGAAAGAGAGAGAGGGAGAGAGAGAGAGAATACCAAGCAGGCTTTGTGCTGTCAGCACAGAGCGGGACGTGGGGCTTGGTCCCAAGAAGTGTGAGATCATGACCTGAGCTGAAATCAAGAGTTGGTCCCTTAACCAACTGAGCCACCCAGTCATCCTGTCTACTTGGGATTTGTCTTAATTACGCACAGTAAGATGCAAACAGAAATGGTTGTTATGAAGAAAGTTTGTACTCCTAGATCCCTAGAGACAGCAGGCCCAGCGCACTCTGCAGGGCCACATAGGGAATTCTCACAGTCAGTCTGGAGCCAAAGGGAGGCAGGGGAAATATGGGCAAGAATCTTACTATGGTTTCTGAGGGAAGGAACAGGGGAGGGGAGGTAAGCAAGTTTAGGATTTGCTAGTGGGAATAATTTCAGCAGTCTGTGGGCGATATGGGCTAGTTTTCTGGCACCTCGCCCTGCCTGGTTCTTAGGGCAGGGTGAAAGCGGCCCTGAGTTTGAGAACCCATTAGAGGAAGTGGTTGATTGTGTGGGCTCTTAATTGGTAATTTGCATATGAAAGACAGGCCAGCAGCTTGCTACCTCTAGGAATTAGCTTTTCCTAGGAGTGGCAGACCTTCCAAGTGAGCAAGGCCCCCATGGCAACGCCCCAGTACAGAAGCTAGACAGCATGATTATTGCACAAAAATATGTCATACTTCATAACTGACTCTGACAAAAATACAATCACAATCCGTATTAAAATACAGAAAACCAAAAAACTGTAGAGTTCTCATCAATATGTAAAAGCCGTATCTCATTTATTACATTCACAGACTTATATAAATGGTATGGCATTTGGCTAAATGCAACTTGTTGCAAAACTAACCACTCTGTACTTTTCTAAAGAAATACTGTAAGAACAGCAAATAACACTTTTTCATACTAAATTATTTAGCTTTGGCAAGAGAAATAAGTAAAAAGCTCAAAAACCTAGTACAGGTAACAGAATATTGTGACTTTTTATTCCAGTCAATCATATTTACAGATCTTTAATGTGACCAGTCACATATGGCTCAGTGATAACTGTCAGTGTCAGGATTATATGACCTCTCATACAATCAGGTGTATCTAGGGATAATGGATCAGTCTTCTTTGTTGGGTCCTCCTCTTCTTGATCTTTTAAGTTTGGGGAATGCCTTAGGTTTAAGTTTTGGGGTTTCTTCTATTTCTGTGAGTATACATTCTCTCAGTACTTTTGGCTAGACTCATGACTTTCAATCCCATCTACATGTTTTTAACTCCCAATTTTATTTCTCAAGCCCAGATATCTCTCCCAGATTCCAAACTCATACATCCAACTTTTATTTGAGTGCTTCACTTGATTGTCGAGTAAACATCTCGAGCTTAAGATATCTAAAATGGAACTCCTTGTTGCCTTCCCACCAACCCCTGCACCACCCACCACCATATGTCCTCCTCCAATATGCTTCTACAGATTAGTTAATGTGTGTCCATATTTCCAGTTAGTCAGAATGAATAGGGCCTTCTCAACCCCTCTCTTTCTCTCATATCCTACATCCAATCCATAAGCAAGTCCTTCTAGACATCCCTGCCCAGCTTTCACAGATCATTTTTTTCTTCTGGTACAAGTTTGGGAACCTGAAGTTTGTTTTACATCTCAAACAGTTAAGTGTTGTTTCAATCAGCATTCATAGTCTCTTTGATAATAGAATTTCCTCAGAAATTTAGGAGGCTCTTGACCTATTTCTCTGCTGAAATTCCTCATTGATTTTTGTGTTCTATTTCTTTTACATTTGATTCTTTATTAATCATAATTATTTTAAAGATTCTTTCTGATAGTTGTGGCATTTGTGTCAACTCTGACTCTATTTCTTCTATTGTTCTATCTCCTCTCAGTAGGTTGTTTTTTTCTTGCTTTTTGGAGTCTTGTGGGGGCACCTGGGTGGCTCATTTGGTTAAGTGTCCAATTTTGGCTAAAGTCCTGATCTCACAGTTCGTGAGTTTGAGCCCCACATTGCGCTCTGTGCTGACAGCCTGGAGCCTGCTTCAGATCTGTGTCTCCCTCTCTCTCTCTGCTCCCTGCTTGCTCTCTCTCTTTCTCTCTCTCAAAAATAGATACAAAATAAATTTTAAAATAAAAAAAACAAAAATAAATGAAAAATAAATGAAAATAAAAGTCTTGTAATTTTCTTACTGACTCGCAAGACATTATGAGCAGGACCAGTAGAGACTAAGGTAAATAGTATTTACTCCTGGAGAGGGGGAATACCTCTTCTGTCAGACCATTAGTGTGGGTTTGAGTAGATACAGTCAAAAGTTGACCTAGGTTTGGGTATTGTTTTTGCTTTTGTCGTTTTCAGTGTAACACAGGCTTAAAATTCTCTCAGCAATTGAGCTAGTACTCCTTCGTGCTTGGGATGGGAGACAGTGCAGGAGCATTTCTCTCATTGGTTCTACTCCACTTTTAGCTTTCAGTCTACTCACACTTTTGCCCCTCCCCCAATGGTAGAATGCTGTTGCAGGAGGGATTCTCTGTTGTCCTGTTCTTGCATCCTTCTCTGGCAAGTCCTATACAGCTGGGCCTTGGAGGTTGAGCTTTCTCAGTCTGTCTGCACATCCTACCTGTGGCAACCAAACTCTGCCTTGTATGTGGGGTTGGTCTTGTGCAGGAGTTTCTTGTCTCTCCTCCAGTGGCACCAGAACTTTGGTAACATTCAAGATCCAAGATGGTTTTTTGCTTCTCCTCCAGAAGCAGGTGAATTTTGCTGCTGTTCTTTCCTTAGATGCAGTAAGGTTTTGCCTATAACCTGCAGGCCAAGAGGGTTTGCTGCCCCTCCTCCTAGTGATTCAGAGTTTTTGCTTCATAGGAGAGAAGAAAACAGGAAGCAAGTTTGTGCTCATTCCCAAACAGTCATCCATTACTTCTTCATACCTGCATATGGTCTCTCAAATCTCCCTCCCTGCTCCCAGTCTTTGTGAGCACCCTATAGAGATCTGTGGGAAAACTTGAGGATGAGTATAAGCTCCCTTTGTTTCTGGGATGTTCAGCTATCCAAAACTGATTCATCAGCCCAATATGTCTTTAATTTTTTAAAAAAGTTTTAGCTATTCTTTTTCATACTCATTTGCCTGGTGGCAGCCAGTTTTCCCCCTATTCTGCCAAAGGTCAAAAGGTTCATGTGCTCCATCTCTCCTTGAAGGAACTTGTGCCTCACTGGAACTCAGATTATTCAGTTGCCTTGTGATCTCAATTCTTTGAAGATCAAAGAAAGTTATGCTTTTATAGACTAACTACACTTTTTCTTTTTAGTTTTTAGCTTTAGTGTGATAGTCTTTACAACTCTGTACATCCAAGTAGAAGGTTAATTATGTTCTTTTTTTAAGTTTATCTATTGATTTTGAGAGAGAGAGAGAAAGAGAGGGAGAACTCGAGTGAGGAAGGGGCAGAGAGAGAGGGAGAGAATCCCAAGCAGGGCCCACATTGCCAACACAGAGCCTGATGTGGGGTTTGAACCCATGAACTGTGAGACCATGACCTCAGCTAAAACCAAGAGTCAGACACTTAACTGACTGAGCCATTCAGGAACCCCTGGTGTTTATTTTTAAGTAATAGAAATTAATTCTGTATAATTTAAGCAGAAAAGACATCTTAGCAAATTGATACTAGAAAATCGATAAAATCCACAGGTAAGGTAAAGAACCAAGGTCAAATTAGAGAAGAAGTAGGATAATTGCAAGTGTCCAGACAACAGGGACTACTTAATTATTTTGCTGAGTTACCTTTACTGGAAGAAATGAATTACAACTATTCGAGATTCCAACTATTCTCTAGATTCAAAATCTGGGAGAATCTCTGCTTTGTTAGTTTTGTCCTCGTGCTTATCTTTTGGGTTTAAGAAGATACTGTGTTTATACAAATGGTAGATAGAAATGCACCAAAATAGGTGTCATATCACTGGTATATGATGAATATGTTTGGAGCAGGCAAGAAAAATAGTTTTTTTTTTACTATGCCTAAGATTGTGGCTGATTTGTTGATTTTAATCTGCTACAAGCAAGATTTCATTTGTTTGTACAACAAATATTTATTGGGTATTTTTTATATGCATGACAATGTTCTTATTGGATTATAGGCAAATGACCACAAAATAAGAAAGGTTTTATGTATTAAGTTATCCATTTTTGTGACGTATTCTATTTTTGTTTGTGTCCTCCCATGTTTTTGGTTTTATTTTTGAATATTTAGATAATAATGAGAATGTGAAATGCTAATCTATTTTGTTTTGGCAGTGAGTTATAAGACAAAAATAGACAATAATATTAGGGAACCTAATTTGCAAAACTCTCATGTGGGTTATTATATGATATTTTAAGGAAAAGAGAATAGCGTTGGAAGATAATGTTCCCTCTAGTTTTAAAAATACTTAAAAAATTTTTTAATGTTTATTCATTTTTGAGAGACAGAAAGAGACAGAGCACAAGTGGGGGAGGGGCAGAGAGAGAGGGAGACAGAATATGAAGCAGGCTCCAGGCTCTGAGCTATTAGCAGAGCCCCACATGGGGTTCCAGCTCATGAACTGTGAGATCATGACCTGAGCTGAAGTCGGACGCGTAACTGACTGAGCCACCCAGGTGCTCCAAAAATACTTTTTAAAATTTTGTATCATTAGATAAATTTCACTAATTATTCTCTATATCCTGAAAATATTATGAGATCTATTAGTCTTGGCAGTGATTTAAGCCAAAAGGCAAAGTGAGAGGCAGTACGGAACTATATTTGATAGAATTATTTATTGTGAGTCAGATTTTCATTCCTTATACTTCTAAGGAAATTACTCTTCTTGGAATGTGAGGGTGAGCCAAAGGTTTGCAAGTTTAATTTTGTATTATTTGCTTGGCAAACGGAATGGGTTTTCTTAAGGAATTAGCCTGGTGACAAAGTGTGAAATGTCTGGGATACTTTGATCCACAAATTGTATGGAATATACTGGCTTCTCTTTCTTGGTAAGGCAGTAGACTGGAACAGTAAGGATGGGAGCTTAAGAATCAGAAAGACCTAGATTTAGAAAAACTTGGTCTTAAGTCCCACTTCAGCAATTTCTTGCTTTGTAACACTGGGGAAGTTATTTAATGCCCTTAAAATTCCAGATGGGAATAATATGGTCTCTTCAGAGGGTTTAAGTGAGGATTAAATGAATTAAGTACTTAGTATAGTGTATTTTACTTATTGAAAGGTGAATAAAAAATAACTCTTACTATTAGCTCTCTTACCATAATAATCTACCAGGCTCATATTCTCTCTGGGTAACTTAGGTTACATTATTTACAATTTTTTCTCTGGAGATGAACTGAAATCCTATTATCAACAAATTGGCTTACTATAATTACTAACTAGAAATGTTATAGTTTCATCCTTAAAATAATAAAGCATGAAAATTGTAATTATAAGAAAAAAGAGTGTCTGTCATTGGGAGTAGCAAACAGAAATCCTTAAGCCACATCCTTGACAGAATGAAGAAGTGGGATTGAATTGGGTAGGAAGGACCATATTCCTTCTTTAAAACATATCACTCTTGTGTGGAAAACTTGCACAGGACTGAAGATCACTCTTTCTGTTTGAGGGCCAGATAAGTTTGTAGTCCTTCACATCCAATCAGAAAATTACAAAATCAAAAGCAGTAGGACAAATATTTGAGAGTTTTTATTTCTTATCTGCCTTGATGATTTCTTCTGAATCATTCCTCCCTAAGTGAAAGAGGAATACCATTATGGATTATTAGCTAGACTTTAGTCCTTGGACGAGTCTTTGACTTCTTATATGACTCTGGAAAATGGTCATGTGACTCAGTTTTATTCTCCATTAAACTTTCATTATAAAATTGTTTCCTTACACCTCAGCAGCTATGGGTAAAAATGGAAGCATAGCGACTACAATTAGTATGCTTGCTTTCTTTTCCCATCTTTTCTAGGTTCATTCTTTTTCTTCTCGTAAAGTACCTTTAATTCCACTCAGTGTGATCCTCCGTTATTTCAGGGAGGGAAATGAGGCTGCTCAGAGTTGCCTCAGAACTTAAGACATCTTGTTACCATAGAGCATTTGCCATTTTCCTTCTCCTCTGTTGAGCTTCCAAGAAATCATAGTCTGTTGCCGCTTTTGGTGCTGCTTCTCTCTAGTTTTCTGGTATTGGCCAATAGCTGTGATAAGTTTCTGTCCTCAAAATGGGCCCAGCTTAAATTAGAAAAACAAACAAGCAGCACTAACCCCAAAATTAAGCAGAAAGACTCCCACCCATCATTGTCAGGGAGGTCCCAAATATTATTGTTTTGTGCCTTCAATGTTTTCATGAGTTTCCAGTAAAACAGGTTTTAGTTTTTCTTCAGGCTTTATCTTCCCAGAACATGAAGCTGAGAGCTGGGCCAGAGGACAATGTGAGCCAAAGATATTAAGCTGTATTCAAATTCTGGCACAGAGGAATTGTTATCAAAACAAGCTTGTGTGTCTGAGTTTAGTTTTATTTATTTTCTTTCTTTTTTTTGACTTAGGATGATTTTTTTTTTTTTTTAACCAGGAAACTCTTTAGTCTCTCATTGAGATATATTCTTGATAGACATTAGACTTCCAGACAAGCCCTTACTGAGCATGGACTACTTGGGCTCAGCTAGGAATTCTAGCTTCATTGTCCTTTTTTTTTTTATATATAACATGAAAAGAGATGTTAGAACATGTAATAATAACTATCACAGACAGTCTCTATGCAGATAGACCCTGCAAAATGGATAGATGACTCAGACCACATGTTCACTGCTGTCTCAACATTTCAATGCCACATAAAAACTCCAGAACCATGATCCGATTCCAGGGAAGAGGAGAGAAGATCATGAATTAACTGAGATAAAATCTTTACTGCCTGAGGGAGGAAGAAGCTTAAATAAAAGTTAATTTGAATTATAGATAAACAGAGTTAGGCCTAATGGAGATTCTGGTCATTTGTCCATATGAACACAGCTTCTTTTCCCTTCATCCTCAGCTGTAGGCTATCTGTCTCTCAAGAGCCTAATGACTGCTGGCTTCCATGGGCAGCTGGGTAGAAGTGAGGTCTCAGGCTCTGTTGGAGTTCTAGAAGAAGGAAAGTAGTCCTGAATCTTTTTTTCCTCATGGATGGGCAAAGAACATCATAAAGGACTTAGTGAGGATTAAAAGTAGTGAATGTTGGGAAATTCTTGGATGCCAGGGACCTGTGGATCTCCTGTGGAAGAAGATAATGTTAGTTCAGATCTGCTTACCCTCACAAGGCCAAGAAAGGGGGACACAGGAAGCCTGGATCCTCTGTTCCCCAGGCTGTGGGAGTACCAGGAGACATTAGAGCAAGGGCTTTCCTTCAAGACCAACAGCAGGGTCTGGCAGCCTCTGCTTTATTTTTTATCTTTATTTTTTAAAGTTTATTTATTTATTTTGAGAGAGACAGAGAGTGTGAATGGGGAAGAAGCAGAAAGGGAGGGAGAGAGAGAGAGAATTCCCAGTAGGCCTTCACACTGCCAGTGCAGAGCTTGACGCAGGGCTCAAACTCCTGAACCATGAGATCATGACCTGATATCTTTCACCTATTGCAATAAAAGAAAAATAACTGAAGATACATAGGAAAGAGCTTATTACTTATGTACTCAGAGGAAAATCCGCAAGAAAAGTCTTTCACCAGACAAGGAATAGAGCAGAATAGAAATCTCAAGATGGACAAAGATGAAGGAAGAAATAGAACTGGAGGGTAGGAGAGAAAGAATGTTGAAAAAGGAAGAAAGTGAAATAATTTTAAAGACTTATGTAAATGGAAGAGGAAAGTGGGAATTATAGAATCTTATTAAGGAAAATAATTAACATCATGCTTTCCTTTATCAGTTCAGTAGTACCATCTGATTGTGAGAACAAGGGAAGGGAAAATAGCCATTAATAAAAAGGAAAAAACCACGGTAGAACTTGCAAACAAACAAGGGGAAAAAGGAATGAATGGAACCTGATCATATGGGCAAGCATAAGAATAACCTTTAAGGAGGAACATGGTATAATATGTCAAAAATATGGGGCTACTGGGTGGCTCAGTCAGTTAAGCATCTGACTTCAGCTCAGGTCATGATCTCATGATCTGTGAGTTCAATTCCACAATCAGATTCTGTGCTGAGAGCTCGGAGTCAGAAGCCTGCTTTGGATTCTATGTCTCTCTCTCTCTGCCCCTCCTGTGCTCTCTCCTCTCAAAAATAAATAAATATTTTAAAAATATGTAAAAAATAAGGTAGAATAAAGCCAAGCATATCAGGCATTATATATAATGTATTATGATGTGATTGGACTCAAATTCTCTTATGAAAAAAGACTGTTAGATTTCATTTTTTAAAAAAGAGCAGGGTTTTGCTCTTTGCATAAAATATACTACTTAAAATTCAAAAAGGTTTGAAAATAAAATAATGAGGAAAAACTAACCTAAACAAAAGAATGGAAATGCATAGAAATATTTCATAAGAAACAATATTAATAGGCAATGTGGAAGTTAAAACCACTAAGTAATATAAGGACAGACATTATGAATTGATTAAATGAATTGTTTTTAGCAAACAAAATAAGAAGCTAAACACACAAACAACACTTTAGGGCCAGAAGAGGACATTTTATTTCAATTAAAAAAGTAATTGAAAGAAAATTATAAAGTATAAATGTGCTGGATTTTTCAGTATATTTCTCAGAATTGCAATAATTTTATAGACCCCCCCCAAAAGCTATAGAGACACAAAGGAAATGAATAACACAATTAAACTTGATGTAACATATTAATATAGAACATTTTATTCCTTAAATAAGATATATATGTAAATATTTCCATAGAACTTTTGGCATGTGCTTAGCCAAAAAGAAAACCCTTACAAATACAGAGAAGTAGAGCTTATAGGCTCTATTTCCTCATCATGGTCCATAGAATTAATTGGAAATTAAGAAACATTCAGTGAGATAAGTTTTGTATTAAAAATGAGAGGGGCACCTGGGTGGCTCAGTCGGTTCGGCTGCCGACTTCGCCTCAGGTTGTGATCTCACGGTTTGTGGGTTTGAGCCCTGTGTTGGGCTCTGTGTTGACTGCCAGCTCAGAGCCTGGAGCCTGTTTCAGATTCTGTATCTCCCTCTCTCTCTGACCCTCCCCTGCTCACGCTGTCTCTCTCTCTTTCTCTCTCTCAGAAATAAAGAAAAAAAAGTTAAAAAAAAAAAAAGAAAATGAGATTAAAGGAGTGTCTTAGTCCTTTTGGGCTGTTATAATAAAATAAAAAAAAAAACAGACTGGGTAGTTTAAAAAAAATTTTTTTTTGATGTTTATTTTTGAGAGACAGAGTGAGACAGAGTGTGAACAGGGAGGGGCAGAGAGAAAGCAAGACACAGAATCTGAAGCAGGCTCCAGACTCTGAGATGTCAGTGCAGAGCCTGATGTGGGGCTCAAACTTACAAACTGAGATCATGACCTGAACTGAAGTCAGAAGCTCAACTGACTGAGCCCCCCAGTTACCCCAGACTGGATAGTTTTAAACAACAAAATTTATTTCTCATAGTTCTAGAGGCTGGAAATCCAAGATCAAGATGTCAGTATGGTTGCCTTCTGATGAGGGTCCTCTTTCTGGTTCCTAGCAGGCATCTTCTCACTGTGTCCTTACATGGTGGAAGGGGCTAGGAATATTTTTGGAGCTTCTTTGATACAGGCTCTAAACCCATTCATGAAGGCTCCATCCTCATAATTTATGCAGCTTCCAAAGGCCCCACCTCCTAATACCATCGTCTTTGAGGGTTAGGATTTGAACATACAAATTTGATGGGTGCATAACATTTAGATCATAGCAAGGAGAAATATGGAAATGCTCAGAAATATTGGGAAAATAAACACTGTACTAAAACAACGGGGAACAGCAAAACTGAATTCAGAAGAAAATGTG
The DNA here is from genome assembly GCF_003009895.1 of Hyaena hyaena. Classification (NCBI taxonomy): domain Eukaryota; kingdom Metazoa; phylum Chordata; class Mammalia; order Carnivora; family Hyaenidae; genus Hyaena; species Hyaena hyaena. The sequence continues at coordinate 1,797,093 of NW_024080918.1, forward strand.
TTGCCCTTAATTATGGAAGCAGAAAGGTGAAAATAAAAAGAAGGATTTAAGTAGTTAATGAATTTAAGTAAGAACAAAAATAACAAAAACAAAAACAAAAAACTTGGAAGAGGGAATTAATATTGATAAAAGCTGAAATTATTAAAATAAATAAAATAGAAAAGAATAATAAATTCAAAGACTGAATCAGTAAAGAGATTAATAAACTAGGTCAATATCATGTGAGCATGATAAAGAGAAGAGAATGGAATAAAAACTAAGCAAGATTAACCATGTGAAATTAGGAAAGAAATTAAAAGAGCTTTAGGTAAATACTAAAGGCGACTCTGGAGCAGTACATTAAAAAAAAAACTAGAAAAAGAGATTACTTTCCTAGGAAAATATACATTATCATTAATGACATAGAAGAAGTGAAAACTTAAGTAGACCAATTATTATAGAAGAGATGGAAGAAGTGATTAATGGTCTCCTATTGAAAAAGGCAGCAGGCAGATGGATTCACAGCTGAATTTTTAATCTGACCATTAAAGAATAGATAATTCCAATATTATTTAAACTATTGTGGGACTTGGAAGAAGATGGAAAGTTCTCCAGTTAATTTTATGAACCCAGAATATCTTAAATACTGAAGCCAAAGAGGGAATGCAACAACAACAATGACAAAGTGAAGGCCAATTTCATCTCTGGCTATAAAAGCCACATGTTTAAATAATACATTAGAGAATAGAATAGTGTAGTGAATCAAAAGACTAATCCACCATGACAGAACATGCTTTATAAAAGGAATGAAAAAAACAGTTCAATTCCAGGAAGTCAATCTACATATTGATTGCATTAAAAATTGAAGGAGAAAAACCCAACCATTATCAATAGGTGATGGGAAGACCTCACACAAAGGTCAAGCAACTAATGCCAAGGAAGACTTGAAGGAAAACAGAAACAGAAGATTGTTGATAATTTTTACAAATTACTTATGTAATGAAGAAAAGTCCAATAACAAATGGCAAAAATTAAATCTTTCACTTAAAATCAGGAATGAGACAGGCATCACTATAATCATTTGTATTGGTGATCCTAGTAAATGTAAATACAGTAACAGGGATCTAAGTAATGGAAAAAGAGATGAAGTTCCAGGTACTGATGATATGCCTGTTTTTTTTTTTGTTTTGTTTTGTTTTTTTAGAAATCCCCAGAGATTCTCATGAAAAAAACAAACAAGAGACTTTGGTGTGTTGGATTAATAAAAAATAAATTACAGATATAACCAATCTCTCTCTCTCTCTATTCAGGTAAAATGTCATAGAAAAGGAAAAGGGAAGAATATTTCATTCAGAAGACACATGCTAAAAAATAATTTGGTAAGAAAGGTGAAGAACAAATATGAACAAAACTATGGTGGGGAGGGGGCCCCTGACTGGCTCAATTAGTGCAACATGTGACTCTTGATCTCGGTGTTACAGATTCAAACCCCACGTTAGGTGCACAGATTACTTACAAATAAAATCTTAAAAAAAAAAAGAAAAATATTCTTGGGAAATGCAAGATAAAAATAAACAAATGAAGAAGTCTATTTGTTAGATGGAATAACTTACTCTTATAAACATGTTAATTCTCCAAAAATTAATACGTAAATGTAATGCTGTTTTAATTCATTTCTTTTTCCTCTTATGTAAAATATCACATAATAATGGAAAAGAGTCGTAAGTTCCAGGTATTGACATACAATAGTAATTGTGAATGTGTATAGTCTTTAACTTGAGGATTTTTGAAGAAGTTTCAAAATGATCAAAATAATACTGAAAAAGGCAGTTAGCAATTGAATTAAAAAGTTTTTTTCAGTTTATTTATTTTGAGAGAGAGACAGTAGGGGAGAGGACAGAGAAAGGGGGAGAGAGAGCGCCTCTCAATCAGGCTCCACACTGTCAGCACAGAGCTTGATGGGGGGCTCTAACCATGAGATCATGACCTGAGCTGAAACCAAGAGTTGATTGCTTAACTAGCTGAGTCACCCAGGCACCTAGGCTGTAACAATTTAATAAATACATTTCTGTATAATAATGTGTAATTATGTATAATAGGTTTTATTTTATTTATTTTTAAATTATTTATTTATTTTGAAAGAGAGAGCAGAGAGGGGCAGAGAGAGTGGGGGAGAGGGAGAATCCCAAGCAGGCTCTGCACTGTCAGCCCAGAGCTCCATGTGGGGCTTGAACTCATGAACCGTGAGATCATAACCTGAGCCAAAATCAAGAGTTGGATGTTTAACTGACTGAATCACCCAGGCTCCCTGTATAGTGGATATTAAATACTAGTCTCCTGGGGCGCCTGGGTGGCTTAGTCGGTTAAGCGTCTGACTTTCGCTTAGGTCATGATCTCTTGGTTCGTGGGTTTGAGCCCCACGTCGGGCTCTGTGCTGACTGCCAGCCCAGAGCCTGGAGCCTGTTTCAGAGTCTGTGACTCCCTCTCTCTCTGACCCTCCCCTGCTCATGCTGTCTCTCTCTCTCTCTCCTAGGAATTAGAAACAAAAACAAAAACAAAAAATAAACATTAAAAAAAATTTAAATACTAGTCTCCAACTTTCTTTTCAACAGGTGGTGGGGTTAAAGGGTTAAGTCTAACAGACTGCATGTTTGTGAGCCTCATGTTCTTGTCCTGTATGGTGTGGTAAACCTGGTCAAATGGTTGTGCATTAGAATCACTTATGGTGCTTAATAAGAATACAGGTTCCAAAGTCTCTCTCAAGAGTTCCTAAAATGAGAATTTGTAGCAAGAATTTTGAAATCACTGGCTAACTCTGTGGTACAATGGTCATTTCTTGTTTCAGCATTTCTTTTCTGAGCACAGAAACCTAGAAAAGGGTACCCAATGTTTCCACTGGGAGGAGTCTCATTTAAATCCTCTTTAAGAAATGACTCATTTCCTTTGAAGAATGAGAGTTGAAAATAGATTTTAAAAGATACAAAATAGATTTTCTATTGTAGAGAAGAATGCAATGTACAACTTGCTTTCTGTGTAGCAGGAGGCAGTAAAAGTATCTTGAGAGTGATGTCATGCATTGGTTTGGATTTGAAACCTGGCCTTGCCACTTTCTTGCTGTGGTACCTTTGACTAATTGTTGTAATTCTCAGTTTCTTTATCTATAAAATGAGGTTGAAAATAGTACTTCACAAAATAATAATATTTACCTGAAAAACACTGGGATTTAAAAGTGGTAACTAGGGGTGCCTGGATGGCTCAGTTGGTTAAGCGTCAACTCTTGATTTCTGTTCAGGCTGTGATCTCATGGTTCACAAGTTCCAACCCCTCATTGGGCTCTGTGCTGACAGCATGGATCCTGCTTGGGATTCTGTCTTCCTCTCTTTCTATCCCTCCCCTGCTCATGCTCTCTTTCTCTCTCTCTCTTTCAAAAATAAATAAACATTGAAAAAAAAAAGTGATAGCTAAAAGCAAACAGAAATGATACTATTAAATATTCTCAGTAAGAGTAACTTGGGATGTTAACATCACCACACACTTTAGTATGTTGGCCGATACATAGTAGGTATTAATATTCTTTTTTCTGGTTATGCTGCTATATATTAATATATATATTAATTCCAGACAGAATTTATTCTGTTCTGTAAAACTTTGTACAGTATATTCCATGAAGATACAGAAGAAAATGATTTGTGTCAAGCCATTGCCACAGTAACCACTCTGCTGCAGCAGATCCAGGAAGTGGGGCAGAGAAGTAGCAGGTCTAGAAGCCGCTTCCAGGAATGTGGGGAGAAGTTGCGGGCTTCAGCTCTTTCTCTGGAGCAGGACTCAGTTTTTGCTGACACCAACACTGGGAAGATGCCCCAGGACTCCCAAACATTTCCTTTGTTTGACAATTGGCGATTAGTTCGATTTGTTCTTATCCACATGAACTGTCTTCTGATTTTTAAAAGTAGTGACAGGTACATAGGTAACCAATGTATAGAGCTTGTTTGGTGAATCCTCATCCTCATTATGTTTTCTAGACAACTGCACATGGATACTGTATGGATCATTCCTTATTCCTCTGGCCCAGATAGCAATGCACACATCTGGAGTTCCCTCCCCTTCCTGGTAAATTTCCGGATCTCTTTGAGTGCCTGAGGAGTACATTTCTTGAAACTCACTTCGTCAATGCACTTGTGGGGGTTGATGGTGTATTCTCTGGTCACTACTTCATTGATAGCAGAACGACCCTTCTCCCACCCTTCCTTGCAGGAGTCATTCTGCAGGGCGAGGTCAGACAGGAGTTACTTAGTATTCTTGAATCAAAGTTCAACATGGTGTGGCTCACTGTGTTTTTATCAAAGTTATTAATATCAAAGGTATTTTCTTTCTTTCTGGCTCTCTTTTTAATATCATTTTAAAAGTGATATTATTTGAATGTCCCCATGTCATGCTGATTTTGTGAGTACAAATGAATTCACCCTAATATATCGCTGCCTAAATAAGGTTTAATAATCACATTATGTTTAACAATCATTTGGCTCCCCTCCCCCCCCAAGCTCCCTCATTTATGACAGGAAATACTCAGCTGAGTCTCCTAGGTGCTCCAGAACAATTCCACTCTTTCTCTACTTCTTTGGGTTCCTAGTCAAGTCATCTTGACTGTGCATTGGCCACCAGTTCCCTTTATGAGAATATGCCTTCACTGGTGGAGCCATTCCTTATTGGGGGCAAGGTTGCACGAAGGTCTGTGGCAGGCTGAGTGAGAGAATGGCCCTCTCCCTGGCTCTGTGTCACTAGGGCCCATAGTAGTAATTCTTATACTCGAAATCCCATAAAGTCACTTGTGAAGATAATTCCTCAGTTTCTGGCCCTAACTTCTTTCCCCAACATGCTCAAACTCCCAAAATTTGAACTCCCAAATTCCCCAAAGCATGTGCAAACTCTGTGGGAGAGCAGGAAATGCAGGCATCACACTATTCCCTCCATTCCTTTTGCCACTTTCTTAAGGTCAAGGGCACAAAATGTCCCCTTCCTTCTTCATTTAGAAACATACCTTCCAAGAAGTTCAGCCTATACAGACAGATGGCTGGAGATGTCACTGATAACTAGGTCCTAAATCCCAGTATGGTTTCAGGTAAATCACCTGAGACCTTATCCTTCAGTCTTGTATCCCTATCAATCAGACAGAGAATACTAATTCCAAAGACATTTTGGGTACTTCAGTCTGTTCCTTTTGTGTCTCCTTTGAAAGTGAAACAACTGTATGTGGAGAGAAGAGTCACGCCATTTCTGAGGCTCAAGCCATCCCCACCCTGATTCATAGCTGCCTGGCCTCACTAGGGATCTAGACTCAGGCTCCTCAGCAACATGGAGCTCTGGGGATTTTTGTTTTCCTGGTACTGATGTGTGAACACTTAAGATAACAGTTAACACAATAACAGTGGCACAACATAGAGTAACGATTTAATTTTATTCCTTATTTCTCAAAAAGCTTCTTTAACATGATGTGAGAGTTATTAATACCCTATTACTTTAAATTCTGCTAAAGTATATGAGGACCCATGACATAAAGTCCATTTAAAAACTCTTGCTCCTTTCTGGGAAGAATAATGGTGCAGAGTATAATACTGAACAATAGTTTACGGGTAGTGTAAAGCACAATATAGTGTAAATGATGATGTAAAAATGATTAACAGAAAGGTAGTGGAGAATTCCTCCTCACCCTCACATGACCCAAACCATGTTTTTTTTGTTTGTTTGTTTTGAAATTGATGTTTCCAGGTTAGTTCTGGGTGAAGTACAGCCCGTTTTTCTGAATCCCAACTCCTAACCTCAGGGTGACGTCCGCCCTAGATACTTAAGTATCCCTTTCTCCACCATGAAACCTAGTTTTCATAAAGAAAGGATAAGTAAACTCACATTCAAAGGCCAATTATGGTTATGCTAAAGCTTAGTGTATGTTTCCTCAAGCCATTCTAGTGGAATGATTGCAATGCTTCCTCTGCTGCTCATTGTCTATGAGATGTGAATCCAGCACAGCAAATGTTCTGAGCCTAGTCTGTTTAAAAACTAGCAATGATACGGGGGCACCTGGGTGGCTCAGTCAGTTAAGCGTTCAACTTCGGCTTAGGTCATGATCTAATGGTTCGTGAGTTAAAGCCCCATGTCCACCTCTGTGCTGACAGCTCAGAGCCTGGAGCCTGCCTCAGATTCTGTGTCTCCTTCTCTCTGCCCCTCCCCTGCTCATGCTCTGTCTCTCTCAAAAATAAATAAACATTAAAAAAAAAACTGGCAACAAAATATCACAAATCTTACTGGAGTTTTTAGAAGAATAAATGAATAAAACTGGAAACAGTCTCAGTAGTGTTTGGTCCATAGTATGTACTCAATTTATGTTAAAAAATTATGTTAACTCAAAAAAGGACAAAATCTTAATCCAGAGAAAATGGCTTTTGACTGTGGAATTTCTATTTGGGGGAACATATTACAAGGGTCTTTTTTTTTTTTACTCCCTTAAATTATATTTTGAAGGTAGTTGCCAACCTGTTTTGTTTTTTTAATAAATAAAACTATACACTTATCTTAAATTTTACCATGGTCTGAAATGAGCCTGCCTAAACCTGGTTGTGACATGGGCAGGGACCAAGGGACCACAAAAGTGCTTTCACAAAAGTCTAAGACACGTCGTGGTGGCAACTTCTCTTTCCATTTCCATAAAGTTCATTTCATACTAGGATACTATTTCCTCCCTCATTCCCAAGACACTAATCTTTAAAATAGGGAACAATGAACCTGAAATATTTTTGAATTTCTTTAATAATCTTTTATAGAACTGTTAAAAGGGTTTCCTAAACCCACATTTTTTCCAGCTGCTGTGGTTCGACATTTGTGGAGCAACAACTGTGTGATTCAAAACGGTCCCTTATTTACTTGTATCTACAAATCACCTATAGGATGGGCCCACCTGATTTATTTTCTAACTTTCAGGCTGGGCGTGGATACCTTTGAATTCTTTGCTCCACAAAGATGCTTGGGTAAAAGATCTGAGGATCCCTTCCAAGGACTCAGGTGCCCCGCTCTGATTTGTGGTGAGACGTTTGAGTAAGAGGTACATCGGGAACTGGCGCCACAGGGCCCCACCGCGGAACGGGAGGCGGCACCGAGGCAGGGCTCGGGCCAGCGCCCTTTCGCATCCCCCGAGGAGGGGACACCGCCCAGGCGCACCCGTCGCTAGGTCCTCTGTTTGCCGCGTTCTAAAGGAGCCCTGAGCGGGACCAAGGTAAACCGGGAGGGGGGGGGTGTGCCCGGAAAATCTAAAGATTTGTGTTCCGTCAACAGCCAGGGACAGCAGGGGCTCCTGTGGTGGTACCTCCAGCCCCCCAGCCCTCCTGGCGCGGCTGGGCGACGGATGAATCCCCTTGGCCTTGGTTCCTCCCAACCGTCGCCCGGCCTCGGCGCCCTCCGCGTCCGCCCCTCTCCGCACGTCGCGCACCCCCGGTCGCAGCCCGCTAATGGTCTGGCCCGTCCGTAGCCGCCACCCCCTTCGGCAGCGACAGCTGCTCCAGCTGCTCCGGGTGGAGCGCCCCAGCCCCGAGCCGTGGCTGCCTAGGGTGGCGGGCCGGCGCAGGGGAGCAGCGGACCACCAGCGCGGGCGGCCGGGTCCGGGGGCGGCCGCCTGCGGGAATCCGGGACGCGGGGGAGCCGCAGACGAGCCGCCTGCAGCCGGGAGGCGAGGACCGTGGCTGGGCTTTCCTCACCCGGGTGAGTGCCTGCTGCCCTGCTCCTCCCAGACCCCCTTTCACCGTCTCCACAGCCCCCGAGGGCTCGGCCCCCACCAGGGACGGTCACAGCTCTAGGGATACTGGCTCCCATGGGAGCGGCCGAACCGGGAGCTGATACTGTTAGTGCTAATGATTCAGCAGCATTCGTGCCCCGAGAGAGATGTGGGCAGAATGGGGGAGGTTGGGGTGGAGGGGGGGGACGAGGTCAGTTGCTGTGCTCTCACCTCAGTTTCTAGGCTTCAGAGGTGCCACTGGTCGGGCAGGGTCGGATGGGGTGAACCAGGAGGCACCCTGCTGGCTTGTTCTGTAATTCGCCCTTTTCCCACAGCATGGTACAAACCTCTGCGAGTGTGCGGTGCAGTCTTCCAAGTGTGTCAGATTAGTGTGTTTTTCGCACATGCCAGTGAGGTATGGGGCCCTTGCCTATACCTGTCAGTTTCTTTACTTCTTGCTCCATTAGATGCCTAATTCATGCCTGCGTCCACTCAGTTTCTCATTGCCTAGCGTTCTCCCGCTGATGTATGACATAGATGCTGTGTGCAAGTTGTCTTGTGTTCAGAATGGGTTTGGTTGGTCTTGGTATAGGAGGAAAAGATTTAAGGGAGGTAGGAAATAATATTTTCAAAGCCTGGACACTTACTTTTAGATACATTATTTCATTAAATCATCACAACAACCTAGAGCCTAAAGGTGGAAAGTGAGGAGCCTGGAAGTTAAATTACATGCTCAAGGTCACAGAACAAGAATTTGAATACAAGTCTCTCAGACTCCAAAGCCCACGGATCTTCCACTGTAACAAGGAGTTGTGTGTCCAAGTGTAAGTGTACCTATATATGATCTATTAGATGTTCAATATAAAATTAATTTTCAAATGAGTGATCTCAAACAATAGCAACAACCTGTAAACTAACTGTATATGGAATTATCATTCTCTTAGTATGAAAGCATTCTTTGAATTGGAAGGAAAAAACCCATTTTCTTAGAAAGCATATGCCAAAAAATAATATCTGGACAACATTGCATAGGAGAGCTAGGTCATAGCAGGAGATGTTCAACACATTTTTGGCAGTGATATATGGTAGATGTTCAAATGTTGGAAAAACCAATTAGGAAAGTAAATACACACACACACACATAACCCAGAAAATCTTGTTTTTCTTCTTACACTTTAGGGAAAACATTTGCAATAAGAACAGTTATTTAGTTCATGGGATGTGTGACTGAACTATTTTTGTGGGGTGTGTCATCCCATGATAGGGTGACAGATAAACTCAGACTGATAGTGTTATTTGATTCATTACAGCTGTGATTTGGCATAGTAGGTAATAGCTCCATTTTACAGACTAAGGAACTGAAATACAGAGAAGATTCAAGATCACATGGCTAGTAAGTGGTGGAATGTGGACAAGCATTGACTTACAAAAAATATGTGTGTTGTAGCAAAATGTAGTTCTATACAGTGGGAAAGTGCATTGATTTGTTTTTGCCCTGCCCTTCAGGTCAACAGTTATAACTGACCTGTGTACTCTTTCTGAAAAAATAATGGATGCTGGGTTTTGCTTTGTCTATTGCTTGGCCATTTGGTTTGCTTTCACTTATGACTTATGTATTCTCTCTTAAGATATGAAACTCTTGTTGATGTCTCTGGAGGCAGGTTCCTATAGTGCTAATGCTCATTATCTCTTAGTACTGGGATAATATTTGATGGCAGATAGGAACATAATCATCTTAGTCCATCATGTCTAAAGTATTGAACTACTTACACTGGAGAATTATTAATGAAGATATTGATAGACTGAAGCCCACTGCCTAACTAAGGCCATGAAATGGAGACACAAATTTATATTTGTTGTTCACCCAAGACCTTAAGAGAAGTAGGATCTTGTGATTAGTCTTACACTTAACTTCTAGGAAGTCAATTCTTTTTGTTCTTTATATGGCTATAGACTATATCCTGAACCTTGGTGAGGCATCTTGTAGGCCAATCTGTTTAATTCTCAGGAGGATGGCAGAATTGGTAAGAATAAATATGCAAAACTATGATCCCACTGGTATTAAAAATATCAAAAGAAAGTACATGTCTTAGTGATGAAGGGTCAGTGGGAACATTTTAAAACTAAGGCAACACATTTTATTTAGATAACATCACCAAGTATGAATATAATACCAACCTGGCTTTAGCACTGTATCTTTTCTTTCTTCACTCTCTCTTTCTGTATATCTGCATGTTTTGTCAAATGACTACAGTCTGCAAATTCAAATTCTTGACTTCAAGGAACTTAAAGTCTAGCTGGGGAAGTATTTACTTACATGTGAGCAATTAACAAAATAATTAGAACTGGCCTAATATCAGAAAAAGGTGGTGCTATAAATGCTATATCAACACCTTAAGAAGGAGAAATCATAGAGGAGGGGTTCATAAGAGGATCAGGAAACTCTTCATGGATGGAAGTGAATTCAGTCACTCTGCAAGATGGGAAGGATTTGGATAAGTAAAGAGAAAGCCAGAGGAGGTTCAGCTAAGTGCTCATATACTGTGTGGTTACCCAGTGACAAATTGTGAAGAACATCACATATCAGGCAGTGAAATCTGGTCGTCATCTGGTAGTCGTAGGGAAATAATGTAGGTTACTAAGCAGGCCAGGTTTCTCTTTGGCTAGTCTTGCTCACATTCTCCATATTCCTTGCTCCAAGTGCTCTTCTAGAAAATGCTTTATTTCCTGGGTTCTGATATTAAAAAGATCAATTGTCAACTAAACCCAGAAGGAGGGCTGCTGGGTGGCTCAGTCAGTTGAGCATCCGACTTCAGATTGGGTCATGATCTCGCAGTTTGTGGGTTTGAGCCCTGTGTTGGGCTCTGTGTTGACAGCTCAGAGCCTGGAGCCTGCTTCTGATTCTGTGTCTCCCTCTCTCTCTCAAAAATAAATAAACATTAAAAAAGAAAATTTAAAACCAGAAGGAGTTGTCTATGCAAGTAACATTTTTCCGTTTTCAGAGAAGCTTGCCTTTTAAAAAGCTTTCCCTTTCCATTATAGATTTATGAACAATTTGGAAACTATAAGAATATAAAAAGGAAAAAATCACCATGCTTGTACAAGCGAAAGATAAGCACTATTAATATTTTGATGTGATTTTGATATTTCCTTCCCCTATTTTTCTGTGCATAGTTTTAATCATGATATATATTTTGCTTTCTAAAATATTTTCACTATAAATTTTATAACATTAATTTTCACTTAATTACAACTAGGCAGTGAACTTCTAAAATATCTACATAGTTTTCCATTAGGTAGATGTACCATAATTTCCTAACCATTCCTCAATGTTGCTATATTGATGATAATAAATAATGCTGTCATGAACATCTTTGTTGATAAGCTCTTTTCTATATTTTAGAAATTGGTTTCTTAAGATAGAGTCTCAGAAATGAAATCTCTAGGTTAAAAAGTATGAATTCTTAGTTTAATTTTTTTTAAATTGAGATATAACTGACATGTAACATTATGTTAGTTTCAAGTGTACAACTTAATGATTTGGTACTTACATATATTGCAACGGGTCACCACACTAAGTTTAGTTAATATTCATCATCACACAGTTAACAATTTCTTTTCTTGTGAGGTGTAGTTTGACTATTTTATGCAAGTTTTGAAGCTCTACTGGATTTTGCACGTTCTCTTTGGACATCACAAATTAAATATAAGATATTGGCATATTATTAATTAATAATACTCACTCCTGCCTATGGGTCCTCCGATTATACTTTTTTCAGGCAACCTCTTGTTTAGAAAAACTACTGAAATTATTGGTACTGGGCAAAATAGGTGAAAAGGATTCAGAGTTGCAAACTTCTAGCTACAAAATAAATAAGTCATATGGATGAAAAATACAACTGAATATAGTCGTAGAGAATATAGTCAATAATATTATAATCACTTTGAATGGTGACAGATGGTAACTACACTTATTTGGTGTAGTGGTAAGCAGTGCATAACATACAGCATTGTTAAATCACTGTGTTGTACACCTGAAACTAATGTAATACTGAATGTCAGTTATATTTCAGTTAAAAAAAAATCATGAATAGGGAGAAAAGCAGGCATTTGGGGCCACTGAGGAGGGAAGAACATGGCAATAAAGTTGGAGAACATGTTTGGTGAGAGCCAGCCAGAGTTTATAGTCAGAGAAGGGAATACATGACTTTCTGGTTTTAGCTTTGTATTTGTGGACCTCAGCTCCCTCCCCTTTTGACTCCCCTCAGGAGCCTACCCCCACCCTATCTCTCTCAAACTTCACCTTCTTCTGTTTTCCTGTATCAGGCTTCCAACTCCATCTTCAGGATCCTGGCAATGCAAGGCATATGAACTCACTCTTGTACTCTAATTTAGAGAATACACATAGCCGAGGGAGGGAATTTCAGACCTCCTTCAGGTTCTCAGCAGAAGCCCTGGTACAAAAGATTGTAGGGGACATTAATGACTTCTGCCCCTCCTCCATGCACATTGCTATAGACAGCCTCTGAGATCAGTGGCCATTGAGAGATACATAACATTCCCAGAATTTCCCTTTGGGATTCAGACACTTCCCTCCCCATATAACTCTCCACCAAAGGAAATTTCCATCAAGGAGGAGAGAGTCTATGACTCCTTTACCCCAGAAGTTGTAGGGATGGAGTGACATTACCTCCTTTGCTTTGGCCATCTCTTATTCCCCCAGTCTCTCACCGATGCTTCCTCTGGGTCCCACCTCCACCTATTGGGAATACCAGAAGCCATTGAAGCGGGGAGGTCATTAAGTGTCTCTGAGGACCAATGGAAGGGGAGACACTGGGATGTGGACGTGCCTTGAGGGCACAAGTAGGGAACCTGCACAAGGATGTAATATGTCATCACTTTTGGGAGATCTGAAAGGAAACAATGAAAACTGAAGCATCGACTTTATAAATCCACAATAGTGGCCCCCTTTTTAGGACCAGACAGATGATTTCTGGTGGAAGCTGGACATTGGGGTATACAGTGCTTTGGGAAGAAGTTGTCCTGTGCTTAGTTGATACCTATTATTTAAAACAATATCCTTAAGCTTTCAGAAAGTGGTAAATTTATTTCCATCCCTCTCAGGCATCATTTGTCAAAGTTGAACTGGACATAGCCAGCCATTTCCCTAGGGTTAACTTAAAGTTAAGAAACTTAAATTAAATGGGCTTGCCTATTTATTCTCCACTACCCTTATTTCTGTTAATTCCTTTTATTTGTTAACACACTCCTGCCCACAGTACACATAGTAGCTGACAAAGCCAAGGTGTTGAGATTGTTTAGGCTCTGGGAAGGGGAGTGATAAATCTGTTTTACTTTTATTTGCTTCACTTTGTACTTGCATGTGACTGGTTGGCCTGTCTTTCTTCTACTCCTTTGAAAGTTTAGAGTTAGGTGGTCAAGTGATCACTGGGTCTTCTCTGAGGCTGACCGAAAGGTCTGTGAGAACTCCTTCCTTTGAAATTGATGATATTCTTGGTCACTGGGTGTGCTGAACTATCCACAATGTTTGGTTTTTTAAAATTGTGTTGTGGCTCCTGAGCTTCCAAACCTCCATGTTATTTTTGTTCCTCCTCTTAGCCATCTGAAATGGAAGATTATGTTTGACAAAGGATTATCTTGAACATTTCTATCTCTTTTACTCACTACTTTGCAAAGTCTGACCTGTGTCATGTCTTATTCAGCAAGATAAAATGAGCTTATTTTTACATAAATTCTCCTTTCTCCTCCATTAGTGTATTTTTGTGAAATTGGTTTTTTAAAGTAAATTGAGCATTTGCAGTTTTGGAAGATGGATCAGCAGTAGTACAGGCAGCAGCTTCAAGATTATTTTGAGGCTTTGTATTGGATTAGAATTTTAGAGCTGCTTAGATATGCCTCTCTTTTAAGGTAGTACTATCTTTCTTTTGTAAGAGGGGTGACCCCACTTAAAACTTATTTGTGTAAAATCTACTCTAATTGATGTCGTCCTAATATTAGGTTTGACTGATCTCGTGAGACGAATGGCTATATGCATGGAGTGTTGGTAGGAAAATGTGGATTTAATTTGAATCTTTGTATTTGATGGGAAAACTTGCATGTGTAATTTTTCCATTATTAAACTATTTTTTTCAATGTACTTAATGAATAAAATCTGTAACCATGTGTGATACTCAGTGATTGCTGAAAAATCAGGACAATAATTTTAGCACACATCTCAGTTTATATTTAGAATCAGTCAGTCTGCAGTTACCCAACAAATATGTGCTAGCTACTCTGTGGAAAGGAACGATAGAAATTGGACACTTTCTATATTCAGCTTAATTTACATGAAACCAAATGGGGGCATTTTCACTTAGCTTTTAGGTTTGATCACATGCAAGATGACAATATGGTATTTAGTTACTTAGCATGTCTCAATCTAGAATATTAAATATTGTTTCCTCCATTTCAACAATGTAAAAAAATCAAGTGAGAGAGAGGAAAAAAATGGGCATAATTTGCGTGCACAATCATAGTAGGATTAAAAATTGGTCTATTGCTGCCCCTTTAGATACTGATTTTGACAATAGATGCTAGCATTTACTATTATATGTAAATAAAAGCATAACTTTTATTCATTTAATGGGTAATTTTAATGGTTTTACTTTTAGGGTATTTGAGGAAAAAATAACTTGTCAATTTATTGAATACTTTTTAAAATCTCTGATCTACATTTACTCCAGTCAGTTGTCCCCTTTGGTCAACACACACATTTCAACCCATTATTTTTGGTAAGTTGAAAGAAGTTATTTCTGGAACTTGCTACAAAAGGAAAGTAGATGTCTTAAATATAAAGGAAAGTTTGAAGTGGGGGGGAGGGGATCAGTGCTTCTTAAAATCAAGTGAAGTGTATGCATGTGGAAAAGCTTTTTCACTTGTCAAAACTCAGTGCCAAATGAGTATTTTGGGAAGAAAGAAAAATTTACTGCTCCATATGTGAGGGGGCTGTCATTTCTGAATAGGAGGCATTTTCTCTTTTAAAAATTTATCTTGGTTATAGAATATGTGAGAGCTATTTTCATCCTTAGCTAAGGAATTAAAAGTTAATTTAATTTCCTCTCTTTAATATAATTGTACATATTATGGTATTATGAAAGTAGTTATCATGTTTTCTAGAAGAAAAAAAGTAATAACTTTTCCTTTCAGAGCAGTATAAAACTATTGTGATTTATGTAATTATTTGGGTTATTTCTAACATTTTGTAAGCATTCCACAAATGTGATTTTTTTTCTTCCACTTAATATTTGGTATTATTTATATATTTTTTTATTGTGATTAAAAATGCATGACATAAAATTTACCATGTTAACCATTTTTAGGTATACAGTTGATAGTGTTAAATATATTTACATTATTGTGAAACAGATTTTCAGAACTTTCTCATCTTACAAATCTGAAATTCTGTACTAATTAAATAACAGTTCCCTTTCCACCCTCTCTCCAAGCCCCTGGTAGCCACCATTTTATTTTCTGTTTCTATGAATTTTACTACTTTAGATACCTCATATAAAAATGGAATCATATGGTGTTTGTCTTTTTGTGATTTATTTCTTTCACTTAATGCCCTGAAGCTTCATTCATTTTGTAGCATATGTGGGGATCACCCTTCTTTTTAAACCCTAATAATATTCCATTGTATATGTAAGCCACATATTATTTATCCATTCATCTATCAATGGACATTTGGGTTGCTTTCACCTCTTTGCTACTGAAAATAACATAGCTGTGCAAATATCTCTCTGAGACCCTGCTTTTAATTATTTTAGATACATATCCAGAAGTGGTATTGCTGGATCACATGGTTAGTTCTATTTTTAATTTTTTGGGAAACTTTCATACTGTTTTCCATACTGGTTGCACTAATTTACATTCCCAATAGTGTGTAAGGGGCTCTAATTTCTCCATACCCTCACTAACACCAGTTATTGATTGATTGATTGATTGATCGATTACTTGATGCATTGTAGCCATCCTCATGGGTGTTGAGGTGATATCTAATTGGGGCTTTAATTTGCATATTTCTCTGATGATTAATGCTGTTGAGTTCTTCTCATGTGCCTGTTGGCTGTTTGTACATCATCTTTGGAGAAATGACTGCTTAGGTTCTTTGCCCATTTTTTAATTGATTTTTTTTTGAGTTGTTGAAGTTCCTTATATATTCTGGATATTAACCCCTTATTGGGTATATGATTTCCTCCTACTCCATAGGTACTTTGGAGTACAAAATTGTGTCCTTTGATGTACAAAAGATTTTTGTTTAATGTAGTCCCATTTGTCTATTTTTGCTTTTGTTGTCTATATAGCATTGATTACTTAAAGCAGTTTAAAAGTGCATTGACAAGGGTGCCTGGATGGTTCAGCGGTTAAACGACTTAATTTTGGCTCAGGTCATGATCTTGCAGTTTGTGGGATCAAGCCCCGTGAAGGGCTCTATGGTTGTAATGTGGAGGCTGCTTGGGATTCTCTGCCCCCATGTGCGTGCACATGCTCTCTCCCATTGTCTATCTCTCAAAATAAACACATGACTTAGAATAAAGTGTATTGACAGAATTATTTCAAGTTGCTGTTTATTAATTCTTTTCCACCTTATTCTTTAAAGTCCACATGTAGTTTTTGAGCCCTTATGTAATTATGATGACTAGTGTAATTATTTAACAAATTCAACTGAATTTTGATAGGCTTTTTTTTGGAGGAGTCTCTTTTCAAAATATCCAGTGTAGTATTTACTTGCTATAATTTACTATATGTTAATAGGAATTGTCTTAAACTTATGTATCAATTTAGGGAGAATTTACATCTTTACTGTGTTGATTTTTCCAGTCTGTAAACATGGGATGTCTTCAGGATTTAGGTTTTCATTGTTTTATTAGCAATTTATAATTTTCATTATATAATTATTACCGATTTGTACCTAATTATATCATTTTATTTGGAGCGACTGTAAATGACATTCATTTAAAATGTGTTCTCATTTCTTTGTTGTCAGTATCTAGAAATATAGTTGGTTTTTGCGGGTTTATCTTGTGTCCTGAAGTTTAACTGAACTCACATTTTGGATCTAGGCTTGTAGGTCTTTTAGGAGTTATTTATTTATTTATTTATTTTATCATCAGCAAACCAAGACTGTTTTCTTTGTTTCTTTCCAATATGGTAAGATTGAAATAAATCTTAAAAAATTTTTTTGCCCTATTTCAAGAGCTAGAACTTCTAATACTGTGCCAAATAAGAATGTTAAGAGTAGACATTCTTGCCTTGTTTCCAATCTTAAAGGAAAATTATTCAGTATTTTACTATTAAGTATGATGCTGGCTATAGCTTTTTTGTAGATGTATTTTATTAGGTTGAGAAAGTTTCCCTTCTGTTTCTAGTGTGCTGAAACATTTTATCCTGAATGGATATTGAATTACATCAAATGTTTTTTCTGCACTAATTGATATGCACATATGATTTTTTTTTTTCCTTAGCCTATTGGTGTGGTAGATTACATTGATTAATCTTTAAGTATTGAATGAGACTTGCATATATGGAATAAATCCTTTTTGGTCATGTGTACACATCACACACACACACACACACACACACACATTGTTGCATTCAATTTGCTAAAATTTTGTTAAAGAGTTTTGCATTTAACTTCATGAGAGATGTTGGTTTATAGTTTCCCTTTTGTTGTGCTTTCTTCATTTGGTTCTGGATGTTAGAATTCTACCAGCCTCGTGAGGCACTAAGAAACTACAGTTTGTTGAGTTTGAGAGTTGTATCAAATTCAAATATCCATAATTACCTGAGAAGACTATGAAAATACTTCTTTCTCCTACTACATATCTCTCTGAGGCCATATACTTTAATCAAAACAACCTCTCAGAATGAGTGCAGAAGCAGATATGAGAATTTCTGCTCTGTGAAAATATTAAAGAGATTTAAAAAGTACAAAACACCACTCATTCCTTTTTTTTTAATTTAAATTATAGCTATTTTAAAATAAAATCTGTTTTTGTTAACCCATAATGGTTTTAATGGTTTTAAACATCTATCCATTTTTAGTTTCTTATAGGGTAAATATTAATAGGTATAACCTGCAAAAACCAAAGTCAATAACATTTAAAGACTGAACAGTTCCAACGCCAAAAAAATATGAGGATCACTACTAAGACAACCAAGGCAAGGAGAAAAGTGAAGCCAAAAGTGTGGGCATGTGCATCTCACACTTAGCACTGGGTTAACCAATTTGTTTCGTGTGCACATTTTCCTTTTTTCTACTAATACTTTCATTTCACAAAAGATGCTTTTTCCTCCACACTGACTCACCAATATGTACTCCTCTCCCTTAGAATAAGTATGGTAGAAAGGCCAAGAGAACCCTACAATACAGTCTTTAGAAAATAAAATCTCTTAAAATTACCCCTACTCTAACATTAATAAATCCACATGTATTTATATATCTGTATTTTAAGTTATAGGTTATAATAACAGAATAACAATATTACTTCAGTGATTGCTTATGTAAGGATGAAGTAATTTAGAATGTTCTGTCAAATATTGATTCAAAGATGTTATAAGAAACATTTCTACTACTGTCCTTTGATTTTGATTTTTGTAAATGGCTTTTCTTTTGTACTTCAGTGCTTTTTTGAGTATAATTTATATATAGTAAAATGTACAACTTGGTGAATTTGTACAAAATTTTGGTAAATAGCGTTTGAAGATACATAGTTTGTAATAGGATGAACATGTAAGATGAGATGAAAAAGAATCTGAGAATATTGGTGAAGGAAAAAGCGAGGTGAAATGAGCTAGGGGAAACATTAGCTAACAAAATCCTGAAATCCTTATGTTTATTAGAATTGGGCACACATTTAATTCTGAGTTTTCTAACTTCCAGGCAAAGAAGAAAACATGAAATATTTAATGATTGAGAAGCTTATTTATGAGGAGAAGAGACCAGTTGTCTAAGAGGAACAAA
This sequence comes from Hyaena hyaena, assembly GCF_003009895.1. Lineage (NCBI taxonomy): Eukaryota > Metazoa > Chordata > Mammalia > Carnivora > Hyaenidae > Hyaena > Hyaena hyaena. The sequence continues at coordinate 1,815,854 of NW_024080918.1, forward strand.
ATTCTTCCTGTCTAGAATCCAGAATGAAATTTCTGCTATAGTTTTTTTTTTTTTTTGAAGTAGATTCAGTATAGTATCATGTAAAGTGTCCTCAACACCCTTACAGTGAAAGTCAACAGGATTCATTGGGTTATTATGTCCTACATCCAGGTCCATTGTGTGACTCTGTGTCTCGGGGGAAATAAGCTTGCGGATCTGATTATTTTCTTCTCTAATATGAGAATAACATCTACCTTGAGAGCATTGTGATGTAGGTAAAGATTGTACGTGCTCAATAAATAACTGTTCTTAAAGAAGTTCTGTTACGGTGGCTGTGACCAGCAGTGTGGTGTGGCCAGGTACATAGCTCTGTGACAGTCTGGCTTAATCTAGGGGATGGACATTATAGTGGCTCAAAGAATGACGGTTCTTCGTATCTTTTAGGAATTCCTTCATGCGTATAATTTTTCTTAGCTGAGATTTTCAGGGACCATGCATTTGAGGTTGTATTCCCTCAAATTATTTGTTTTTGGCCAAAGAATCCCATGATTTGAGAGTCTGAGGGGCCGAGAGATGGGAGTTTACCAAATATGTGGTACCTAAATAGAAGGCTATGCAGCCTGGCACTGAAGTAGATGAAAAAAGTGACCCTAGACTAGTTTTAAAACTTCCTCCAAAGTCAATTTTACATTTGTTCCAATGCACAGAAGAGTGGGTGAGGGAAGGCCCAAACTCATGTCATGGAACGTGGCTCCAAACGCCCATCTAAGCACAGCCTTCTGTACACATAAAAGAGGTGCAAACACCACTTCCACCTCTCTTACAGAGAAATGTGATTCTTTTTTCTTCAGACCTAAATATTTTTTCTAGAGTGTTTTTTAAAGCACCAGTCAAATCTCTATTGAGGGAGGCTAAAACCAAATTGTTGGGGTTTGGTAAATTCTCACTTAGTAAAAGTTGAATGAGGCCCTAGACTTTATGAACAGAGCAGTAAAATTAGTTTGTAATAAGTGTGCAAGCATTCCAGAGGTTAGTTTGCTTCCTCAGTAGTCTTTTAAAGGCAACTATCAGAACAACATAATATGTTTGATTTTTAAAATTTTCCGAGTCTTTGCTAGAGTAAAATTTTCTTTCAGTAGTAATCCCCTGAGAATGCCTTAAGCCTACAATCTGTATACATTTTCCACATCATTAAAAGCCTTCTGGGGCTACCCAGAGAGGACTAAGTCAGATTCACAGCGGCGCCTGCAGGCAGCTGAGGGGATAGCACGTTTTCTGCTCTGCTTCCTGGGGCTTACAAGACCATGAAGGGCCCAGATCTTTCTCTTCAAAACTAATTTAGCAGGACAGTTATGGTCTTTAGGTTCAGAGCCAATTAGGTACTTTTAATATGTGTTGAACTAATATATTAATTAGAATGAAGTTTATATCCTAGCCCACATAACTGTTTTGAAATTTTAAGCAACTAATTTGATAATAACATTGTTAAATGTCTTTCATGTTGGGAATTTCCATTTTCATCACTGTCAGATTAGAATTTTGGGGTTTAAATAAATAATCATTTATTTGTAATTTATATAATATACTATATTCTTATTAATTATGTAGTTATGAATTATTAACACCTACTAGTATATTCTGTTAAGATACAATAAATTTTCATTCTCATTTACTACTTCTGCAAAATTGAAAGATTAGTCTTGCTTCATTTGTAGTTTCTTATAGGGAAGCTAGATGGATTCTTGGTTTTTGGCAAAGAGCATTTCTTCTCTATAATATGTAAAATTTCCAAAATGCCATTTTAGAGAGTGGTTAAGAGAGACAAACAACCTTCCTTCTTCTCTCCCCCTTTCCCTCCCTCCTTCCCTCCTTCCATCCCTTCCCTCCTCCCTCTCTTTCTTCGTGACTATAATTTATGTGTCTCATTTGAGTTTTGGATGTGGCCCTGGTTTAGGGTCCCTTTGTTAGGTTGCATCCTGTAATTTGTGGGTTCTTGTCTGAGGAGCCAGCTAAATGGACTGGGAAGCTGAGAAAAGAAAAGCTTCTTTGGTTCATATAGCAACCACTCGCCCCAGCACATTTGTAACTCAGTCTCCCTTTCTTTTTTTTTTTTTTACAAATAGTTTATTGTCAAATTAGTTTCCACATAACACTCAGTGCTCATCCCCCCCTCCCCCCCACATCCATCAGTCCTCAGTTTTTGTCAGCATTCAAGAGTCTCTCATGGTTTGCCTCTCTCCCTTTCCCCCACCATTTCCGCCCTTCTTCTCCCCCTTGTTCCTCCGTCAAGTTCCTCCTAATCCTCCTATACGTGCAAACATAGGATATTTGTCCTTCTCTGCCTGACTTATTTCGCTCAGCATAACACCCTCAAGGTCCATCCATGTTGCTACACATGGCCAGATTTCATTGTTTCTCATTGCCATGTAGTATTCCATGGTATAGATAAACCACATCTTTTTGATCCATTCATCTGTTGATGGACACTTAGGCTCTTTCCATGTTTTAGCTATTGTGGAGAGTACTGCTATGAACATTGACTCAGTCTCCCTTTCTAACTAGTGTCCACATCATTTTTATCCTGATGGTCTGCTTACACAGTTTGCCTCATATTCCATAATAGATGAAGGGTTATTATTTTAATTCTATGATGTTAAGGTATATATATATTTGGTGAGTGAGATCAATGTTATATAAAATCTAATGCACTAAAATGAAGAAAATAAGAAATTGTTTTATTATAGGCTACCTAGAGGGAGTTATATTTAAAGTACAAACCTAGGGATGCCTGAGTGGCCCAGTCAGTTCAGCGTTCAACTTTGGCTCAGGTCATCATCTCTTGGTTCATGAGTTCAAGCCAAGCATAGGGCTCTCTGCTGATAATAGCTGAGAGCCTGGAGCCTGCTTCAGATTCTGTGTTTCCCTCTCTCTCTGCCCCTCCCCTGCTCATGCTCTGTCTGTCTGTCTCTCTCTCTCTCTCTCTCTCTCTCTCTCAGAAATAAACATTAAAGAAAAATTTTTAAAAAGTACTAAGTTAAATATTTAGTGTAAAATAGATGAAATATTCACATAACTCTTGTTAGTGGAATTAAATGAATAAGGAAAACATAGTTGTATCTTAAAAACGTACCTAAGCTGTCCAGTCTTTGGGCCACAGTATGGCTTTGGAAATTATTACTTTCTACCTCTCCCCACCCCTTCTTTCTGTCCTCCAAAGCACCACATTTGAATTAAGATTCAAGTGTAGCAAGCTGTGGGCTAAGTCTACTGACAGGCCTCTGTTTATGCTCCAAGAGGAAATACTTGGCTTATGACCAATTCTTTACCCTCTTTGGACATCATCAGAACTGGGGATGCTGCAGCCTGTTTCTTCCTGAGATGAATCAGCGATGCTGTTTGCCACTCAGCTCCAGCCATGGCTGGCTGTCGACTCTAATAGTTGGGTCCATAATGTTACGTGAAGAAGCGTAATGTAGCAAGAAGATCATTGAGTCATTTGATTTGGGCCAAAAATTGAAATGAAGAAGTGGTATGTGGTTTTCTTTTTCACATGTTAAGATTGCATAAATTTACAACTACAAAATTTGAAGGTTGGCTTTGCAGAAAGACTGGCAGGGTTTTTAAAATGGATTCCCGAGATAGATTTTTACAGAGCATGCCCTCTGGCATTCTTCCTATTTTAATTTTCATTTCTATCTTATTATAGTTTTAAATTACTTTCTTCTAATGCTAAATAAACTTTAGTTCTAGTTTATTTAAATTTATATGTTGTTTCTGTACTACCTGGTACTTACTAGATCTAGTGAATGATAACTGTTAAATGTCTTGATTATTCAGATTACGGTGATAATATTCGACTTTTGGCTGGTCAGGAATATAAGATATTAAAACCATATTTTTGTGTATTTGTATACAGATATTTACATATTTTATATATTGTACATATTTTTAAAACACTTTTTTGAATAATTAAATGGTCCCAATATTTCAGTAAAGAAATGGGAAAGACATGAAAAAATGCCTTTATTTAGATGAACATAGATGATAAAAAGACTGGTGGAGTTTAGAAGTTAAGATCAAGAGAGAATAAATGTTTTTTTTTTGTTGTTTCCTTTGGATTTGCATTTTAGTAAAAATGTTTTTTTCCTTATTACCATTCATAAAATGGAAACAAACCACAATTTATATAAGGTATTTTATTTGGTGAGTATTGAATAATTCTGTTTTCATTTCATTTCATTGCAAGTATGGACATAGGAACTAGAGGAGGTGATTTAATATTAAGATAGGTAAGAGTCAGCTGGTATAAACCATGTAAGTTAATCCAGTAGAGCTAGTTTCAGTTTGTCCTTCTCTTTTGATATAGGCTTTGGCAGAGAAGAGTATCATCTATACTAGGTATAGATAAATCAGATATTAAAGTAACTCTGGTGCTAATTTGTGATTATTCAGAAAGAAAATTAAGATTCATTCTTTATTCTGTATCTGCAAAATTTCATGAGTAAAATAGAGAGCTGCTGTTCCTAAATGTAAAAGAAATTAAGCTCTGCTGTGTATCAGGCTCTGTGTTTGTTCATATTTCTGGGAATGAGAGACACTGCCCTTTCCAACAAAGAACTTTAAATCACATACTTTAAAAATATGATACAGTGTGGTGGATGTTGTAACAGTAGTGATGTGCCAAAGAACAGTTAATTCCACCTAGCAGGTAGAAGGAAAAGAGGGGTCAACTAAGCTGTGTTTGAATGCTGGATAGTGCAGGAAGACGTTCTAGGATTAATGAAAAGCATAAGTAAATGTACACAAATCAGAAAATGAATAACATTTTCATGTTTGTATTCTTATCCTGATTTTATCCCTACCTACAATAACTTTCAAACACATTTGGCTGTAACTTATGATAAGAAATACGGTTTACTAATTGCCATAGCAGGTGCGCGCACGCACACACACACGCACACGCACACACACATGCACACGCACACATACATAGAAATAAAAGTTTCTAGACTCAGTACTTACAGTTAATACTTTTTCTATTGCATGTAATGCAATCTGGCACTGTTATATATTTATCTATTCTGTTATTTCATTTAAAAATGCTTACTGAGGGGCGCCTGGGTGGCTCAGTTGGTTAAGCGTCCGACTTCAGCTAAGGTCATGATCTCATGGTTCATGAGTTCAAGTCTCACATTGGGCTGTGTGCTGACAGCTTGGAGCCTGAAGCCTGCTTCGGATTCTGTGTATCCATCTCTCTCTGTCCCTCCCCTGCTCATGCTCTCTCTCTCTCTCTCTCTCTCTCAAAAGTAAACATTAAAAAATTAATAAAAATGGTTACTGAATGTCACTAAATTGATTTTAAGAGCCTCTGTGGGTCAAGGTTCAGTTTTGAAAGCAAAATAAAAACAAATAAAAACCTGTACCAGAGCTCAGAATTCATGGGAGTCCCCTTCAATACCAATATGCAGATTTGCAAGGGAACTATTCGACTTTCTTTTTAAATTTTTTTTAATATTTCACTTATTTCTGAGAGAGAGAGAGGCAGCATGAGCAGGGGAAGGTCTGTGAGAGAGGGAGACAAAGAATCTGAAGCAGGCTCCACGCTCTGAGCTAGCTGTCAGCACAGAGTCCAGTGCAGGGCCCATGAATCATGAGATCATGACCTGAGCCGAAGTTGGATGCTTAACCGACTGAGCCACCCAGGCACCCCACTATTTGACTTTCTTCTCAGCAGTTTGAAAACTGTAAGAAACAGACTGATGGCTTTGGGATATTTGCAGTTCACAAGGCAACATGATATTGTGTGATGAAAGATTTTGAGAGTTGAACAGATCTCTCCAAGTCTTTGGCAAGTTACTGTATCTCTCCTAGTCTCAGTTTCCTGTTCCTTAAAATGGAATTAGTAAAATAATCCATGAGGACTAAATGAAATAACATATCTATTTAAACAGCAGTTGTTGGAGCACCTGGGTGGCCCAGTTGGTTAAGTGTCCAACATTGGCTCAGGTCATGATGTCGCGGTTGGTGAGTTCAAACCCTGCATTGGGCTCTGTGCTGACAGCTCCCAGCCTGGAGCCTGCTTCACATGTGTCTCCCTTTCTCTCTGCTCCTCTCTGGCTCACAGTCTGTGTCTCTCTATCTCAAAAATAAATAAACATTAAAAAAATTAAAAATAACAGTAGTTATCAAATTTGGCTATACATTTAAATCACACGGGAGCTTTAACAAATTTCTATGCCCGGGCTAGATCCTAAACCAATTAAATTGGAATGATTGCAGCTGGGACCCAGGCATCAGTATTTCTTTTTCATCTTTTGAAACTTAATGCTCCTTGAATAGCCACTCTCCATATACACTCCCTCCGGGTCTTGGCAGCCACTATTTTACTTTGTTTCTACTTGTTTGACTTTTTTAGATACCTCATAAAAATGGTACTGTGCAATATTTGTCCTCTGAGTTAATTCCTATTGACATATATGACCGGATTTTTGTCTTTTTTAAAGCTGAATAATATTCCATTATATGTATGCACCACATTCTATCTCCTGGTCCACTGATGGACGTATAGGTTGTTTCCACATCATGACTATTGTGAATCATGCTGCAATGAACATGGGAGTGCATGTATCTCTTTGTAACCCTGATTTATTTTATTTTTAAAAAAGTTTTAATTCCACTTAATTAACATACAGTATAATGTTTCATAACTCTGGTTTAAATTATTTTAGATAAATACTCAGAAATGGGATTGCTGGCTCATGGGGTAGTTCTCTTTTTAACTTTCTGAGGAACCTCCCTACTGATTTTCCCAGTATCTGTACCATTTTATATACCCACTAACAGTGTGCAGGAATTCCAGCTTCTCATCCTCATCAACATTTGCTATCTTTTGGTTTTTCCTTTTTTGTTAGTAACCATTCTGATGTGTGTGAGATGATATATCTTTGTGGCTTTCATTTGCATTTCTCTGATAATTAGTGATGCTGAACATCTTTTCGTATACCTGTTGGCCATTTGCACGTCTTCTTTGGAGAAATGTCTATTCAACTCCTTTGCTCATTTTAAATCATTTTGTTTGTTTGTTTTGTTTGTTTTGTTTTGTTTGCTATTGAGTTGAAAGACTTTTTTATATATTTGGATAGTAACCCCTTATTAGATACATGGTTTGCAAATATTTTCTCTCATCCTGTAGTTGTCTTTTCACTTTTTTTTATTGTTTCATTTGCTGTGCAAAAGCTTTTTAGTTTGATGAAGTCCCACTTGTCTATCTTTGCTTTGGTTGCCTGTGCTTTTGGTGTCATATCCAAGAAATAATTTCCAAGACCACTGTCATGAAGAATTTCCCCTCTGTTTTCTTTTAGGACTTTTACAGTTTCAGGTCTCACATTTAAGTCTTTACTCTATCTTGAGTTGATTTTGTAATGTATTGTGTAAGATAAGTGTCCAGTTTCATTCTTTGACATGTGGATAGCTAGTTTTCCCAACACTGTTGAAGAGACTCTCCTTTCCCATTGTTTATTCTTGGAACTCTTGTTGAAAATAAGTTTACTGTATTTACATGGCTTTGTTTCTGTATTTTCTATTGTTCCCATGGTCTATGTGTCCATCTTTATGCCAATATCATACTGTTTTAATCACTACTAAGTTTGTAATATCTTTTGAAATCAGGAGGTGTGATACCTTCAGCTTTGTTGTTCTTTCTCAAAATTGCTTCGGTTTTCTGGGGTCTTTTATAATTTCATATGCATTTTAGGATTGTTTTTCCTATTTCTGAAAAAAAGTGACTTTGGGATTTTGATAGGGATTGCACTGAATCTGTAAATAATTTTAGGTAGTATGGACATTTTAACTGTATTAATTCTAACAATCTATAGACATGGGATATCTTTCCATTTATTTGTGTCTTCTTTAATCTCTTTCCTCAATGCTTTGTAGTTTTCAGTCTTTCACATCTCAGTTAAGTTTATTCCTAAGTATTTTACAGTCATTGGTATTTTAAAAATCTCTTCTGGTGCAGCCTATGTTGAAATGCCTCACTGTAAAGGCTATATCATGCAATGTGTGCAACACACAAAGCATTTGGTTCATGTCTGGTTTCCTTGGTAAATTATATCAACAAGTATGAATAGCTAATTATTTTTGTGGTGCTTACTATGTTTTAGGCAATGTGCTAATAAACACATTTCATATCATGTAGAAAACACTGTGTTTTGTTTTTGTTATTGTTCTGCCAAATAATAGAATACCATATGGCTGACACAGAAAGGGAGAACACTGCTTATTAGAGAGGAAAAGGCTACTTTTATCAGGAGCTCAGTTACCCAGGTAATTATGTCAATGAATTATGGAGTTACCTTTCATTGAACAGCCTCAATAATATCGATTAAATACTTAAAAATCATTTTAGATTAAAGTTTAGACTTTACAGAGTGATTCACAGGGCAGATAGAACAGATTAATTTGTTACAGATAAATACCTCAATTACATAACAATCCTAATTTTAGCAGAAGCATATTGATATTATGTAGTGTATTGTATCTGGTATTTATTTTCTAGATTGTACAAAGAAGTGAGTATTAATGTACAAATGCTTCTGCCATGTTATTATACACTTGACACCCAAATCTGTTAGGCTTAATGTCATGATGACAAGAACATTTTTTATGTATATATTAGCAAGGTCTATATTTTCCATTGTATGAAGCAGATATATTTAGTAATCTTCTGGTATGCTTTTTGCTACTGTTGTTTGTTTTGATTTTGGTCTTAGAAAGCTTATTTTATTTACTATGTTTATTTTGCAATATAACTTTTCTATAGTAACTGCTTTAAAAAGAACATATTAATTAATAATTTATTTTAAAATATATCTTACTCATTTTCTTTGCATCTAAATAAAAATTTACTCATTCTTATTGTAATCTTTAGTTTGCTTTTTAAAAAAGATTTTATTTTTTCAAGTACTCTCTACTTCCAATGTGGGGCTCAAACTCACAATCCTGTGATCCAGGGTCACATGCTCCTCTAACTAAGCCAGTTGGCTTCCAATACGAGCTTCTTTAATGGTGACTGAGAAAGCATACTTTAAAAACTATATTTGTAAAATCAAGGGAAAAAAAAAGAAAGCATTTTTTTTTCATGGATGTATGTGTTTGTTACATTTAGTACATCTTCAAATAACAACAACAAACCATTTCCTCTGTCCAGTAAATAGATTTGTAAATTGCTCCATCAGCTTTGCTTAGGTGAAATGCAGGCTTATTTTACTTTTTCTTTGTGTTTTTCTTTCACCCTATTTAATTATTAAATCATTTGTAGGATACTTATAGTCTTAAGTTTAAATGAATTAATAGATGCTAAGTTATTAGAATAGTACCTGGTGCTTATTAAGCATTTAGTACATGTTGCTCATTGTCCAGTGCTAGTGACTTAACAAAAATGCATAATGCAGAAGTATACTATGGTAGAGTCAGATATTTGCAAAGGAAGCTAAGAACCTAAGTTTTGGGGCGCCTGGGTGGCTCAGTTAGTTGAGCATCTGACTTCGGCTCAGGTTATGATCTCACAGCTCCTGAGTTTGAGCCCCACATTGGGGCTGGCAGTGCAGAGCCTGCTTGAGATTCTCTCTCTCTGTCTCTCTCTCTCTCTCTGCTCTCTCTCTGACCTTTTCCGACTTGTGCTTTCTCTCTCTCTCAAAATAAATAAATAAACTTTGAAAATAAACAACCAAATAAGAACTTTAAGTTTTGTGACCGAGAATAAATGTTTGTATTTCTGCTTGTTAGTACACCTAAAAATGAAATGCTTGAAAAACCAACAGGCATCATATATTCAAAGTTGAAATTAGATATTTAAAGTTGAAGTGTCTGATTCTAGAAGGCGAAATTAGCTTTTGGAGGTTTTACAGATAATTTAGCTTAAAAAACTTTGCTATTAAGGATATTAAGAAAATTGAAGAATTTCAAGCCCTAAAGAAATGCTTAATCTTATACTTTTGTTTGCCTTTGTAAGACACACAATTAAATTCACTCAAAAGCAATTGAACAGTGTGGAGGTAAAATATTACTAGAGAATGGAGGAACGTTTTCTGAAGGTAGGTTTTGGATGAAGGATTATTTGTTTCCAGAGCATTCCAATATGATAAGAACCAAGCTAGGGATAATTCCTTGGACTGGATTGTAGAGTTTGTGAGAAATATCTAAACCATGGAGTTGAATTTTATGAAGACTGGCATGTGTCGTCAATGTGATTATCTGCCTTGTTGTCTTACTCTGCTGCCATCATTCTCAAATTATCTCCTCTGACATTGTGGAACTATAAGAATCTCTTGTGATTGAAAATTGAAATATAGAATGTGTCACACAGATAGGTTTTAGGACAGCTTTGTCAGAGGCCATGTGATTTACTTAGGATTAATGATTAAGCATATTTTGTAGAGGGTAATGAAATCATACTTTCCCATGTGGCTGAAAAAGCTGGCTTGATTTTGCTAGGACAAAAAAATTTAACTTTCCACCCTTCCCTCCCACTTTCTACTTTTCACTTTCATCCCTTACTGTTTTTCTTTCCTTTTCCTTCCTTCATTTTCCTTTTGAAAAATTAACTTCATCCATTTTTCCCCCTTTCCCATTTACTGTGAGCTTGGGATATGTTAAAACAATGCTTACAACAAATTAAGCCATGGCATTGTTGGTCATTAGCATACAACTATATGTTGTTTAAGGTGCTGTGCGGTGTCTGCCCATCAACTTTCTTGATTTCTAAAATGAAGATAGTGCTGTTAGAGAGTTTACTGTGGAAGTCCATTGTGAAAAGAGAGATTTGGTGAATCTGAATGTGGATAGCAGTAGAGGAATAAATTTGGGGCCTAGTTGCAGGGAAGTAGAGGGATCAAGTTTTTAAAAAAGCACTGGGTGTTATATGGAAACCAACTTGACAGTAAAGTATTTGTAAAAAAAAAAAAATTAAAAAATGAAATCAGATATCCTTCCTAAAAAAAAAAAAAAAGCAATGAAGGGTGCCTGGGTGGCTCAGTCAGTTGTCATCAGACCTCAGCTCAGGTCATGATCTCGAGATTCCTGAATTTGAGCCCCGTGTCTGGGTCTGTGCTGATAGTTCAGAGCCTTGATCCTGCTTCACATTCTATGTCTCCCTCTCTCTGCTCTTTCCCCAATTGCACTCTGTCTCTCTCCCTCAAAAATAATTAAACATCAGCTCCTGCATTTGTCAAATGAATAAATAAACAGTCCTATTAAATTGGTCTTTCGTGTTGTGAAGGGCAAAGGGATTAAGACTGTGAATGCCTGAGTAAAACTTTTTTTTGCACCTAAATGGAAGGACAGGAATCTTACTGCTTATGGCAATGTAACTACATCTATTCATATGCAAAATGAGAAAGATAATAGTAATAGTCTCAAAGTGTTTTTTGTATCAATTAATTATATAAGGGTAATCTACATAATGCATTTACCATAGTGCTTGGCACAGAGCAAGCAGTCATTCATTCACTTCTTCAGCAAATATTTACTGAGTGTTTACCTTGTCCCAGGGGCTCTTCTAGGTTCTTGGAATACACCTGTCAGCAGAATCAAACAAAGCCCCTGTTCTTTGCAAGTTTATAGGCCGATGAGGTTAATGAAAAACAATGTATAGTTGGGGCCCCTGGGTAGCTCAGTCGGTTAAGTGCCTGACTCTAGATTTCAGCTCAGGTTATGATCTCATGGTTTGTGAGTTCGAGTCCCGTGTTAAGCCTGCATTGGGTTTCACACTGACAACGAAGAGCCTGCTTGGGATTCTCTCTCCCTCTCTCTCTGCCCCTTCCCCACTCTCTCTCAAAATAAATGGATAAACTTAAAAAATAATGTGTAATTACAACAATAGGTGCTATGAAGGAAAGGTACCCAATACTGTGAGATTAATGTAAGGGAAGTTGGGTTCTAACTAGGCAAAGGCCAGGAACAGATAGGAGTGGAGTCCAGGCAGAAAGAATAGCATGTATATGTCTATGTAGTGGGAATATGCAGTGGGTAGTGGTGACAGAGAGAGTACCTGAGAATCAGGCTGGAAAGATAGGCAGGCTGGTGGGCACTTGTATCTGTTAAAGGTTCCTTCCATCAGGAAAGCAGAATCACTAAGAGGGATATGGAATAAGAAGACATTTATGATAGGTAAGAAGTTTATATAGGGTTTGTGTCTTGTATCTGGTGATAGGTCAGCAGGGCTGGACAGAACAACTAGACGTGAACTAGAACCCACTAGGGTACATTGGAGCCCATAGGAACAAACTGGAGCCTGTTGCTGACTCTTGTCCCCTCCAGGCTTGACAATGGGGGTGATCTCCAGGAAGAGCTGGTGTTCTCTGACTGGAGCCTCCCATGTACCAGGCACAGGGAGGCTAAGTGTGCCAGGGTTCAGGAAGCTGAAGATCTGGCAGGAGCTGGAGGGGCTGTAGGCTCGGATGCCTGCCCGCGTCCACAAGGGGAGCAAGCGCGTCGGTGCCAAGCTCCAGCAGTGCGTGGTGCCTTATGATGACCTTCAGAGCATAGCAGCTATTGCATTACTTCTGCCTTCAAAATTGCATGCACATTGCTTTTATGGCAAACTAACCTGAAACTCATGTCTAGGAAATTATTTTTAACTCCCTGGCTCTCAAACATATTCAAGTTTTTTTTTTCACCCCACTAAAACAAAAAAACACAAGAAAACCCAAAACCTTTCCTATAGACCTTCTTTTTGTTAAGCTACATACCGTCTTTTCCCCCCATTACTTTTTGAACGTCATCTCTTCCTCTTGCCTAATAAATCTGTAGTAATCTGACTTTTTCTGTTGCTATCCTCAAAATAATCATGACCTCCACTTTCCTAATAAAATGACTACTTCTTGGCCTTTTTCTTTTTGGATCTCTCCTTCTGTAGTACTTCTATGCCTATACTGTATCTTTTTGGAAATCTTGTTCTCCTTTGAATTCTGTGACCCTGGAATCTCTTCATTTTCCTATTTCTGATGATTATGTACTGTCTTTTTAAAAATTGAGGTCTTTGACATATATAACATATATAAATTTCACAGATCCTAAGGGTACAGCTTGATGGATTTTTAAGTATGTATACATTTAGTAAAACATCACCCAGGTCAAGATACAGAACATTTCTAGCATTCCAGACTGTTTCCTTATGACTATTCTCAATCAATGATCCCCAATCCTGCCTAGACAGGGCCTTTTTTCTGACTTATATCACTTTAGACTTAGTTTTTACTGTTCTTTTTTTCCTTTTAATTCCAGTATGTTAACATACAATGTTGTATTAATTTCAAGTGTACAATATAGTGATTTAACAATTCTATACATCATACAGTGCTCATCATGACAGGTGCACTCCTTAATCCCCATTACCTATTTCACCCATCCCTCCAGCCCCCTGCCTTTTGGTAACCATCAGTTTGTTTTCTATAAATAAAGAGTGTTTCTTGTCTTATCTCTTTCTTTTTTTCCTTTGCTTATTTATTTTGTTTCTTAAGTTCCACATGTAAGTGAAATCATATATTTGTCTGTCTCTGACCAACTTATTCGCATAGCATTATACTGTCTAGCTCCATCTGTGTTGCTGCAAATGGCAATATTTCATTCTTTTTTATGGCTGAATAATATTCTGTCCATTACACACACACACACACACACACACACACACCACATCTTCTTTATCCATTCAGCTATTGATGGATACTTGGGCTGCTTCCATAACTTGGTTTTTGTAAATAATGCTACAATAAACATAGGGGTGCGAGTATCCTTTTGAATTAGTGTTTTTGTGTTTTTTGGATAAATACCCAGTAGTGCAATTACTGGATTGTAGGGTAGTTCTATTTTTAACTTTAAAAAATATGTATTTTGGGAGAGAGACAGAGAGAGAGAGAGAGAGAGAATATCAAGCAGGCCCTGCACTGCCAGTGCAGACCTCAGTGTGGGGCTCGATCCTGTGAACCATGAGATCATGATCTGAGCTGAAGTCAAGGGGCCAACGCTGAACCAACTGAGCCACCCAGGTGCCCCTATTTTTAACCTTTCTAGGGACCTTCATACTGTTTTCCACAGTGGCTGCATCAGTTTGCATTCCCACCAGTAGTGCAAAAGCATTCATTTTTCTCCACATCCTCACTGACACTTGTTTCTTGTTGCTGTTTTTCCATTCAGAAATGTGAGATGATATCTCATTGTAGTTTTAATTTGCATTTCCTTAATGATAAGTGATATTAAGCATCTTCTCATGTGTCTGTTAGCCATCTGGGTGTCGTATTTGGAGGAATGTCTGTTCATGTTTTCTGTCATTTTAAAATTGGATTATTTGTTTTTGGGGTATTGATTTGTGTAAGTTCTTCATATATTTTGGATGCTAACCCTTTATTGAATACCATTTGCAAATATCTTTTCCCATTCTGTAGGTTGCCTTTTAATTTTGTTGATTGTTTCCTTTGCTGTGCAGAAGCTTTTTATTTTGATGTAGTCCCATTAGCTTATTTTTGCTTTTATTTCCCTTGCCTCAGGAGACATATCTAGAAAAGTGTTGCTATGGGTGATTTCAGAGAAATTAGTTCCTGTGCTTTCTTCTAGGATTTTCATGGTTTCAGGTCTCACATTTAGGTCCTTATTCCATTTTGAATTTATTTTTGTGTATGGTATAAGAAAGTGGTCCAGTTTTAGTTTTTTTTCCCATTCTTGAACCTCATGTAAATGCAATCATGCAGAATATATGGATATACTCTTTTCACCCTGCTTTCTTCACACATCATTATGCTGTGTTAGCAATTCATGTTGTGAGTATCTGTAGTTCATTCTTTTGTGTTATTGTGCAGTTCCATCATGCAAATATACCACAATTTATGTATTCATTTTACATCTAGTTGATATTTGGCTTGTTTCTGGTTTTAGGTTGTTATTACTGAAGCTGTTATGAATATTTTTGTCTAGATCTTTTGGTAGACATATACCCTTGTTGGGATGGTTGACATTTTGATATAGAAAATGATAGTAAGTATAAAACATCTGAGGGAAGAGCTTTGACAATAGAATCTGGGGTTCTTTTTTTAAAAAATATTTTTATTTATTTCTAGGAGAGAGAGAGAGAGAGAGAGAGACAGTGTGAGCAGGGGAGGGTCACAGAGAGGGAGTCACAGACTGAAACAGGCTCCAGGCTCTGAGCTGGCAGTCAGCACAGAGCCCGATGTGGGTCTTGAACCCACGAACCGTGAGATCATGACCTAAGCGAAAGTCGGATGCTTAACCAACTAACCCACCCAGGCGCCCCTAGAATCTGGAGTTCTATGGAGAGTTAGGAACTAGAGATCTAACTGGTCTAAATCCATTCATCCCATCTCCTCTTTTGTCTTTCTCTTACCTTCTAATTTTAGGATATCTAGGACTGTTGATGGGTTTTTACAGGGCAGGGCACTAGAAAGGAAAATTTCTTACTGGAGATGGCAGAAGCGTCAAAACCTTAACAGCAAGGAGAACCAAGGATTATGTGCCAAGAACTAGAAGATAGGACTGAGTGGGCTATAAAACTGTAGGGTACACAAGATGCATTCAGGGATGGGGTACAGAGCCAAGAGTGTAGCACACTCCAGGTAATGCAGTAGAGGTGACAGTCAATTAAGGTTCCAGCTGTGGGTCACTGAGGAAATGAACCACATGTGACCATTCTCCATCAACTCCATCAAAATCACACACACACACACACACACACACACACGCACACACACATCTAAGCAAATCTAGAATACCTGCTGTGCAAATAAACAATATAAACAATTAAAGTATACTTGCTGTGCACTATCAAATCTCCTATCACCACCCACTGAAATCAGATTGTCATCATTAAATCCTCCATATAAAACTGGATCCCAGACCTTGCTAAGAACCAGTGCTAATATTTTAACTTGTTTTTATATGATAGCTGGGCCACAGTAGATGATCTGTTGGTTGAATTTAAAGGGCATGTGTGGAATGGATCCATCATCAGGTAAGTGATAATTGATGTCTTAGGCACAAATAATGTAATTTAAGGATAGTTGTTTGAGTAGAATCTCTCAGTGCCTTGCCCATATCCCTTGCCCCTTACCACTTCATTATGCTCCTCTTACTTCCAGTTGTCTGCCAATGTCTACATTTCTTTCCCTAGGGCTTTTGAGGACTTTTCTAGAAGCCATGGGATCAGGGGTCCCTTGCCTGGATGGGCTGCCTTCCTCCAGCTCTCACTCTTACTCCCCCAGGAAGTGGAAAGTACCAAGAAATTAATATCCCCCCCCCCCCCCCCCCCCCAGCAGTGTCAGCAAATGATTGGGTTAACTTTGAAATGGTTGTATTTTACCCTGGTTCTCAGAGTTCCCTAGGGATCCCTACTCCCACAGTGTAGCTGGCTTTGTAACACACCCTTTATCAGCTGGCTGCCTTTTCCTATCTCATTTCCGTGCTTCCCTATTAGTATTTTCTGTACTTCTCAAAATAAGCTACTTATATGTAATCCTCATTTCAGGATTTGTTTCTGAGGAATTCAAACTAAGACACAGCTCTTGGATAATACCCATAAGTAAAAGGCAGGCAAGGGAAGAACTGCATGTTGTTGTTGTTGTTGTTGTTGTTGTTGTTGTTATTTGATTGGCAGTTACTTTAATTTCCAACTGTGGCCTGGAGTTTCTATGTTGTGGACATGCTGTTGATAGTCTCAAACATGACACGGCCAAACTGAAATCAGCACTTAAAAAACACAATGCTCCCACTTTGATTAGGAAAAGGGTTCTAGGATTTTACTTTCTTTCCATTTGTCTCTAAAAGGGAAAAAAAAATTTAATGAATTCAGTATGTATTACGTGTTCCTAATTTTCTCTGATTTGGGGTGTGAATAGCACTTCAAACAAATATAACTTGTACTGTAAGTTCACTGCTAGCCAATTTTACTTGATGATCTGAGTCTTGGCTTGAATTCCTGGAATCTGGGATCAGTTAGTTTACTGATTTTGATTTACCCCAGAAGTGTTAACCTCAGAGACAGGTTAGCAAATATTCCAACTACCAAAAATAAATGTCAAATGTTATAATCCACACTCACGATACTTGGGTACTACTTAGGAATCAGTCTCTTTTGAAATTAGCCAATTATATAGCTTTAAGTTTTTATTAATATTATTTGGAAAAATTCATCCTGGCATATGATTCCTGATTGATAATTTTGATATCTTTGCTTTAAAATATCCTGAACTTTCAAAAAACAAATGGGATGTGGTATGAAAAGTAGATAGATGGTGAATATAATATCCCAGTTGAGGTATATTTGTTTAGGTTTAGTAAACTAAAGTGGATCTTCTACAATTTTGTCACTCATTCATTTGTGAGAAAGTAAATGATATTATTTAATTTATTGTGAATCATTCATATTCTTTCTCAAGTAATGTGCATCCCACATGAGTAACAGTTTGTCATAGTCAATTTTAATGACCATACAGTAACCCCATTGTTGGCTATATCATATTTTACTAAATTTCTCCATTGGTTACATTTAGGTTGTTTTCAGTTACAGGCATAAATAATGCCTTGATATACATCCCCGTTCGCTAGTATTCCTCAACATTTTGGATGTTTTTACTAAGATAGATTCCCAGACATGAAATTATTAAGTAAAGAGCATAAATACATTACATATTTTAGGTTTTTGCTGTACTTTTTAGTTGCTTTCTAGAGTATTTTCTTTAGTGAGTGAAAAAAATTATAGGCTACTTTAAAATAAGTAAACTTAGTGTTTTGAGTTTGGTTTCAGTTGTTGGGATTTTAATTTATTGTACTCAGTTTTTTTAATGTTAATAGTACTAAAGTCAATGGGTTGTTCTTAAGGTGATAATTTATGTACACAAAAGTGATATGTTTCATTTGTATTATCTAAGCGATTACTTATAATTAGCATTTCAAATTTATTGATGTAAAAATCAATAACATTGATTGGAGTCAGTATTATCTAGAGAGTAAACTATGAAGTTAAACAAGTGTCTGTCCTGACTAGCTTGTTCTAGTATATTTTCATCTTTTGTAGAAACCTAAATATTTTATTTACCAGATTACTTTATTACCTCATGATCATTTTAGTAGCAGTAAACCTAAGTAAAGTAATAGAACCAGGAAAATACTGACACTGAGTATGATTAAATAGACGTTCTTGATAAATTTCTAAGAATATCCATGTTTACTTTCAGGTAATAATTGTAAACAATAAAGCTGAATAGAAAAAGTTTGCAATAATTATTTAAAATGACTTGTTTAATTCAAGACATATTTATGGAGTGTCTGCAATGCTTAAAAGGTGTTTCTGTATTCGAGGGAAAAATACTCTTTTGTGTAAGTTTTTCATATTTTCTATTATGATGGATAAGAATGTTCTTATTTTGAGAATATAGGTTTTTTTACTTTTTGATGATATTTTTTGAAAGAGAGAGCACACGTATGTATGAGTGGGGGAGGTGTAGAGGGAGAGAGATAGATAATCTTAAGTAGGTTCCATACCCAGCAGGGTACCCAGCGCGGGGCAGGGGGTTGAACCTCACCATTGTGAGATCATGACCTGAGCCGAAATCAAGAGCCAGACACTTAACTGACTGAGCAACCCAGGCATCCCGAGAATATATATTTCATATCAAAATAAACATCTGCTTATCTTTAACTCATTCTTGTCAGTAAGAAGAATAAATTATCAAAAAATAATGTATAATTTTTATTATTAACTTTACAACTTTAACGTTTATTATTAATATCCCTAACTATAGCTTACTGTCTCTTTGGGTGAAGGAAATTTCCATTTGATGGTGTTACAGATTGAGATTATGGAGTCAGTGTTCTTGTTTTTCTTTGACAGCATCGGATGGAACTTCTGAGGGGGTTGGAGGATAATCATGAGGAACCTCTAAGTTGAGAAAAATATCTCTGTTCCCTAGCCTCAGCATCACAAGAGCCCAAAGAAATGATAATTTTCCAGGCCAGTATCCTAGCTGACCTCTATTAGTGTTTGTAAACCTCTTCTTGGAACTCCGCTGCTTTTCAGTCTCCTCTAACTAGAACCCAGTTGTTAGCTCTACTTTTTAGTAGATGAAATTGGCTTCTGCATAGCCAAAGGGAGTAATGTCTTCATGGAAAAAATGAATTCAGGTATAATCTGTTTGCCTTTGGATCTCATATTAAAATTTTTACCCCTTAGTGGATGGGTGAGGAGTGGAGGTGATGAGTAAGGAGGGCAGAGGAAAGGGCAGGCAACTTCATTTGGAGATTAGGTGTGATGGAGGGTAGATACTCATGATTCTAGTATTTTTCTGGTCCAGTAATCTTAACCAGGGTCGCAACCACTGACAGCTGTAATATTGTCCTTCTCTGATTATTTACCATAGAGCCTGCTGTTCTTTTTGACAATGCCTGTGGGCATTTTGCTTTCCCCCACTTTGCTCCAAATCAGGTCAGTTC
This sequence comes from Hyaena hyaena, assembly GCF_003009895.1. Taxonomy (NCBI): domain Eukaryota; kingdom Metazoa; phylum Chordata; class Mammalia; order Carnivora; family Hyaenidae; genus Hyaena; species Hyaena hyaena. The sequence continues at coordinate 1,835,327 of NW_024080918.1, forward strand.
CCTAGGCATCAGAACTGCTGCCTTCATGCTCTGCTCAGCCCTGGTGGAATGGCTGCCCTGATGAGAGCGGAGGGTGGTGTATGGGGACAGCTCCAGGTGCAGATGCCACTTCCACTGTTGAGTAGTTTGTATTGAATAAAGCTTTCTTGTATGCCCTTGGACATTTTCCAGGGTCCTGAAGGGTGTTTTTTTTTTTTTTTTTTGACATTTTGTGCAGTTTTATCATTGTTGTGGAAGAAGAATTGCTGAACTCCTCACTCTACTATTTTGGAAGTTTTGCATTTTAATCAGAGTGTTGGAAGCTATATTGTGAGTGAGTCTTGAGTAGTAAACCTAACCAGATCACTAATGCCCTAAATTATCCTTCTTTTTCCTTTTTCTTTTCTTATTTAACTAAATTAATTAGTTAATTCATTTATTTATTGCGGGCAAAGATTTTAGAATTTTAGAGCTAGGGGCTCTTGATTTCATTTTCTCTTTGTTCAGATTAATAATTGGAAATGTTATTGCCTTATGCAGTTACCCCACAGATTGTTGGTGTCAGAACTGGATTTGGAAATGGATCACTCACTCATTACTTCCCCTCTCCCTGTGTAGGAGCAGGTACTGTTGTCCTTTCTCTGCAGGCTCAACTCTTTGCCCCTGAGGTAATCCTACCCAAGTCAAAGAGTGCATGAAGATTCTCAGCCCTGCTGGAGAGTGAGGTCTTCTATGAGTTGTGCTGCCTTGAACCAGAGCCTCGGGGTTGAGGCCTAACAATCTTATTCAGACTCTCCAGGAGATTCTGATGCACATGTAATTTTGAGAACTGCTGGCCTATATAGTAAAGGCCCAAAGCATTGTTGAAGTTGCCATTAGTTCTATACACTACAAGTTCTTGTAGCCTATACATGATTATTTTTCATCACCGTTAAGATCATGTTCTTTGTAAGACATACTGTTTTATTTACTTGGGGAAAAAACCCCTCAATTATGGAACAATGCTTACTTACTAGAACTTTATACATGTTAGAAGAGCCTTTAAAGGCAATTTTAAAAATATCATTCATTACTTTATGCATACAAAAAAGGAAAATATAAGTAAAATAAATTGATCAAGGCATTCCTTAATTTTTTTCATTTTCAAAGACAAGCACTTGAATCTCTTCTTCATTCACTGTCCTTGTTTTTCTAGACAACCTCATCCTCTGTGTCTTGAAGAGTTGGTGATGCAACATTTCTTTTTTCCTTTTTTTTTTTTTTTTTTAATCTGAGAAAGAAAGAGAAGGAGCGGGGGAGGGACAGAGAGGGATGGGAGAGAGAATCACAAGCAGAATCACATGTCAGCGTGGAGCCTGACATAGGGCTCAAATTCATTAACCACAAGATTATGACCTGAGCTGAAAATCAAGAATCGGACGCTTAACTGACTGAGCCACCCAGGCACCCCAACTATTTTTTAAAGGGCAATGCAACATTTTTTTAGAAGAATGTTCCATTATTATATCTGGGGTTTTCTCTCCACCTCTGGTATGGATTCTGCAGATTTTGGTGTGTATGTGCAGGCATATAAGTGTGTCAGCATTGCCACCTGGGTGACAGTGATTATAAAATCATCACAATTTTAGATATTAAGTGTTAAAAAAGAAAACAGTATGGTTTAGAATTAAAGAAATATGGCAGTAATTATGGGGTTATCTACTCACTTCCTCACTTCTACTCTAGACATAGATCCCATAGATTGTTCTTTATACAGTTGTCCCATTCATTCTTTTTATAATAATCTACTATGTTTAGTTTGGACCTTGGTTATTTTTGGGTTGCTATAGATTTAACTCTAGAAACTTCTTGTCTTAAAGAGTATCTTTGAATAGATTTTTAGTCTCATGAAATGTAGCTGACCATATGGAATAATGAATGTGTTAGTCAGGGTTCTCTGGAGAAACAGAACCAATAATATATATATGAAGAGAGGTTGGAAGGGATGAAAGTGGGGAGAGGGGAAGAAAGAATGAATGAGTATGAATTGGGTAATGTGATTATGGAGGTTGACAAGTCCAAACTCTGCAGGGTAGTTTGGCAAGCTATGGACCTAGGAAAGAGTTTATGTTGCAGCTCAAGTCCAAAGGCAGTCCCCCTTTCTTGGGGGACCTCAGTCTGCTTACTCTTAAGGCCCTCAACTTATTGGATAAGGCCCACCCACATTTTTAATTTGTGAAGTGCTATGGAGAATATAGAATATATATATGCTACACAGAAGCTTATATTGTAGTTGTTCAAAGAAGACATTCAAGTGAATCGAATAACAGTAGAGGACAATAATGTAGGTAGAGGTAGTATTTAAAATTGCATACCAAGTATATATTGCTATTGTAAGATTCATCTTTTTCATACTTTTAATGAAAAGAAACCTGTTTTCTTTAATGGATCGATTGGGAAAATATAAATGAAGCTTTTTAAAAATTATCTGTTGATGTAAGTTCCAACAATATAACATCATCACCAAAGCCAGCTCACAACAGAAATTGATGATAATTCTGCAGTACAATGATTATAAAATTGTTCTAGAGAATGTACATTTCTTTTCTATACAGGCTTATATATGGATAATTTTGAATACTAGGTAAAATTAAAAAATAGTAAACCCAAATCCTATGAGACACAGCTGAAAATTGGCTTTGTTGATTTAGTATAATATTTAACTTATAACACTGAGATGCATGTTGTGGATATATGGTTACATACATAATTTTACAGATACTTAGGGTCAACTTTCATTCTTGAGTGTATTTATGTTGATATTATTGTGTATCATATATGTTTTCGATGACTTCTTGTTTTTTGAGTGGTTTGGGATTTGTTAAGTAATTTCTCTAAAAGAAGATGTGTATGTTGAAGGCCAAGCACATTTTTTTTTCCTCACTGGAGCATTACTAAAATGATGAGTATTAAGAATGTTTATTACCTTAATTAGAAATGTAATGAAATAATGAAGAGATAAACTTTTAAACAGATTGTGATATGCCTTTATAGTATTAACTTACTCCATGTGAAAAGGAAAGGTAGAGGCTAAGAAAGAACAATTAGACAATAAGTTTGTACTATTTGAGAGGATAGCATTTGTGGATATTATATTACTGTGTTCTGGATAATTTCAGGTACCACTTCTGCATTCCATTAGTGTTTGCTAGAATAAAGGACAAAAATAGTTCTTTTTCTTTGCATTTCCATAAAAGGACTAGTTTCACATCAAAGATTGTGGTGCCAGATAGATACAGTGTTTTTAAATGCCTGGAGTGACTTTTGGTAAAGAGTCTTTTTTTTTTTAAGTTTATTATTATATTTTTTAGTAATCTCTACGCCCAACATGGGACTTGAACTCACACCCCTGAGATAATAGTCTCATGCTTTTCTAACTGAGCCAGCCAGGTGCTCTGAAAGACTCTTACTTTAAAATAAGCTAAATTTGGGGCGCCTGGGTGGCTCAGTTAGTTGGGCGTCTGACTTTGGCTCAGGTCGTGATATCTTGGCTTGTGAGTTTAAGCCCCGCATTGGGCTCTGTGCTGACAGCTTAGAGCCCGGAACCTGCTTCAGTTTCTGTGTCTTCTTCTTTCTCTGCCCTTCCCCCACTCACACTCTGTGTCTTTCTCAAAAATAAATATTGAAAATAAAAAATTCAAATAGGATAAATTTGTTAAAATATAGTTAAATTTAATTATTTTTCTTCATAGTGGGCCCGTTAGATAAAGGCTATTAGTATTTTATTTCTCTCCAAAGAATGATTTTATAAATCAATTTGCACCTAGCTTAGTGATCTAGAAACATTATAACCTTTTTATTCCTCCTTAAGATCTAATGGTTATACACATTGTAGTTCAGCTGATGGAGGCATGCAGAGCATTATATGAACTCAGCCTGTACATTTTCCTTTCCCTGTATGGATTTTCCAAACTTTCACTGCATGAATCTCAGACCATGGCATAATTTTACTGGGCTTTACTTTAATGTACAGGGATCTGAAAACTATGACAAATATATCTGATACTAGAAGTTAATAAGATTGAAAATTTCTTAGTTAAAGTTCAAAACCTCCTAACAAATTGTATCGCTCTGATGTGGTAACTTCAGGCTCTGTGTTTGAGATGGAAGAATATGTAAATTCAAAGACATTTTTAAAGCTGCTGCCTGGGAGCCAACTGTCTCACAGAGGAAACATACAATTGTAGCCTTTTAGTTCATGTTAATTGTGGCATTTTATGCAATGATATTTTGAAGTAATTCTCTTTATTTAAAAAACAAAATTAAAAATAGAAGCTAAGTTCATTATTATTTGCATAGGCACCTGGCTTAAGCAAAACAGAAATCTTTTAGTTTACGTGACTGAAAAGTGCAGGAATGTGTTATCTGTCTTCCTCTCTGCCTCCTTTATATGACTTCATCATCGGGTTCTGTGGAGGGGTAATGGGGACCACTAGTGCAGGTACGTATCCTCTCAGATTCAAATCCAACTCAAAAGAGAATTATATTCTTTAAGAATTGAAAATGAGTTCTGGGCTTGACTCTTCTGGTCTTAGTTGGATCCTGTGTTCATCTCTGAACCAATTCCATGGTCAAGGAGATGGGATTCCTTAGTTATTTTAGATGTAAGTCATTTGCCCAGTATTGGAGTTGGGATCAGCATCCACCCCATTCGAAGCACATGGATCAAGGGGGAGTAGTGCTTTATCAGAGGAAATTCAGATTACTGTTTACAGAAAATGGGTAAGTGTAGGCTGTGGCAAAAATGATGATTTCCAAGGGCATTGTGCTAGTGACTTTGCATTTAGGCTGGTATATCTTGTTCAGAAACCAAAATAATAATTTCTGTTGGAATATCATGCCCAATACAAGGTTCATGTAGATAATGGTAACAGAAACATAAAGTAACGATGGCTTAACAAGATGGAGGTTTCTTTTCTCTGGATATAGTCAGTCCAAGACTGAGAGTACATTTCTACGACAAAACCAATTCTCTTTTAATTGCTGTGGCTCCTGCAATTGCATTTACATTCCAGGATGGAAGGGGGAAAAAAAGCAAATAAAATGAGTGTCCTCCAATTGTCTACTTTCCTGTTCAACAACTCCCACTTATATCTCTCATTGGCCAGAACTTAGTCATATGGCCATGTACACTTGTAAGGAAGTCTGGGAAATGTGGATTATGTGGATTGGTACAATGCCACCTTAATAACCCAGTAAGTATTTTGTTAGTAAGGAAGAACTAGTGAATAGCTGTTAGGCAGGTAGCTAGTAGTCTTTCAGCTTGTGTTAACTTACTAACTAGTATAGATGACATAGGAGGCTTGTTTAAAAACCCAATGAATTTTATATATTTAAGATTTAAAACTTGTTTTAGAAATAGATAAAAATATAAACAGTAAAACTAATCATACCCTGAAATTGGCAACAAGATGAGCATTGAATCAGTATCAAATAAGGTTAAAGGAAGAGTTAAAGATGATTCTGATTTATCTGTCTCTGTTTGGCTATAGTGAGGTCCTCTATCAAGATAAGGAATATAAGAGGAGGTCCAGGTTTTCAGTGGACATTAAAGAGTTAAGTTTTGGACATTTAAAACTAAAATGTTGGTATCAGGTGACATTCGGGTGATGTCATTTGTTCACCAGCTAAGCAGCTGCACATTTTGATATCTATTGTGCATTTTCTGGCAGAGAACAGAGAACTGGGTATTTTCGAAATTCTCCACTTCCCCCAGTCCCTCTCTTTCACCTTGTGATCTAGGTTACTGAAAGTTAGAGAGAGCTAGGTCCAAAGGACCACAGTTCCAACTCCGTAGCTAGAACAAGAGAAGTCTTTGTGTAGTTAGGCATAGGTAGAGTGTTGAGGATGTGAGGTTCAACTGTCTTAGATTTGGTACTGTTTATTTTGCAGGGTGAGGGACTGGGGGGAGGCAAATGGATTCACAAGAGTGAGTGATATATGCAAAAGCTAACTGATAACACCACATGTTATTCCTAAGGAGCAGATGAGACTTTTTTTAGGCTGCTGGAGAATTTTATAGAACTGCAGTATTATATTCTAAGGGAGATGTACCCAAAGAGGATTTTGACTCTACTTAAGCATTTATTGGTTACGTTATGAAGTCACTTGTCTTTTGTCACTTTGTTGATTGAATTATGGATGTTACGTTTTTGAACTTTATTTAGTTCAACATTTACTGAGTAAGCTTTTTGCCGTTTTTCATTATTCTAAGTACTGAAAATAAAACAACTATTAATAAGGAGGAATGCCTTCAAGGTATGCTGTGTTATCATTTCCAATTTACCAGTTTCTATGTTTTATGTCATACTAGGCTAAATTTAAAGACAAGACATTCCACAGAGCTTAGTGGACATTTTGTATGGATGCTGTAATTTAACCGAAAACATTGAACAAATACTAAGCAGGGTAAGGCAATTTGGAAAACAAATAAGCAGTGCATTAGTGAGAGCTACTGTTGCTCAAGGTCAATATTAATTGTTACTGGAATGAATAAATAGTTCTTCTGTTTATTCTTATATAATGTCACACTTGGCTTTCTTTCAGGTTTTTAGAAGTGGTTGATCAAATGGTTTTTTCAGGTCTAAAACACTACAGATCTAGTTTTGGGAATATACCCAGTCTGAGAAAGGGACACAAAAGTTTCTGTGTTCAGGAAGTAAGTAGTTTCTCTAAAAACCTTTTTAATTTGTACACACAATGAGTGGTGCCAATGTATTATTGTTAGGGAGGTTGTTTGGGTGATGTCATTTGTTCACCAGTTGGGCAGCTGGGCATTTTGAAAATCTATTGTAATTTCTTGGCAGAGAGCACAGGAATGGGAGCAGTTAGCTTTGGAATGGACCTTTCTGTGTTTAATTAAAACCATTTTATTTATAAAAATAGAGGTTTTCCTTATCTACAGTCAGTCACTAATTCTGTTGTGTTATTTTCTATTTTTTTCTATCTATCCTTTTCTGAAAATATAACACTGAAATCATCTTCCCCTTCACAATGACTCTTCTTTCTGCAGGCACTGTCTTGATGACTGGTGCCCTCTTCTACCCAGGTTCTCCAAACCGGAAATCTCCAAGTCATCTGAGATCACTTTTCCTTTCTTGATCACCAACTGTAGTAGGAGTATCCTTTTGCCCTGTGTCTGTGGCTTCTATCTGTGACCAAGCTCGTACCCTCTCTCTTCTGGAGAAGGATGTCTTTGTAAGATCCTGTCAGGACCCCGTCTCCAATTCTTGCCCCTGTCCCATCCAACTCCCGTGATGACTGCCAGTGTAATCTATTAAAAATAAAATAAAGGGGCGCTCAGGTGGCTTAGTTGGTTAAGTATCTGATTCATGATTCCAGCTCAGGTCATGAGCCGGTGCGTTTGAGCCTCTCATTGGGCTCACTGCTGTCAGCACAGAGCCTGCCTGGGATCCTCTGTCCTCCCATCTCTCAGGCATTCTCTCTTTTTCAGAAATAAACATTTTAAAAAAAGAAAGAAATTTAGATTGTGTTACTCCTCTTAAAGTCCTCCAGAGATTCCACGTTTCTTATGAGTTAGGATCAGACCAAAATTTCCAACGGTGTGACTTTGAACTTAATTCTATTCTAAGGAGACATATCATGGTTCAAACAAAAGTACCTTGGCTATTTTGTTTTTCCCTACTATTTCAGAAGGCTAACCCATGATGAGGGTGTATTCATTCTTTATGTTAAGAATGACATCTTTGATGCTTATTTCCTGTACAAGAGGACTGGCTATTGCATCCTCCCTCTTCCTTATCATCCCCATGTAGTTCTTTATTCTTTTATTTCATTATATGTTCATTCCTAAGTGACCTCTTTCTCTGTCTCTCTCTCTCTCAATGTATACTATATGTTATTTATGTATTTTTATACTTTATATACATAATACAGTACTATGTATTCCTCAACCTTTTTTCATTTGTGTTATTTGTGTGATTCATCATGTAATTCTAGTTCATTTATTTTTACTTATGCACAGTACTTTCATTGTATGCGTGCAACAATGTACCACAATGTTGATGTTCATCTGCAACCCTTCTCCCCCATTTTGCAGCTATTCATGACCTTTTCAGATCAAGTTACCATGCTCCTGGCCCAATGCTTGAAGGCAGAGGGTATATTATTAATCTTTGTGGTTACTGTTAATCCTCATATGTTTAATGAATTTTAGTAGATTGCTTATCTTTAAAATGAATGTTGGGGCACCTGGGTGGCTTAGTCAGTTGAGCGTCCGACTTTCGCTTAGGTCATGATCTCGCGATTCGTGGGTTCGGGCCCCGCGTCGGGCTCTGTGCTGGCTGCCAGCTCAGAGCCTGGTTCCTGTTTCAGTCTGTGACTCCCTCTCTCTCTGACCCTCCCCTGTTCATGCTGTCTCTCTCTCTCTCTCCTAGAAATAAATAAAAAACATTAAAAAATAAATAAATAAAATAAAATGAATGTCTTGGTTGGTCAGCACTGATAGCTGGTTTGGGCTCAAACAAGGAGTATAAACTCTTTTTCTAGATTAGCAAGACCTCACCTCACTTAGCAGGACTGTCTCCAGTAGGAGTGAGATCCTTTGTAGTAAATGTCTTCCTTTCCAGCTGTTCAGAGTCCTGCTTGGCAAATGCTTTCTCCTACACTTCTTGCTTGGCCAGGTGATTTCTAAGTCATCCATGTGTTTCTAGTTACAAAGACCAATGGGGAGGGACCAGTAGACTCAGCAGGGGTGTCCTGCAATTGCCTGGACTTTGCCCCTGCTGTTGGCCCGTAGTCCAGTAGTTCTCAAACTTGAGCCTACATCAGAATCACCTCGAGGGCTGGTCACTTGTTGAGCCTCACCCCTGGAATGGGATTCCAAAATTCTGGGGTTGAGCCAAAGAAAATGCTTTTCTAATAAGTGCAGGTGATGCAGTTACTTCTGTCTACTGTTCCTGAGACCATACTTCGAGAATCACTGCTCTAGGCCAGCATTTCCTAATCTTTGTGGTTTTTTTTTTTTTTTTGGACTCATAGAGCCCTTTAACATTAATATGTAATTTCATATCACTTACATGAATTTTAAAATCACTATATAATTTTGTAATTTTTATGTGTTATAAAGAAGGACTTTAAGTTAAAAAAAATTGTGTCAGCTTAGCATTAAACATTGTGGTCCTCTGCAGCCTTGCTACTCAAAGTGTGACCTGTGGAGCAGGCATACCTGGGAACCTGTTAGAAATGCAGACTCTGAGGCCCCACCCCAGAACTAATGGATCAGAACCTGAACATCATACTTATTTTGTATTCCTGAACGATTGGTATGCACTCTAAAGTTTGAGAAGCTACTAGTCTAGAGCTCACATGAAATCCAATCCTGATAATATCAAAACAAGTAAGAAACATTTCAAATTTTAATGTTTAAAAATTGGCACATATTTCACTTACTTTCATTTTCTTGCTTTCACTTAAAAGCACTATCTCAGGACACCTGGATGACTCAGTCGGTTAAACACCTGACTTTGGCTCAGGTCATGATATTGCAGTTTGTGGGTTTGAGCCCCTCTGTTAGCAGAGAGCCTGGAGCCTGCTTTGGATTCTGTGTCTCCCTCTTCCTTACTCACACTCTGTCTCTCTTTAAAAAAAAAAACAAAAAACTTAAAAAAATTAAAAAAGAAAAACACTATCTCTTTGCAAATGAAAATAATATATCAAATTTAGTTTGGTGCTAAAGTTTAGTGATGTGTTACAGCACAAAAATAGATGAATGTATTCATGACCTGATGTCTGGAAATATTACTTTTTGCATACAAAAAAATTAGCTGCCTTGGGGTGCCTGGGTGGTCCAGTGAGTTAAAAGTCTGGTTCTTGATTTCAGCGCAAGTTATGTATGATCTTGGGATTTGTGGGTCTGAGCCCTGCATCAGGCTCTGCACTGACAGGGAGGAGGCTGCTTGGAATTCACTCTGGTCTCTGCTTCTCCCTCTCTGTTTATCTCTCAAATAAATAAACAAAAAAAATCAACTGCCTTAGTTGATAATTTTCATGAAGCAATAGATTTCTGACTGCTACTTGCGGTAAATTCTGCAATAATACATTATGTGTATGGAGAGTGTTTTCTTCCCCCAAGTAAAAGCCTGATTGGATATGACTTTTGTAATATTTATTATTTTCAATTATTTTGAAGTAGTACTAGAAACATCTTTCATGAGATAGTTACAGTTTATAAACCAGAGAGGATTATTTTGAGGCAAATTTGCAGAATTATCATTTTAAAATGTTCTTATATCTTTGTATTTTGATATCATTGTTCATCATATCTCTTTTCTTTTAACAGCCATCTATGGGGATAATAATAATGGCACTGTTTAGGTTGTGAAGATCAGAGTTTTATATGTAAAAACCTAGACCAGTGCCTGGCACATAGTATGTTTTACATTAAATGACTATAATCACTCCATCCCCCTTCCCTTTTCTTTCTTGTTTCTTCCTCTTCCTCATCAGTGTTATTACAGTCAGAGCAGCTAAGGACAGAGAAATTTAATTAGTCGTTGTATAAAATCAAGAGGTAGACTGAGCCCAGTACAGAGTCTTGCTATCATTTTTTTTTTTTTTTCCAGGCAGAGGAGAATACTCTAAAGTGGAGCTTTGGAGAACTAGAAAATAGTGCCTAGGGGTAGGTAGCAAGGTTCAAATAGGGAGTAATTAACCTGTTGGAGCCTGTGATTATTGTTAGTATTACCAGTCATATGATATGATATGATTGTTGGCTGGGGTCATATGACTTATTCAGGCCATTGACTTGTGAGTAGAAATTTTGAGTGTCATTAGTTGCCTATACAAGAACTCTTTCTCCAAAGAGTTTCTCCAAAACTCTTTCCCTCTGGTACAGTGACTGGCTTTAGGATGGAGGCTGCTCTAACAGCTTGGCTTCCTATGTGACTATGAAGTGCAGAGCAACCCTAATAGTCTTGGGCTGGTATGTAGCATGGCTAAGAGATAGATCTTAGTTGTTTTAAGCTCCTGAGATTTGGGGGATATTTATTATTGCAGGAAAATATAGCTTGTCCTGACCAATACAGATTCTTCTTGATGGGGTTTGAGATCTGAAAAGTCATATTATTAATAGGATAGCAAGTATGGAAGGGGGATGGGAGTAACTCAGATTCCAAAATCTGTGATGCTAGGAGACACGAACCCAAGAGAGTCATCAGCAGTGTGTACAAATCTAATGTCCGTACTGGAGACACAAGATAGAGAGAGGGGTTGGGGTCTCCCTGCCCCTCTTCTCTCCCTCTCCATCAGAAAATTGATACCCTATCAAAAGTATATAAAACTGGTTATATATACGGTAAAACATGTTTGTTCTCCTTGTCTGTGTGAAAATAGTAATTTTAAAATCAATGTAGAAAATAAATACATAGGAAAACCAGGATTTAGGAAGAAGAACCATATTGGAGGGCTTAGACATTTTTCAGTACCACAGAAATGGGATGTCTTCTCCATTTCTTCCCCTTCACACATGTTCAGTCCTCGCATACTGACAGGCACATATGTGCACATATGCATCAGATTTTTATCAGCTTCAGACAACAAGTCATTAGTCTCCTTGAAACATCACCTTCCCAATGAGGCCTATCTGGATTCAAATTTCAAGTTGCAACTCTTAGGGTATCTGAGTGGCTCACAGTTAAGTGTCCAACTCTTGATTTTGGATTAGGTCATGATTTCATGGTTCGTGGATTTGAGCTCTGCATCGGGCTCTGTGCTGGCAATGCAGAGCCTGCTTGGGATTCTCTTTCTCCCTTTCTCTCTGCCCCTCCCTTGCTCATGTGCTCTTTCTCTCTCTACATAAACTTTAAAAAATAAAATAAAATAAAAATAAAAGGCTCTTCATTAAATAAAAATAAAACAAAATTGTAACTCTTCTCCTTCCTTTCCTGCTGTTCCCCATGCCCATAGTACTTAGATTTTCTGAAGTTTACTTATTTAATATGTTTGCTATTATTGTTAGTCTCTCCACCACTAGAATGCAAGCACTGCAGAGAAAAAAAGATTTTTTTTTATCTATTTTGTTCACTAAGAACAGTGGCTGATACGTAAGATTATTTGTTGAATTGTAGTACTTTCATGAAGGAAAAAACAGGAAGACAGTCTGGATATTGATAGCTACCTTGGTGTTCTAAGAAGAGAAATTAAGTCTGGTGCAACTTTGTGGTCTCAACCACATATTAAACCACAGTTTGATTCTCTTTCTCTCCTTCTCTAGCTTTTTTTAAAAAAAATTTTTCTCTAGCTTTTAAAACAGCTCCAGTCAAGCAGAATTAAGCTGCTTTGTGAAATCTTCAAAATGTCATGTTTAAAGACTGAATTTTGAAGGTAGAATACAAAGTGGGAAATGTCATAGGCTTTAAAGACAAGCCACTTCATTGTCACCTATTAGGTATAACCTTGGGCAAGTTCCTTAGCCATGAAATCTAAATTTTCCTTTATGTAAAACGGGAATAAAACATACCAGGGCATTTATTAGGTGGACTAAATACACACAAAGTTATGTGAAAATGCTTAGTACACAGTAGGTACTGGTTTATATTCGTTTCTTTCTCCTTCCTTCTCCTCATGATAAGAATAGCTTATGAGATTTTTATTTAATTTTACATTTTTTCAACTTACCCTAATTTTGGTTTCCATTTAACCTTTAGTTAAGATTATTTTAGTAATGTATGGTAATCTAAAATTTTGCCAATATGTTTGAAGAACCCATTCTCTATAGCATTCACTGGGGCATGGATTCCTGGGGATTGTTGGGAACGTCAGAGTTTCTCTCATTGCAATTTACACAAAAGATGTTTTGTGTTCATCTTATTATCAAAATTTCCACCAATGATATCCTCATTGGTTGGCATTTTTGACTCTAAGGCTAGGAAAGTCAATTTCTGCCATTTGCACAGTAGGAAAATAAGTCATATATCTGGTGAGTGGCAGAATAAAGGATACAGATCGAAACTGACCTCTTGTTCAGTGCTCTTTCTACCATATTATATTTTGATCTAAATGAAACGCATAGTTTGGTGGGTTTGTCATTAACATGGTAATGTTGTAACAAACTTTTATCACATGTATCTTACTTTTTAAATAGGTAATAGTGCACAGGATACTAAAGGCTGTACATGAAAGCAAGTCTCCTTTCGCTGTGCACCAGCCACAACAGGCTGCCACTGCTCCATGCATATATTCCACATGCTCTTCTGTTATTTTACCCAGATGTGAACTTTTAGGTACTTTGCTTTTTTCACGTAGAAATGTGAAAGTAATATATTGTAAATGATACATATTTGTTTCTCAGAGCTCCATGACCCCCTCTGGTTACTGCCAGGCGACATCATGAACAAGTGCTTGTTTGGCATTATTTCAGGCAATATTCTAGGCTCTGGGAGGAGAGAAGTAAAGAAGAGGAAAGAAAATCAGAACCACTTGTCTTCACAGAGCTTACCTTCTCACTTCGCGGTTGGTGATATGATAGGGGTACAAATAATGGTTTCTGTGATAGATCAGAAGAGGGAGAAATGAATTTGTTCAAACATAATCAGAGGCAACTTAAAAAAAAAAAGTGGAAATTTATCTGGATTTTAATCAACAGGAAGAACCGGGAAGAAAGAGCACTTCAATACAAATGTATTAGAATTACAGCTTTTTGTGTTTCTCTCGTGTAATTTCTCGTCTTATGTGTCTATTGTTTTACATGGTAACACTTGAACTTCTACATTCAAGGTGTCCATTGGCTTCACATATTTGAGAATTGAGTCTTTTTGGAAATGGCTTCTTTATTTGCAAAACAAAATTACTTATTTGTCTTAGACATCAATTTCTGCTGATCTTCTAATTCTTTTTTCCCCCAATTTGTTAACTTGAACTAGAGATGAGTATTTTAATGGATGATTTTTTTAAACTTATTTGGCCCTTTAAAATACAGATTCCAAAGTTTGCTTCTTTGTTTTACTTTTTTCTTGTCTGTGTATGTTATAAGTTACTATTATTGGCTTCAGTGTCCTTATGTACTCGCAGCAGAGGCTGTCAATTTTGGCTGCATGATACAATTATATGGAGAGCTAAAAAAAAATGCCGATCCCTGGGCCCCACCTGAATGTGGGGTGTGGCCTGACGCCCAGACTTTCAAAAGTTTCTCAGGTGATTCTATTTTGCAGCCAAGCTTAAGAAACGCTTGGCTTAAAGTATTTCAGAGGTAACTGAAACATGCTGTGTGCTTCTGGAAAGTAGGTAACCATGGCTCACTTAAGTGGTGTGATCAATCTGGTGTCTCACTTCTCACACTAAGAACAAAGTGAAATGATTAGAATTGAGATGGTAGAATGAAGTTCTTGAGTTTGTTAAAGCACTCTTATTGTTATTCACCAAAACATAAATGCAATTAAGTAAAGCATAATAATGGATAGACTGAACTTAAGGCCTTTAAACTCCTGTGTGGTGGGTGAAGAGATAACAGTTCTTGTTTTGAGCTCTACATTAATCAAAGGTGTTTGGCTCATTACTTAAGTCAGAAATTAACAAATCTGTTTTTAGAGCTGATAACAATTACTAACTTATTGTCAGCATAGTTCGGCAGACATTGTCTCAAACTCTTGTTGACGTTGTCACCTACTTTCAATGTAATACCTACTCTGTTACCATAAGAGAATCTTTGTTTACTCCAGTAACAAGATGTTGGACAAGGACTTGTAAACCCAAATAGTTACCTCCCTGAGGTATCGGAGAGTTTCCAGAACGAAATCACACTGAACTTTAGACCACTCCTTTCTTTTATTCTGAAAAGTAATCTAGTCTATTTCCAGCTTCGAATTGGGAGCTGAGGTCAAGCTAGGGATGTTTACTTTGACTTCACTGTTTGGTTTTGGAGTATTGTGATTCTCCCACAACACACCCATATCTGGCAGTTTGCACTGCAACTGGGTTGCCAAGTTTTGTTTTTATATCTATATAACATATTAGCACGGTGTCTTAAAATAGTGGGGCTCTGTGAATAGAATGAATAATCAGACAGAATTGGGTTCAAAGCCTAGGTTTCTATTTATAAATGCTGTTACCTTGATTTATTTAACTTATTTAGCCTTGATGTCCATATCTGGAAAATTGCATAAATGATCTCTAAATTCTATGTGTGTTAATTAGGTAAGATATTTTAGATTCTTAACAGTGCCTGTCTATAATAATAGTTTCCTAGTTTTCATATTGAATTATTCTATATAATTATTCTAGTAAAAATGATACCCAAAAACTAAATTCTAAATTTTCTTTAATAATAAATCCTATTATTAATAATGACTGTTGGGGGTGATGTACATAAGAGTCACATTTTATATATCTGAATTTCTAATAAATCTGATAACCTGATAAAGGTATTGGTACCATACCTTTGTTTATCATAATAGGCTTTATAGTTTTTCATTGTGTTTAGACATTTTACAAGAACTTGAAGATTCTTACAACCTTAAGGGGGAAATTAGAAAGTTGATAGTATAGGCTGGGCAATATAGTATAGTCGGGGCATAAATACCTAGGTTCATACATACACAGTGAAAATATAAGTGAAATGTAATATGCTGAGGTGTAGCCAAATCAAATGGGCTCATTGAAAAATGTTTATTGCATTCCTCTGTGTGCTCAGATAAGATCAGCATAATGATGACTCCTCTCATTCTCTGCCTTTCAAAATTGTGTTCATTTTTTAAGGCACAATTCAAATGTGGTCTACTTTATGAAGTCATCAAATCCCTCCCTGCCAACAAGCGACCCCCTGCCTCCCACCCCCGCCACCCCTTCACGAGGAATCACTTTTCTGTGTTTCGTTATTTGGGGTCTTTGTCTTGGCACTCACTTCACTGTGTCATATTAAAATTGATGCTGCACCAAACTTCCAGGTGTTGGGTTGAAGGTTGTGTGGGGCCCTAGTTAAGGGCGCTGACTCTGACACCAGAGAGATGTTAACTTTAATCTCTACTTTGTCACTTTGGTGTAAAGATTTGCCCTTTCTGAGATCAATTTACTTAACTGTAAGCCAAGGATAAAAGCTTCCACCTCATGGTTCTGTTGAAAGATTAAGTGGCTTAAGTGGCCTATGATACTAAGTGTTCAAGAGATGGTAGCAAGTTATTGTAATTATTTGTGTATGGCATGCTATTTATTGTGTGTAAATATGACATGTGACTTAATAAAACCTACTCCTCTAGACTGTACTTTTTAGGACAGGGAACAATCACTTGGCATTTTGCATAAGGTTTTATAAATTAACAAACATTTGTTGATTGAATACAGTAGCTTTCACCTTCAACTAACTTTTAAACACAATAGAAAAAGACAATAGAAAAATTTCATAAGAGTTGCTTTTTAAATGACACTGTTTTAAAATTCCAACAGGTACCTTCTTATCCCATAACTTCGGTGTCCTGAAATCTGAGAATTCCACCAAGATAATATGATAGGAACTTTCCGTGATTTGGAGCTGTATCCTACTTAGCTAATGCAGGCCTTCCAGATTTCCTGAGAGCTTGGTACAACAGCACATACTGTCACAGCCACGGGCAATAATGCCATCTCTGCCACAAGAAAGAGGTAAGCAGATTGGATTAATCACATTACAAAATGTGGATATATTATAGATCATCACTGATTTTTTTTTAAGAATTAAAAATTAATTGAGGACTCAAGTAGAATTTATAATGTTACCTTTCTTGGTGGGGGGACATTTATATTCTCTGCTATGGGATTGTTGTTATTTCAGTGATATTTGGCTGGTTTACATTTCTTTTAAAGTTATTCAGGGACCCTCTCCCCTGGATCTGAATACAGAATTGCCTTATCAAACCACAATGAAAAGGAAAGTCAGAAAGAAGAAAAAGAAGGGAATCATTACAGCAAATGTTGCTGGGACAAAGTTTGAAATTGGTAGGTCTCCTCAGAATCATAATTGTTGGAAAATTGATTTGATATTGAAAACAATGTAGAAATTTTGGGAGATAATTATCTTTTGTGTAATTGAGTTTTTAAGTTTTTTAAGTTTATTTATTTATTTTGAGAGAGAGAGGGCAAGCATGAATTGGGGGAAGGGCAGAGAGAGAGGGTGAGAGAAAATCCCAAGAAAGCTCTGAACTTGCAGTGCAGAGCTCAAACCCACCAACTGTGATATCATGATGTGAGCCGAAATCAAGAGTCTGATGCTTACCCAACTGAGCCACCCAGATGCCCCTGTAATTGATTTTTAAATGTCTTCTATAAAATTTTCTGTTTTATGAGACATTTAACATGTTAATAATCAGAAACAGCATCAATGTAAACATTGCTAAATGCTTTAGCTATTAATGGGATAGTAGTAGATATATGTGATTGTGATTAATAGTTTTTACATCAGGTATCAAATAAACATGAACATGAAACATTAAAATGTTAGGTATAAAATAAAAAAGTACAAAATTTGAGATTTTTATTAAATAATAAGAATCTGACTTAAAGAATAACATATTTCTCTCTGTGTTTTAAAAAAATTCTTTTGATAATGCTGTTGCTTTTTATTAATGAAATTTCAGTTCTTATGTGTAAGCAGTATCTATAGTATAGAGAATAGATAAGAAGAATAATCATTTTAAATTAAGATACATTTGCCCAGCATTGCAAACAAAACTCTTAACAAATACCATAAGTACTCAAATAATCTTCCTCTTAACCACTGTGCCTTAAAAGTTTAGGAAAATCATATGAACCTCAAGGATGTTAATTATTCTTACCCTTATTAATCTTTGGGAATGTCATTCATTTGCAGTAATTCACCAACGTTCTTGAGCAATCAGTGGAATAGTTTATTTGTTTTTTTAATTTAATTTAATTTAATTTTTATTTTTTAATGTTTTATTTATTTCTGAGAGAGAGAGAGACAGAAAGACAGAGAGAGAGAGAGAGAGACAATGTAAGCAGAGGAGGGTCAGAGAGAGAGAGATACAGAATCTGAAGCAGGCTCCAGGCTCTGAGCTAGCTGTCAGCACACAGCCCAATGCGGGGTTCAAACCCACGATCCGTGAGATCATGACCTGAGCCGAAGTTGGATGCTTAACCAACTGAGCCACCCAGGTGCCCCCGGAATACTTCATTTGAATTGAGGTCCCCAGTACTCTGTTCCAACAAGTGGTCCTCAGAGGAAGACGCTTGAAGCCAGTTAGCATGTGAGGGTGAGATATGAAAGATTTAGAGTTTATTTGCAGCATGTTTTCTAGACACAAGAGTAAGATGACTGTTGTTAAAGTGATTGATGGGTGGTGTTAACCCTCTTACTTTTAAGGTTCTGGTGGGATTCATAAGGAACTTGATCTATACCAGAGTGTTTCAGTGCACTTCCCTCTCACTTTCCCAGGACTGAAGTTGCCTTAGCATTCTTTATTCTGATTCCTTCCTCCTTGCTGAGCCTGCTCATTTGTGTTTAACAAAATTTCTGGCAAGGGCCTTGGATCAGGGACTGTTGAGAGAATATAGAGCTAAGTATAGGGGAGGGAAAGAGAGAATGGGCCATGTGTCTAGGAGAAAGTGTTACCTTGCCTTTCCCTTATTTAAGCTAGTGAATGCAACAGCTTACTTATAATTTAATTACTACTTCCTTGACAGCTTGACTTTTATAATGGAAATAAAAGTCATAGTCAGCACACCTGTGTTTTTGCCCTGGTATTGCCTATTTCCTCAGGTAGAAAAGTTTGCTATAGTTTTAACAGTAACTTTTTATAACCAGTGTCTACATGTTTATATGTTTATAACCAGACATTTCCACGTCTGTTACCTCACTTAATCTTCCAAATAACCCTGCATATAGGTTGCATTACTCACTTGCTTTCCCCTGTCTTTCCTCACTCTAATGGTGAATTTGAAGTGGCTATAGCCATAAGAAAATAAGCATGAAAAAATAAAAACAGTAAAGTAGGATGAATCTTGTGGCTGATAAAAATACAAAATACATTCCCTAAGATCCTCTATAGTTAGAGATGCACATGGATTTGATTTGGAGCCTCACAGCAACCAAAGCAAATATTAAAACATAATCCATTTTAGAATGCACAGTGTTCAGGAGATAAAATCATACTGGTTATTCAAAGGATATAGGACTTCTGTATTCCTGACTCTTGAGAGAAATGTTTGTTATAGTTCCTTATGAAGACATATTGTGGAATAGTGAAGTGCATTCCCCCAGTTCTATAATTAATACATTATGACATGCACATGATTTTTTTCTATGTCCTTAATAGCAGAGTTGAAGAAACAAGCCCAGTGAGAGTCAGCAACTTACCCATGTTCATACAGATGGCAAAAGTGGAGCTTGAACCTGAATCCATTTGATTACAGATTCAGTTTTCTTTTTACTATATCATGCTACCTAAATAAAATATGGTTGAAATTTAAAGCGAGAAACACAAATGTATCTTCTGTACCTAAAATTTAGAGAACTGCATGGATTCCTATTTTTAAAACTTCTGCTTAGCCTCTATGGGTCAAGGCAAAATATCATAGGACAAATTGTGAGGAAAGTATTTTTGGTAATTTTTATTAAATGAAGACAAAAAAGATCGGGAAAGGGAGTATGTAATATGCAAAGGGAAACGTGAGAAAATGGTTCATATGGTTATATCTGTTATTACAGTAGGGTGTTTGGCTTGGTAGAAGTTCAGTATGAAGGCACTTATTTCAGCCCCTTTTTAAAAGAGAGCTCCTAACACGTCAGCCTTTATAGGCATGGAGTTAAGCTTTAGCTGTCAACAACTTTTCTATTTTGAATCGACACATTGAACGGGTTTCTTTTCCATGTAGTGGAGGATGACATCCTTAAAAGATTCCAATTGGTTTCTAAAATTTCAATCCAAACAAAAATTTGATTGAATAAATTAAACTTTAATTGAATAAATTAAACTTACTGGAGAAAAGTGACATTTTAATGCCTGAAATTGTATTTTTCTTTGAAGTTCAACTTTGTCGGCTCTCCAAGCTTTGAATTTCATAATAGAAGAGATTTGTATGTGATTGACCTTACAGATTTGATTTTGTGAATTTAAGAAAAGAATGGGTCTTTTCCACTATGGTTATGTAACCTGAGTGTCCTCAGCCTCACTGATTCGCGTGTACATTTATAACCACATCTGAGTAGTTCATGCCTCCTCCCTCTGTAATTGCCACCAGCTCCAATTCTCTCTTCAACGTCTTCTCAGTTATTTCGGAGCCCCAGACAGTGTCTCTCCTATACTCAGGAGCAGCTCTGCGCTTGGGCTGCTGCTCTGGCCTCATTATTTTTTCAGCTTATGTGTCTGTTGAAGGGGTCTCCCAGGCTGTGTGGTATTGCCCTAGCCCTTCCTGGGAGCCCTGTGTGGCACAGCAGGTCCTGAGGCCTCAGGTCTCCAAAGCTGCATGGTGGTCAGGGGCAGACCAGAGAAGAACAGCCCTTTTCCCAACTCTTGCTTCATACATTTTTACCTGGGCCTTCAGAACAGCCTCAAATGTTCCCAAGCCTCTCATGGAAAACTGCAGCTCCAGCTCCACATTCCTCCCCCTGCCCCAACTTCACCCACCACCAATCACTGCTCTCTCCTTTTATGTCTGTGTTCTCAGAACCAGTGCATAAAAAACCCCTTTTTTCTCCTCAGCCAAATAGCAATCAGAATCTCTAGGACTTGAGACCAACAGATGTCTGTTCATCAGTTTTATGCTTGAGCCAGGTAGATTCAGACAACTGACCCCCATTTACCATTTCTTCTCATACTAAGGGTCCTAGTATGTTTAAAAACATTTAAAAGTAAAACGCTGAAGTGCTACTGTATAGTTACACTATTCTATTAAGATTCAGAATTCCTTTGGAACCCAAAATCTATCCCAAATATTTTGCTTATCTTTATTCTTATTTTGAAATTAAAAAAAATATTTATTTATTTTTGAGACAGAGACAGAGCATGAGTGGGGGAGGGACAGAGAGAGGGAGACACAGAATTCAAAGCAGCTTCCAGGCTCTGAGCTGTCAGCACAGAGCCCGACACAGGGCTCGAATCCAGGAACCGCGGGATCATGACCTGAGCCGAAGTGAGACTCCCAACCTACTGAGTCACCCAGGCACCCGTGCTTGTTTTTACTCTAAACTTGAAATTTGTTGGAGGAAAAATGTTAGTATGTTAATTGTGATATTCAAATCAGAGAGGAGCATGTAAATAGTTTGTACTAAAAAACAAGCTTTCCTCTGAGCATAAATAGGATTAAAGGGTTAGGAGCAGATAGTTTGTAGATCTCCGCAGTGAATTCTGCTTCATTATTTCATAACCTGGGTCGATGCAGCTGACTTGGTTTTAAGTGCTGAAAATAATTTGAACTGGGGAGGTGCAAAGTATAGGATAGGTCTAATGATCAGGGATGATTATTACCTTTTCCCTTTTGTACCTAGCCTAAGGTCACAAAAAAGCCCTGAAGTACATTTTCCTTGGTAGAGGTGTTGTCTCAGATGTGTGCATGTTTTCACTGTGCCATGAATATTCCGTGAACTCTTTAGCAGTGCCGTGTACCTGCTAAATCTCAGAGGGCTGAAACCAGAGATTTTGAGGTGCAACCTAAAAACAGTTCTCAGTTACTGTGAGTATAATTTGGCCCCAGATAAATTGTTGTAACTAAAAATAAGATTATGCTACAACTAACGGATTGTTGCAAATGAAATACTGTGAGGTAAAATTTGCATATATCAGAAAATGTTTCTACAACGAATGTATTGCAAAAGTATTTTAATTTTCATTTAACTTGACCATTTACTTGCAGTTCGTTTAGTAATAGATGAAATGGGATTTATGAAAACTCCAGATGAGGATGAAACAAGCAACCTTATATGGTGTGATTCTGCAGTTCAGCAGGAGAAGATTGCCGAGCTGCAAAATTACCAGGTGGGGAATTCATCATGACCGATTATTAGTTCTTAAGAAAGTCATATGAATTCTATAATAATTTTATTCAGATAGGGCTGGTTCTTTATGTGTTGGCATATTAAATTTCAGTTCTAACTTACCCACACAGCCTGTTTGGTTGCTGTCCAGTTGTACTGACTCTCTATATAAGGCCTGAATTCTTTCAAATTTAACTTTTAATGTACCATGAGATCATGACCTGAGCCAAAACCAAGAGTTGGACACTTAACCGACTGAGCCACCCAGGTGCCCCATAACCTCTTTCCATCTTTAAGGAAGAATGAATTGGAGAAAAGTCTTCCTACACTGCTGCTTTGCCTTATGCTTAAAGATGAGCGATGTGGAGTAGATTGTACAGAGAAATCAGGATGTGGAAATACTTCACAATGTCTCCTATGTGCAATCTGGCTTCATTCTTTTATTTTTAGAATGTAATGCACATATATTAAAAAAATAGACATCCAACTAAAAAGCCAAATACACAGAATTTTAGACAATTGACATTTTGTATAGTTCTTTGTTAGTACGGAGGGAAATACAAAATTGACCTTAGGGAACGAACAAGGCCATTTTCACCAAAATTTATACAATGCTTATCTGTATGAACCTAGAAAATTGAGAATAGTTGAAATAATTTGGACATAGAGTTACTAGTTATTTGACACAGAAAATTGTAACTTCGATATCTGTGTAAACACCCTTTTCTGATTTCTAAATATTTTGCCATTTTATTCTTTGCTTATTGTAGATTTTTTTAATTCTACATATTCATTGTGGGTCATTAAATTTTAAATATTTTACACTAATAGCCAGTTTTTAAAAAACATTTAACTCAGAAGATGTATGTAACTCTATTATAGTATAAATTAATATATTAATTTTTATTGATTTATACATTAATATATTTATTAAGTCAATGAGAATATTAATATTTACCGTTCTATTTTCCAGAGGATCAACCATTTTCCAGGAATGGGGGAGATCTGTAGAAAGGATTTCTTAGCAAGAAATATGACCAAGTAATCTTCATTTTCTTATAATAGAGAATTTCTTATAATGTTTGAAATTTACATTTTCAATATTATAGTGTATCTTTCACCAGGTTATATTGATTTGAAATGATATTTTCATGGAAGAGATAAAATTGTAGAGTTATCAGGGTCTTAGAAGTTCCTTGGTTCTTCCTTCACTTTACAGAGGAGGTAACTGAGTGTCTGAAGAATGAATATCTTACACAAGTCAAACAAATAGTTAACAGCAGACCTGGAGCAAAATCCTGGTCTCCAGAATCTTAGGCTTCTTTTTACTGTAGTTTGGCAGCATAATACACTGTGTGTGTATGTGTGTGTCTGTGTGTGTGTGTTTGTGTGTGTGTGAGATATCCTGATTGTTGAGCATCTAACATGTGCAAGACACTGTAGTAGGTGAACTTGTGCATACATGTACATATAGACACATGTGTATGTGCCTACCTAGGGATATACACATACATATATTTATCTGAGATCAGTATTTGGAGTGGCAGTCAGCTTTTATAGGAAATACTGTTCACAGGTTCTCAAGTGCTATACCAAATGAACTGCAGAATTTTTACGTAATTTGTATTTCTATTGATTAGATTTTTTTTTTAGTTTAAGAATGTTGAGTTATAATTTGAGAAAATTTTTAGAAAGAAAAGTCAAACAGAGAAATGTTGGTAAACTTGGTGTGTAATTAGATATTTATATGTATCATGTGAACGTTTATGCATCCACTTCCCCCAACAAATACTTTTTGCATATCTGCTGTAGACTACAGACTGGTAACTTTAAGGAAGACAAATAAAGCCTAGTCTCTCTGCCTAGAGCTCAAGTTTTAATTAGGGAGAAAGAGTGATACATATAATACAGCTTGATGGTGCCACATTAGGGGCAAAGTCAATGTATGGTGGTGACAAAGATGATGACAGAGGTCATTTCTAGGAGAGCAGGGAAGGCTTTCTGGAGAAATGAAAATCAAAATGGATATAGGAGTTTATTCTTTGAAATGAAGGCAGGGAGACTGTAAGCAAACTCAACAATGGGAGAAACTTTATGGGGACCTAAACCAACATGATATGTTTAGGGAACTTTTAAGCAGTTTTCGTGGCTTTATAGGGAGTCAGGAGGCTCAGCCTGAGATGATGCTGGAATTAAATGCAAAGGTCAGGCTGCAGACACCATGTTACTATATTTTATTCAATAATTTAATCATTGATTCTTTAATGTCTTTACTCAACAAACATTTCTGTTTATCCTGAGAGAAGTGAGGAGTTTTTCAGTGGGTTTAAGCAGAGAAATGATATGTTTTAGATAATCTTGGTGGGACTGTAGATAATGGACTAAAAGAGTGTAGAAAGGAGGGACAAAGCCCTGGAGTAGGTGATTGTCAACACCTAATAAACCAAAGGAGAGATAGCGGTAATGGGGAAGAGAAAATACTTTCGGAAAATACAAAAGAGATAGAACTGACAGGACCGGAAAGCTGAGAATCCAAGCGGAGGAGAAAAGTGTTCAAGACAACTGGTAGGTTTCTGGTTTAGGAGATCATGAAGGTAAGACACTTCAGTGGCAGAAGGATTATAGGAAAACAGATACGAGAGGAATGGGAATTACCTCTATAAAGTTTGGGACAAGTGTTTCACTGAAGTCATTTACTTTCATCAAACACATACTTATTAATATAATTATTTTATGTGCCAGGCACTGTGCTGGCCTCTGGGATCATGAGGTAATCAAAAGGAGATGTGTGCCTTTTACAGTTTTGAGTTGCATCTGTGATAAGTGCTATGAAATAAAGGTACACCGTTGTAAATCAGTGCATAGTGAAGGGCTTCTGGCTTAGGGAGGCATTGGAGACTTCCCCAAGGAAGCGATGTGGAAGCCTAAAACTGAATCCTGAGTAAGAGTTTATTGGTAAAACTGGAGGATAACAGTTTTCTGGGCAGGAAGAATAGCATGGGCTAAGGTCATGTGGTGGGAAAAAGCAGGAATAGTCAGGATACTGAAATAAGGCCAAGTGTAGCTGGAGCACAGAGACATTGATGAGAAGCAGGAGAGATTAGCTGAAGAGTGATGTTTAGGATTATAGTCCTTATCCTAAATTTCACAGGAGAGGAGGGGGAGATGAAGTTGGTAATACGACCAGATTTACATTTTGTTTTGTAGAGAACAGAAGTCTGTATGGTCAGGAGAGTCAAGAAGGTTGAATGTAGACCAATTAGTAGGCTATTACAAATAGGCAACTTCTCATTTTTATAGAATCTTTGGAATTCTCCTTAAGGAAAAAAGAATCTATTAGATTGAAAGTTATGACCTACTTTAGAATTAACTAAATTAGATGATTAATATCATTTAGCAAATCCATGACAGCTATGAGCAGAAATTATTCCATATTTCCAAATTCCCAAGTAAGACTGCATATCTCTTTTGAAGCTATACATTTTACATCAAATGATTTGTGCTAGATTGCTAAATGGAATAAAGTATTTCTCTTTAATATATGTGTGCTTGGATTTTTTCCAAATATATGTGTGAAAGAATGGTATCACTCATAAATACTATATGTTAGTTAAAATTATATTATTTTAATGAAAACTTTAAATTGATCTATTTTATATCATTGTTAAAAATATAGTAAATACATTTAAAGGTATTGGAAGCAAAAACACGGACATTAGCACTGTTACTGTGCTTCCTTTAGATGTATGTGTGTGTGTGTGTTTTCCAGATCTGTCAATGTTAGCCTATTTTGTACTAAAATTATTTAGCTTGTTGGCTTATTCTGGATTTGACAGACGGAGTTGGTAATTAATTCCCTTATCATAATGGAAACATAAGTTTCTTACAGAGTTCTTTTGAAAGAGCACTTGAGATATAACTATAGTAGCCTACAGTTGTGGAGGCCATGTAGCTCATGCATTCCACACCTTCCTTTTGGAATTCAGGCCCTACCTCTGTGCATACCATATATGGTGCTTCCGTTTTAGTTTTGACTAATCTCATTTGGGGACAGTATCATTCTCATTTATAAAAGACTTACATACATTTATTAAAAAGAACTTTCTGGAAACAATCAGATTTTCTTTGATTATGTTAAAATATTTCTTCTAATTCTTCATTTTTGGTGGGAATCAATATGTACAAAACAGTTAACAATTGAGATTAATCAAAAGTAAACCTTGCATACCTAGTTTTATCCTTAAGTTATGTATCAAATAGGCAGCCTGGTTTGCAGCAAATATAAAAATGTCAGGACATACATGCAGCGATAAAACCACATGTATAGGCATATGTAGTTCATATTAGCAAAGAAACACAAACTTCTGGTATACTTAGGCTTCACCTAGTTTTCTCAGAAAAGTGGTTAAACTTCAAAAAACACTGGAGTAAAAGATGGTCAAAACCACTCCTTGTGGATGTCTCAGAGGACTCAAAATCATCCTTAAAGAAGCAATTTGAATGGCACATGGTGGTGAACCATTTCCTGGTACCCATCCTGTTATCCCAGAGGCAGAGCTAATGACTATTTCCACATGTTGCCTTGCCATGTATGTCTTTATTGTATCTATCACATTGTATTTAATAGCCTATATGTGAATTCTTTAGGGTTGCGACCATATTAAATTAGCCCAATATCCCCAGTGCCTAGCATAAAGTATATACTTAAATAATCTACCAATATATAAATTAGTACATAGGACAGAGATTCTTATCTATTTTTTTCATTGATATATCCGCCCCAGTGTCCAGAATAATGCCTAGCACATAGTAGGTGCTTTATAGACATTTGTTGAATGAATCAATAAATGAAGAAATGGAATTTAAATTCTTATAATAAATGTCAGCACAGAGAGAGAAAATTTAGACAAGTTTGAGTGGAAATTACTTTTCATATTATCTCTAATTTACAGAATGATCAAGTCCCGGCCTCTGGATTACACCTTTGTTCCTCGAACATGGATTTTCCCTGCTGAATATACACAATTCCAGAACTACATGAAAGAATTGAAGAAAAAGAGAAAACAGAAAACTTTTATAGTAAAACCAGCTAATGGTGCAATGGGTCATGGGTAGGTATTTATCACCCAGAACATATAAAAGTTTTTTAAAAATTGAAGGAAAAGAATAAATGTGAGCATTCATTAATGGTTGAATATGAAAAAAATAATACAATGGGTTTTTGTTGCTTTTTTAGAACTAAATATAAATATTTAATGGACCGTTTTACCCTGTCCCACAGGCTTCAGTGATTCTATTTAAAAATTAAATCAACAGGTTATGAGACTTTAATAGGAGACAACAAAATAGAGAAAAAAAGATGTCTTCTAATTTTTTCTTAAACATAAGATTTTATATTTATAATAATTTTAGAGTAAACTTGGAGGGTAAAATTCAATTGATGTGGTAGACCTAAATTGACTCAGAGAAAGAAATGTCAAGGTAGTTATTCTTTCAATACCTAGGAATTTGAAAGCAAAATATATACCCTCTTCACTTTACAAATAAGTTCTTTTCTTTAGGTAGTTGTAGTAATTGAATTGAAATTGAGTAAAGCACATTTTAAGCTAAGACATCTAAGAACTAGACATGTTAGTTGAGCATAGATTTTATAGCTTAATATTCCTGTTTCCTTTTGCTTTCTAATGTTAGTTTTCTGCAATGTCTGTTTATTTTATTTTTTCCAAAGAAAATGTGGCTGAGGTTGCTTTTAATAAAAACACATGAGTTATTTTAATTGTTTGATTTTTAAAATGCAATAGCATTTTAAAGCAATAGCACTGCTAGAAATTTACCCAAGGGATACAGGAGTACTGATGCATAGGGGCACATGTACCCTAATGTTCATAGCAACACTTTCAACAATAGCCAAATTATGGAAAAAGCCTAAATGTCCATCAACTTACAAATGGGTCAAGAAGATGTAGTTTATCTGTACAATAGAATACTACATGACAATGAGAAAGGATGAAATCTGGCCATTTGTAGCAATGTGGATGGAACTCCAGGGTGTTATGCTAAGTGAAATAAGTCAGGCAGAGAAGGACAGATACCATATGTTTTCACTCAAATGTGGAACAGGAGAAACTTAACAGAAGACCATGGGGGAGGGGAAGGGGAAAATAGTTGAGAGGGAGGGAGGCAAACCATGAGAGACTCTTAAATACTGAGAACAAACTGATGGCTGATGGGGTCGGGGAGAGGGGAAAGGGGTGATGGACGTGAAGGAGGGCACTTGTTGGGATGAGTGCTGGGTATTATATGGAAACCAACTTGACAATAAACTATAAAAGAAAAATAAAAAAATAAATAAGATGCTATGGTGAAAAAAGATATTTGGAAATGTAACTGCTAGGTAAATTATTGTTCAACAGATTTCTTTGTAATTTTTAATCATAATTCAATAATTTAATCAGAAATTATTTTAACTGGCTTAGTAATTTTAAAAATAAACAACATGTAGTATTAGTGGGAATTGTATATTAATTGTTTAAAGTTGGTTTGCTAAATGTATCAAAGGAAAATTTTTAGGAGGGACTTAGTATAATTTCACATTTTTCTAAATTTTAATGTTAGCAATGTTTATGTTACTATGTGCTAATATTTAATGTTAAAACATTATAAATAACAGTCTGGTTTGATGAGCGTATAAAAAATAGCTGAAAAAGCATACTGTGTATTCTGTGCTGCCAGTTTATCTCATGTAATGTAACTGTACGTAGTAAAGGACACCTCTCTCTGTGGTGTCTTTGCTGGTCTTGTGTTTAGTTGTTCTATCCATTATTGAAAGTAGGCTATTGAAGACTCTAACGGTTATTGTTGAACTGCTTCTTTTTTCAATTCTATCAGTTTTTGCTATCTATATTTTGAAGCTCTGTTGTTAGGTGCATGTATGTTTGCAATTATTTTATCCTATTGATGTGTTGTATTTTTTTATCATTATATATTGTCCCTCTTTGACTCTTGTAATAATTTTTGTCTTAAAGTCTATTTTGTTTGATACTAGTATAACTACTCCAGTTCTCTTTTGGTTACTGTTCACATGGAATATCTTTTCCATTTGTTCACTTTCAACTTGAGTCTTTGAATCTAAAGTGAATCTCTTGTAGACAGTGTGTAGTTGGACCATGTTTTTGTTTGTTTGTTTGTTTGTTGGCTTTTGTTTTTGTTTTAAATGCATTCTGCCAAGTCTTGACTTTGCTTCTATATAGCCCTGTCCTTCTTTATGTTGTTATTGTCATGACTTACATTTGCATATATTGTGTGCCCATCAGCATAGATTTATAAGGGTTGTTTAATGAAGTTGTATTTTAAATAATATAAGGAAAAAAGAGTAGTTTCAAACCTAAACTATATTAATAGTGACTTTTATATTTACTTATGTAGTCACCTTTACTAGGTGTTTTTTATTTCTTTGTGTGGATTTAAATTACTATCTAGTGTCCTTTTATTTCAGCCAGAAGGATTCCCTTTAGCATTTCTCATAGGCCAGGTATACTAGCAGCAAACTCTTATCTTTTATTATCTGAAAATGTCTTAATTTCTCTTGCAATTTTGAATATTTCTGCCAGATGAAGAGTTGTTGGTTAGCAGTTTTTCCCCCGTTTCTGCCAACACTTTGAATATGTCATCTCACTACCTCTGGTCTCCATTGCTTCTGATGAAAAGTCAGCTGTTTATCTTATTGAGGAACCCTAGGGTTTGATAAGTAGCTTTCGTCTTGCAACTTTCAAGATTCTCTTTGTCTTGGCTTTGGACAGTTTTATTGTAATATGTTCTCCTGTGGATATCTTTTGAGTTTATCCTACTTGGATTCATTGAACTCTTTGGATGTGTAGGTTAATATTTTTCATCAAATATTTTTCTCTCTTCTCCTTTTGGGATCCCATTATGTATATGATGATATTCTTGATGGTGTTTCACAGGACCTTTAAGCTCTGTTCATTCTTTTCTTTTTTCCTGTTCCTCAGACTAGTTACTCTCAATTGACTTCATCTTTAAATTCACTGATTTTTCCCCCTGACTTCTTAAATCTTCTATTTAATCTCTCTAATGAATTTTTTTATTCCAATTATTGTATTTTTTATCTCCAGAATTTCAGTTTGGATCCTTCCCTCTTCTTTTAAAAAAATAACTACCATCTTTATGGACATTCTTTAATTTCATGAGATATCGTTCTCATGATCTCCTTCAGTTTTCTGTACATGGTTTCCTTTAACTCTTTAATTTAAAACAGTTGATCTAAATAGTTGATTGTCTAGTAAGCCATGTCTGGCTTTCTATTAATTGGTAATTTTTATGCCTATGGCCATAGTTTCTTTTTTCTTTCCATGACTTGTAATTTTTTTGTTGAAAACTGGACATTCAGAATGTTATAATGTAGCAACTTTGGAGATCAGATTCTTCCCATTTACAAGGCTTTTCTTGCTGCTTATTATGGTTTTTCTTTATTTGTTTAGTGATCTTTCTGAAAAATTTTGTGAAATCGGTATTTTTTTATTGTGTGTAGCATTGAAGTTCCTGTTCTTTTAGGTCAGTACTCACCTAGTAAGTGAACAGAGATTTCCTCAAACCCTTGCAACCAAAAAAACAAGTAAACAAAAACCCCAAAAAAAGTCCCCCAAACCGAAAACTCTCAATCTTTGCAGATGGTGTGTGTGTGTGTGTGTGTGTGTGTGTGTGTGTGTGTATGGGAACATGCCTTCAACAGTCAATTAGACAGTCTGCAACTCTGCCTTACTCTTTGTTTCCTGCTCCATCATTAACCATCAGAGCCTGATGGTTAGCCAGAGGTAAGAGCTTTAGACCTCTTAAGTCTTTACTGAGCATGCACTTAGCCCTGGGCATACACATGGTCTTCTAAATTCCCAGAAATATGTCTGAATTTTTCAAAGCTTTTATTCCCCCAAATGTTCTCATACTTTAGTCTTTCTTCCCAATCTTTATAGTTAGTATATTGTTTTCCCCAACCTTTATTGTTTGCCATAGGCAGCAGAAACTAATGCATTTGTCTGTAAATGTTTTCAATAATGCCCTCCTCATCTCCCCCCCACCCCCCTCCCCCTCCCCCACTCCCCATGTAGCTGCCTCAACACTGGGAGAGTTACTGATTAGGCAAGATAAAAGCAAGTCCTTTGAGTTCCTTCAGGAAGCAACCAGACAGATAAAAAACAAACAAACAGGCAAAACAAACAAAAAACTACCACAAGAATAAAGTCTATTCTGCACTCTAGAACCAGTACTTGTGTTATACCCAGATCGCAGTATCCTCACCGACCAGAGACCACCAGGGAGGCCGAGTCACACATGCAAAGGCAAAGGGCTTTATTACGGGCTTAAGCTCAGGGTCACAGACTACACCAGAGTATGGGTCCATGCTGAGAGCCTCGAACAAGGGCAGAGGAGGGTTTTTATGGGGTTTGAGACGGGGGAGTTACAGAAGTTGTGACATGGGAACAGTGATCCAATCATAATATTTCAACATCATTGACAGCGGGTTTGACCATACTCATTGTCTAGAGTATTCGTTTGGCGGGATCCAATTACAACATTTAGAGTACCTTTAAATTCAACCAGTCACAGAGCAAGCCTAGGGTCTTGTTCGGCGACTAACAGGTTAACTTTAACATTAAGTAACAGGGTCCTATCTATAGTTTCTATCTCCAGGCCTCTCCCTTAGTAATGTGGAGGGTGGTCGCTGGACTTTCCTGATTGGGTGTTGCAAGGGTGGTTTCTCCTGCCTTGGGCAATGTGTAACTGCCTGATAGATTCAGGAAAGCTGAAACTCAGGCCTTCTAGTTCAGAGGGGAAACTTAAAGCCTGTCATGGAGTCAGTTTGGTTTGGAAGTTTAGACTTGTGGCCTTACACTTGTACTAGGAACACAGACTATTCTTTAAGGCCACTGCTGAGCCGGAAGTTGGGGGATGGGACCAGAGTAAGTTAAAATGCTGCAAGCTGTTTTACATAGATTCAGCTGTTTGTTTGTTTGTTTCGGTGTTCCCTACTTGTTAGAAGCTTTTGGTCAGTTTCCAGAGTTCCATAAAAGTTGATTCTGACAATTTTTTGGCTGTTTTTGCTTTTGTGGGGGAGACACACTTTGAAGTTCCCTACCCACCATTTTCCTCTTGAGTATTATCTGTAGTTTTGTAAACATCTTGACACCATATCAAATTATCCTTTTAATTTTTTTTTTTTTTTAACTTAGGATTTCTTTGATAAGAAATGGTGACAAACTTCCATCTCAGGATCATTTGATTGTTCAAGAATACATTGAAAAGCCTTTCCTAATGGAAGGTTACAAGTTTGATTTACGAATTTATATTCTGGTAACATCATGTGATCCACTGAAAATATTTCTCTACCATGATGGACTTGTGCGAATGGGGACAGAGAAGTACATTCCACCTAATGAGTCTAATTTGGTAAGTGACATCAGACAAAATCAATGATTTTATTCATTTGTTCAACTTGTACTTTTTAAAGTACCTATTGTATGTAATGATTATATGCATCCGAGTCCCTCATCTCCAGTTTTTATAGTCAGGAATTGTATGCATAAACAAGACTGCTTCTAATTTATAGACAGCTTTGTGAAAATTAGAAAAAATGATGTCTCCTCCAGCAGGCTAATTAGGAGAAGGCACTCCCTCTGGGTGCTGTGAGCATAAGGATAGATTTCAGAGCACACATGTGTATGTAGTGGCTTTGTATAGAAATGACATATACACATGTGTATACAGTGGCCCTATTTAAAAATGAATTTCAAAGCACATATGTGTATACTTAGGATAGAAATGGCTTATTTAGAGATATAAGTAAAAATAATATCTCATTGAGAAGTATAGACAAAGTGTCATGAGTATAGGGATAGTTTGTGATTGGCTCCTCATAGAGGAGGTGGTATTTGAGCAAGCTCTACATAAAAGATAAGATGTGGGAGAAAATACATGAAACAGAGAAAGCAAAAGTTATCGGGAAGTAGAGTTATTAACTTTTGTTTGCACAAATGAAAAGATGATAAATTTACATTGACCAAATGTGAAGCAGGGACATAAATTGGCAGTTTCCATGTGCATTTTATAATATATTAAGTAGAGCTTTCTGTAGATATTTTTCCATTAAGACTTCCTTTGTGCAGCTATAACATATAACTGCAGTTTATAGCTTATGAAGGTCAAAATGTAATTTATTATCACAATTTTTCATGCAAATCACAAACTTTAATTTATAGTAAACTGTAATTTATTATCTGTACTTAAAAGTTTAATTAACTTCTACTCTGTTTTTGGATCTACTAATTATAGTAAAAATGACAATTAATTAAGTATTGTTTCCCATTTTATCAAAGGCCTGGTTTTTGTTCTCTTCCAATGTTATACACAGAATTAATTGCATAAGAGTGGTCATATTTTAAAGTTACATAATGACTGATCATAAATGTTGCTATGTTCAGTTAACTGAAAAATGTTGGAAACCTGGCGAAGGAAGAATGAGGGAACTGTCAAATAAGGGAACTGTTTTCACTGGAAAGGAAGATAAGAGAATCATCTTTTTAAAGGTCATAAGGTGTGAATATATCCAGTCACCAAGTAATATTTGAACTCTACTGCGTTCTAGGCATTGTGCTCGTTTTGGAAAAACAGTGACCAAGACAGATACAGTGCTTGACCTCTCAAAAGCAAGTCTAGTGGGGAGGCAGAAAATAAAATAAGCAGTTATAATACCTGATGGTAAGTGTAATGGCCTAAGAAACTGAGGGTGCTATGGCAGTGCATAGCAAGAACATCTAACCCAGTTGGAGATAAAGGTTAGAAAAGGAGTTCGTAAAGTGAAATATGAATAATGAAGGGTCAGCTTGGTTGGGGGCAGGGTGGGATGGAACTTCAGAGATAAAAATGGCCCAGAGATATGGTATGTCTGGAGAAAACAGACATGTTCAGTACTGCTCTATACAGACGATGAAAGTGTGGGTGTTCAGAAATGAGGATGAAGATTCTAGAGGACAGATCTTTCAGGACTTTTTAGACCATGTCTAGGATTTTTGGAATTTAACCTAAGAAGAAGGGGAGCATTGAAAGATTTTAAAGAAGGAAAGGAGGAATGAGTTTTTTGTCTTAAAAAGTTAACCTGGTCTGTGGTGTGGGGAATCTGAGATGGGGATGTGGATGGATTGGAGAGGTGAGGGTAAGAGAGAGGGTAT
This sequence comes from Hyaena hyaena, assembly GCF_003009895.1. NCBI lineage: Eukaryota > Metazoa > Chordata > Mammalia > Carnivora > Hyaenidae > Hyaena > Hyaena hyaena. The sequence continues at coordinate 1,869,500 of NW_024080918.1, forward strand.
ATTTTGGTTCACCCACACGTGAGAGGAAAGATGGCCTTATTTGAAGTCACAGTAGTAGGGCTAGACTAAGAATAAGAATGCACATTTAAGATATATTTGTGATAACATCAATAACATTGATATAATAATTTACTGATGAGTTGGATTTGTAGAATGAAGGAAAGGGAGAGAGAAATTAAGGTAAAAACTCAAGATTTTTGGCATGGACAGTCAGGTAGATGGGGTGTTATTCACCATGATAGGGAGTTTGGGGCTGTTAAAGGTCTTCCAAGCTGGTGTGTTTGGTTTGACATGCCTGCAGGGGCCTCCAAATGGATCTGTGCTATAAACATTTGGATATATAGTGTAGGTCTGGAGTTCAGACAAGAGAACTGAGCTACAGGCCTAATTTGAGATTTGTCAGTTCTTAGATTATAATTAAAATAGTTGACCTGGGTAAGAATGAGTTATAATACATGTGAGGCAGATAGTCATGCTTTAAGAGCAAAGAGTAAGGAAAGACATAGGAAAGGGTAAGACTTGGAAGCTCATTTAGGTGATAAAGTGATTTCTTCTAAAATCTTAAATTATATGGATGTGATTTGCTTAAGTACACTGGGTTAGGAAATCATAAGGAAAGACCGTGAATCAGGAAATGTATCTCACTTTGCCAACGGCTTTTGACCATGTAATCTTGTGGCTTTGGTTCACATGTACAAAGAACGATCTCCTATATAAATGTCAGTGTTCCTCATATATCTCTAAAATTCAGAAGTTCACCTTTTTCAATTTCACAACCAAGTTCCTAGATTAAGATATGAAAAATAAGAAAAAAAGTAATACAAAATTTTATCTAAAGTGAGATCACAGTTATGTAAAAGGTAAGCTTAAGGAAAAAGGCTGGAAAAAAATAAACCAAAATGCCTTCATTGGTGGTTTTTGGAAGGCATATTACTGCATATTTGTTTCTTTTTTCCTATTTCCAATTTTTAAAATAGTGTGTGTGTTTATAAGAATTAAATATTGGTAAACTATATATAAGGAGATCATAAGACAGAATTTCAAACCTTGAAATATATTAAACATATATTTTTTTGCTACCAGTGTAGCAGTTGGCCAGTTCTTGAAAAGCATTGTATATCCCAATTCATTGTATTGAACCTATATGCTAAAAAATAGGGTGGAGAATAGTTATATCCTGTTCATACCTTGCAGGTTACTATTTGATTTATAGCTATCTTCACTGCTTATGGCCAACTGGCAATAAAATGCATAGGAGGGGATTTTTGTCAAGGTAGATGTGAAATTGGAATTTCTAATCCTACTTACAAAGCTACTATTTTAAGAAAAATGCCAAGTTCCATTTCTTACTTTTTTTCATTAGGATAGTTAGAGTTTTTATTACTGCTATTATTCTTGCCACATGGAGAGCCCCTCAAAAAATTATTTTCCAACATTTTTTTTTTAGTTGAAAAGTGATTTCTAGCTTGGAAAGTAGGAAATGCTATAGTTAGATTAATTTTCTTTTTCTTTAGATCAAGCACTTAAAATTAGATAAGCATAAGATTTATATTCTTTCTTTCAAATATCACTTAACTTTTTCTGAGTTTCATTAGGGTAGGGACTGTGTCTGTCCTGTTCATCTTTGTATCCACAGTGCCCAGTACAAGTTCCTGCAGATAATAAGTAGATGCTCCTTAAATATTGTTTAATGAACGAAAACATAAATTCTTAGTTAGTGATGGGCACATGGGTTAATAAACAGCATGTAGCTGAAATGATAAGTTCTGCACATATGAACTGAAGATGTTAATACTATAGATGTAAGTAACTAATGTAAATAAAATATGATGCAAATATACTTTGTTATTAAGAAACCTAAATAATGATCATGTACATGAAGTATATGATCATTGTGAAGCACCTGGCTATCTAAAGTAATTTCTGAGAATAGGTTCATGAGGGCAGAATTTATAGATTTGATATCTGTGCTCAATTCATAAGGAACCATTAGATGTGTCTTAGTTGACAATTATGAAAGGTTTTAAATTTTGAATTATGTTTCCAGTTTATTTGAGGATAACAGTATCAATAAATGTAGGACTATAAAGAGACCAAAGCACAGCAACTCCGGTAAGGAGCACTATACATTTATACTGTTAATCATTTAGACACTGTGTGGCATTGTACGGGGCTTCTGTCTGTTGGGTCTAAGTGCCCTCTGTTTTGTGAATGACTTCAAGTGGCCTCCCAGTCAGTGTGAGAGGGCAAGGTTGTGTTTAGTAGCCCTGCCTTTTGGTTTATTCTACTTACTTGAACTTTCATTTTTCATTTTTCTTTTAAAAGATATAGAATGCTCTTTCAGAAAATTCCCTTCCCCAAATAAATTTGGGTAAAAACTGTAAGTGACTAAAGACATTGAAAATAATGAAAACAAATAGTGTTTTTCTTGTTTAGAATTGTAGCATTTCACATTTTCATGTAATTACTTTATATATTCTTATTACTTTAATACTTTAAAAATGCTTACTTATTTATTTTGAGAGAGAGAGAGAATGTCCAAGTGGGAAAGGGGCAGGCAGAGAGTGAGAGAGAGAATCCCAAGCAGGCTCTGTGCTGAGCAGAGCCCAATACGGGCTCAATCTAAAAACCATGAGATCATGACCTGAGGCAAAATCAAGAGTCAGACACTTAGACAACTAAGCCATCTAGGCATCTCTATTTTATGGTAGATATATTTTGACTAATACATAAAGTAACTTTGTAGATGACTGTATTTGTAATCCTTTTATTGGAAAAGTGCCATTTCACTTAATTTGAAAATTCTCTAGATCATTGTGAATTTGTCAATTTGTATATTTTAAAATTTAAAAAAGTCTTTCACCTTTGACTGCTTTATGTTCTGTGAAACCTCAGTTCTAAAGTCTCATAGGTGATAACAACTTTGGTTCTTACTTGTTACAGACCCAGTTATACATGCATCTAACAAACTACTCTGTGAACAAGCACAATGAACGTTTTGAAAGGGATGAGACTGAAAACAAAGGCAGCAAACGTTCCATCAAGTGGTTTACAGAATTCCTACAAGCAAATCAACACGATGTTGCTAAGTTTTGGAGTGATATTTCAGTAAGATTATACCATTTCACAATTATAAGTGTCTTTCCTCAGATTAATTTAAAGGATTGTCAGCATTTTAAATAAAGAACAGATTACATTAGATTGGGCAGATGAAGTACTGTCATGAAGGAGGTAGGAATTGTGGCAGACCTTGATGAGCCATGTTTTTACTGCTAGGGATAGGAGAGAGGGGTTCTAGGTACAAGCAGAAGCATAGATGTAGGAGAATAGGAAAAGTGGCCCAGGTTGGCACATATGGTATTTGTGGGAATTTTATGGAGACTATGGCTGAAAAGATATGTGGAGGCAAAATTTTAGGTCTGAAAATCAGTGGTTAACTTGGTAGACAGTAAGGATTCAATCCTTCCAGATTAAAAAAAATTTTTTTTGTTTTATTTATTTCTGAGAGAGAGGCAGAGACAGCATGAACAGGGGAGGGTCAGAGAGGGAGGGAGATACAGAATCTGAAGCAGGCTCTAGGCTCTGAGCTGGCTGTCAGCACAGAGCCCGACGCGGGGCTCGAACCCATGAACTGTGAGATCATGACCTTAGCCGAAGTCGGATGCTTAACCAACTGAGCCACCCAGGTGCCCCAATCCTTCCAGATTTTAAGGTAGGAGAGTAATAAGGCCAAAGACTCTGAATTTAAAAAGATAAATCTGAAGATGCGTGTGGGTTGTGTTAGAGTAAAGACTAAGAGTAGGTAGAGGAGGGCACCTGGGAGTAGTTCAAGTGGAAAGAGTGGGCTGAGATGAACCACAGTAGAAGAGGTAGCAATGAAGTAAACATTGAAATTATAACTGAATGTCCCAAATTGCAGAGAAGTATTCAGAGACTCCTCTGCAGTTTTAAGGAGGAATTACAGGGAGAATGGGCTGGCTTTATCTCAAGTAAAGTAGGGAGGCATTTATTTTGAAAAGATATAGAGCTTAGTTTTGCAAGTGAGGGAAAAGAGTTTTATTCATTTATTCATTCCATTCATTCATTCATTCAATCATTCATTAAACATTGATTGAACCCATAAGCTTGTTTCTGGCTGATAATTTGAAGATTTAGAAGATACAGCTCCAGTCCTCAAAAAATGTAAGAGTTTTGTAGGAAAGACCCACATACAAATTGTTAATAAAATGTAACATGGCATGTATAACAGGGGCATGCATTGGATTCTGTGGGAATGTAGAGGAAGACCACATATAGTAACTTTCCTTGGGTGGGGATAGGAGGAGGACTTCCTAGAGGCATTGGCACCTGAATTAAGTTTGTAAAAGTTCATGAGACTATGATAATGAGTTCTAGAGACTTATTGAACTTGTAATATTTTCAGGTAGAAAGATTAAGCAGGTAGTTAAAAGTGTACGTTTGAAGTGTAATTGATAATTAAAGCCATGGTGGTGGATGACACTGCAAATGATAAGGGTAAAGAGGGAAAAGAAGCAGATCTGAGAAGATAACATTGGCGAAACTGCCCCTTTATTAAGAGAAGTATCACAATGGTAATCAGAGTTAGAAGATTATGTCTGTTGGAAGTACTTAATATGATAGGATTATGCAATATGATTTAGCTTTTCTTTGGGAGCAGATACTATAATTTAAATAAATCGATCATGGAAAATGGACATGAAAGTTTATAGTTAGTTCTCTTGAGAAAATTAGAAAAATCAATGTCATTATACTTATCCTTTCCTTGTTTTGTTGGTTGAATTTTTCATACCTTATTTTCTGTATCACAGAATGTAAATCCAGAGGTCCTTTGGTGTCAGACAAGTAAAAGGGAGTGAAATGGTCTGGATAGAAGTAAACAGAGTGTGCAGGGAACTGTGGTAACTTGAAAAGCATAAAAGTCTGAAGGGGGTGGACACTACTCAGCACCAGCCTTTTGTTGCCACATGGTATTTTGGGCCCAGTGTCGTTCATTCTTCTAATTTGTCAATAGAAGGTCTAAGTCTACTGATTTATGAAATGTTGGCAACACATTTAAAATGTTTTGAAAATGTAGAGGCTCCACCAAAAATGTGTATCAGCTGAATTTTGTTGGAGGCCCACCAACTTGTTAACTCTCTATCCTATCTTCCTTGTAGCCTAAATACATACGAACAAGAAATCTGATTACAAAAATACTGTTTATATAGCTACCCATTTATTCTATTAAGTCCAAATTGCAGAAATTCAAAAAAGTATTTTATTTTAATAAAAAAATTTTTTTTAATGTTTATTTATTTTTGAGAGAGAAAGAGAGAGAGAGAGAGCACAAGCTGGGTAGGGAGAGAGACAGAGTCACGGAATCCGAAGCAGGCTCGGGGCTTTGAGTTGTCAGCACAGAGCCTGATGCGGGGCTTGAACTCACAAGCTGCGAGATCATGGCCTGAGCTAAAGTAGGATGCTTAACTGACTGAGCTACCCAGGTGCCCTGAGTCTCAAAAAAGTATTTTAATAATGATAGTTTATTATCATGGTAGGTCATATGCATTAAAGGTGTGAAATTTATTATTTCACAAAAAAGCAAATGGAAGATCATACATGATGATACCTGGATGGTTTAATGAATGAGTCATTTGATGAATAGCTCAGTGAGACCAAGAAAGTTTTATACGCCCTGTGATATCCCTTTGTTGTTGTTGTTGTTGTTTCTACCAAATTTTCACTTCTGTGTGGGTTTTCACTTCTTCAGAGAAAAGGTGGAACTTCTTGGACTGTCTTGGTGAGGAATATATAGAAAGTATCAGTCAGAGAGAAAAACGAGTATCATAAGCTTTATATCCATTGGTTTTAAGTGGTACTTCCCCTACATAATTTATTAGGAGAAGGTATAGAAGTCAGACTAATATTATTAAGAGGGCATGGAAATGGACCTTTCTGTGAGAGCCTAAAATATAATTTTCATATAAAACTTGAACACGGCCAATGTGTGCCTATTAAGCTTTGACACATTTGTGATCTCTTCTATAAAGGGGTAAATTCTACACCGTTCTTGCCTATATTAGTTATAATGTATAATAACAATCTACAAATAAGCAATTAGTTAATACTTAGTAAATTATTAACTTTTCCAAGTATTTATCTTTTAACTATATTTACCTTTATTAAGAATTGCATAAAATATATCTGTTTAAGGTGAGTTAATGAAATAATATATTATAAAAAAAAGGAGATAGAGAAGGAAGTCAGTTTTTATGTGTATGTCATAGTTTACAAATTTCATGAAGTTAACTTTGGACTTTTTCTCAATGACCTCTTTTTTGGGGGGCAATTTCTCTAAAAAGTAACTGTCCATATATGAAAACTGACATCCACTACCTCCTGTGTAACACAGAGATGTGTGCTTTAGTGCTGGTCAAGAATGAGTAAGAAGTCAGTAGAAAATCAAGCCCTGGAGGTTACAATAATTGTAATCACTCATAAACCCCATTCTTCCTGAATGCTTTTTATACACTGTAGATGCACATCCACAAATCATATTTCAAAACAATGACACTATGTTGGAAATTCTCAAAAGCATTAGTGGAGTTTGATTTGTGTTTGGTTATGTCACTCCTGATTTTCACATATACCTGTAGTCTTGCCTTTGCATTCCTAAAACTGTGTTGTTTTATGTAGAAAAAACACAGATTTGTAATTCTTCAGAGTCTGTTAATATTCAGTCTCCCATCCCACACTGTCTGAGTTGTTTCATGCAGACATTTATTAGCCAAGGCTTTAACTTTTTTTTCCCCTATTCTCCAGTATCTTCACTAATACATCCAAAGATTTACATTAAGTGATTTTTTTCTTTTATCTTTATATACTTGAGTATTTTTAATGTTCAATTTTTTGTTTTGAATAAAATTTTTCTGAGAACAGCCTCTCATAACATCTCTAATACTTACCCCAAATATGATCTGGGTTGGGATTCTGGATAACAGCAAGATTAGTCTGTGTCCCATTTTATTTTCTCCCATATAATGAATATTGCTCCCACAGGTAATGGAATGTTTGTTTCTGACCTGAAATATGAAGTGGAGTAAGGAATGACAGGATAATTATAACAGTAATAGTAATTAACACTTACTGAAGGTTTACTCTGTTCTAGGCACTATGTCAAGAATTTTACATGGCGTCTCATTTTGCACTTACTTCAGTCTTGTGCAGTAGGTATTATTACTATTTCCCCTTTACGTTGGGAAAGTGAGACTCACAAAGTTTAAGCAACATAACTGATGTTGTACACTAGCAAGGAGCAAAGCCAGGAATAAGCCCAGAAAGCCTGGTTAGAGCCAATCTCTCAACTGCCACGTTATAGTGCCTATCTCTGTAGAGAGGGATTTAGAAAGACAATATATTTTAAGGCAAAAAATCAGCAAGACCACTTTTATACAATCCATAGCTTGTTCTTAAACTTCAATAAACCAACTTTTTGTTGTATTAGCAATAGTATTGTGTGTCCTCTTCTCTCCAGTAAACCTTATGAGCTGCAAAATCATCACCGTACAAAGAAGCCCACCCTCTTCTAGATTCTGTCCCAGCCTTCCAGCCTTTGTCTCCGTGAATGTTGTATAATGCTGTTTGTGAAATAGTTGACTCTCGTTGTAATTTTTCTTCTCTGCCACTCCTAAACCCTTCGGTATGGTTTCTGAGAGGGCTAGCACGTGCTCCGACCTTTATTTATTTATGAGATAGAAGCCACATTTATCGTGTTTTTTGTTTTTGTTTTTCTTGAGAGAGATAGACAGCATGAGCAGGGGAGGAGCACAGAGCCTGACATGGGGCTCCAACTCATGACCAGGAGAGATCATGACCTGAGATGAAATCAAGAGTTGGAATCTTAACTGACTGAGCCACCCAGGCGGCCCATGTCAAGCTTTATTTTACTTAATTGTTCACAGATATTTTTGAGCATCTACTAAGTGGCAGGTACCAGTGTAGGCACAAGGCCATGACTCTAACTAAAAAAGGAAAAAGATCAGCTGATTCTGTGCTGTGTGAAATGGTGCAGTAAGGGAAAATTATGGCTACTTTTGACTCCAGGGTCAGGGAAGGTCTTTCTGAACACCAAGGAGCCAGACATGGGAGAATTGGGAAGAATGTTCCAGAACGAGGGAACAGTTACTGCCAGGGGCCCTAAGCAGGCACATGTGGCTGGAGTGTAACGAGCAGGACAAGAGTTGCATGAAATGGAATCAGAGCAGCGCAGGGGCCATGTGTCATAGACCTTTGTGAACCTGGCCAGGGTGCTGCTCTGTAAGTTCAGGCCTTATTTCCACATATGTAAATAAGATACACAAAAGTAAGGCATTTTCACTTTTTTTTTTTTTTTTTAAATCGCTCTACTTGCAGGAATTGGTTGTAAAGACTTTGATTGTAGCAGAACCTCACGTCCTGCATGCATATCGAATGTGCAGACCTGGTCAGCCTCCAGGAAGTGAAAGCGTCTGTTTTGAAGTCCTTGGATTTGATATATTGTTGGACAGAAAACTAAAGCCATGGCTTCTGGAGGTAAGGCATTTCTTTAAGAAGAAAGGGAAGTTACTATTGTTCTTGTGCATTAAAACAAATGTTTTTAAGCAGGTAGTTGGCACAGTTGTCTCATTAACGGAACAGAAAGAGGCCTGAATGGAACATGTGGGAGAAGAGAACATTCAGAGAATAGAACAGTTCCAAAAATGGACCAATATGTGTTTGATATTACTTTTCCCAAGTTAATTTTTGAGAGCATTTCTATGCCAGGAGTTTTGGATATATGTGTGGATTTGCTTCTTACTGATTTATCTACTTTCTCCACTATTTTCTCAGTCTCATGGCCTCTATTACTCCATGACCTCTGGATGTCTTTCCTCTGTGTGGGTGCCTGAGCTTCAGGACCACAGCCTCCTTGTCTTCATTGGGTTCCTATTCAAACTCTCCAAGAAGAGAGAGAGAGAGAGACTCTGACTGGCTCATTGATCAGTATTCAGTACCTAATACCCCAGCTGGCATGGCTTCTCTCTGAAGCCATATTATATGTGTGGGGCTCCCTCACGTCAAGCCTGTTAACTGTCTACCTTTTGGGTTTGCTGCCGGTCCCTGGTATGGTCAGGGTCATTGTTATTTTTCTCTCATTATAAAAGATCACTTAATATTAGGAAAATATGAAATAATATAAAGGAAAAATGAAAGTAGTCTCTGCTTAAAATTTGTGTATCTTTTCTTCCAGTCATATTACATCCAGAAGAAAACTTAGAAGTTTTCTACCCTATTCAGCAGTTTCCTCTCAGACCCTTGATTTGGAGTCATAGAGTGCATATTTAGGAAGCTTTCTCAGAAAAATACACATATCTAAACATTGAGTATTTACTAGATTAGTTACATTTTGGAACATATTGCTATAGAAGGTATAATCAACAAGTACCTTTCATTTTATGCTGAATATCTCTCCTTTTTTATTAATGATTTTAAAGTTGGAAGTTCTATCTGTAATGTGCAAAAGCAAATTGAATGAGTGATAGATAACCAAGACACTTAAAATATATTTTTAGGAAGGAGCACTTTTCCACTTTGAGGACTAATGTGTTTGTGTGTGTGTGTGTGTGTGTGTGTGTGTGTGTGTGTGTGTATGTGTGTGTGTGTTCAATCTGCTGTGTGCCAGTATGTTATATTTCCAATCAAATACAGATGTCAGATGTTCAAATTTTGTTCCTGCCTGGATCCTAGAAATAAGGTTTTGCTTATTGTTTTGAGTCCTTCATTACTTGAGTATGAAAGCATTTGACTCTGCACCTTACTAGGCCCAACACTGTCTTCCCTAGGTTTCCTACTTTGTTTGCAATTATTCTTTCCTGTTCTTAACTGTATTTTTTCCCCTGCTCTGCTACTTGTCTTTTATCCTTGATGGGGTGGGAAAAAAGTGAAGGCACATACATGAAGTGGTACTCAAAGTATAGTAGGAAGTAATGACTATGGATAATTTAGTTACCTGTTTTTAAAAGCATTTTGTCTAACTGAAGCTTTATATGAGCTTGGTAAATCAGAATTGACTGAATGGCTGAATTCTATATACTTTTTAAAGGTTCAAAACACTATTGTTTGCATTAATGTCTCATCATACTTTATCCTCTCCTTTATCATGTCCAGATTAATAACCATTAAAGAAAACTCTACACAACACTCAACAGCTAACTAGCATTGTTTGCATTAGCATTTTTTCATTTCTCTTTCATTTCCAGATCAGTCAGAACCATTACAAAAACTTTATAATAACCCATCACTATGGATCATGAACATTTATTGTATTAAAACAATTAAAATATTCTTATTTAGATCTTGCTTCTTTGTGTTTTCTCCCAGCTGCAATTGTAGTGGTTCTAACATATGTTGTTAAAAACCTTTTGGCACCATCAAGTGGAATAAGATAGAAGGTGCATCTGAGGATGTGATAACTTTTAGTTAACTGGAATAATTGCAGGTAATGATTCATAGTGACAAAACTGCAGAAATTTTCAAGCATAGAAACATTTTTAGGGAAAAGTATGAAAATTGGGTAGGGTATGAATATACTGCTAATACTTTACTTACCCTTGAATTACTTTCAACAAGTCACTGTGTCGGGGGTGGAGATACAGGAAGACAGAATAGTTGCCCTGGTTTAGTGGGGACTCAGATATGTGTCTTATGGTAATAGTTACAGGTATAAGTAGGGAATAGGGTACCAGCAAAAACAATAGAGTGATTGATCTCTCTGTGTACAAGTGTGTATTTGACAGTTAAAAAAAAAAAATCTTTGCAGAGGAGGGAACTCCTGAGCGGAGTATTTAAGGTTGTATAAAGTACGGTGGGGACTGGGAGTTGGGAGAGAAGGAGGTGGGATGAGGAGAAATTACTGGGCAGAGGGAATAGCTCTAATTTGGGAGCACAGAAGCTGTTATGGATACTTTGTTATGTGCATGAAATGATTGTGCTTGTTTTGATAGTAAAACTGTCATTCGGTTGGTTAATAAATAGTATTTATCAATTTAATTTGCTTTCTAATAGTTTTCATTTTTGCATGCATTTACAAGCTGCTGAACTTCAAGACCCTAACATCTGCTGGGTTTAGTCTGTTTTAGAATTAGGGTAGGAATGAGAACCAAAGGAGCCATCAACATCACAGAAATTTGAATGAAACACTAATTTTCATAGTTTCTCCTGTCTTTAGTTTTTACTTTACTTTTCTCATAGAACATTTGAGAAATCCAAAATGTTAATTTAAAAAAGCTTTTCTACCTTTTCATATCTTAGTCTGTCTTGTGTGAGTACTTTCTCCATAGTCCAATTTCTTTTTTATGGTAGTAGAGGGAAGATTCTGACATAGGTAAGGGAGGGTCTGAGATCACAACCATTCTGGTTGTGAGGGAGGGGTATGTCTGGAAGAATACCAGATGGCAGTTTTGGAATGGAACACCCAAGGAGTTCTATAAAGATAGATTACATTTCAGTGAACCACTTAATCATTGTTTCCTAAATGTCTGGCTTATTTTACAATCCTGTTACACATATGTAGCAGCTGAACGATCATTAATTGCATTACAAATTCCAGAGAGTTGAATAATCAGTATGGAATGGTTATTTTTTTTTCATATAAAATATATTACCCTTTCTTTACACTTGTAAGAGGAAATACTTAAGAGTTTTGAAGTAGCAGATTAATAAACTCCCTTTCATTTAAAAAAAAATTTAAAAATATTTTATTTATTTTTGAGAGAGAGACAGAGTGCAAGTAGGGGAAGGGCAGAGAGTGGGAGACCTAGAATCCAAAGCAGACTCCAGGCTCTGAGCTGTCATCTGGAGCCTGACATGGGGCACAAACTCATGAAACGCAAGATCATGACCTGAGCCGAAGTCAGATGCTTGACCAACTGAACCACCCAGGCACCCCAGTAAACTCCCTTTCTTAAATTTTCCTGAAATAAACGGATGTTCTTGTAGTTACTAAGCTATTCCTTTCTCCTTGGGACCACATCACATAGGCAGAATTATGTCTATCACCTTCTAAATCAGAAATCAGTAAAGGCATAATATAGTTGTGGTTTCTCTATAAATGGAATAGCATGCATCAAAATGATGGCATGAAAGATTTTCATGATATATGGGTAAGAGAATATAATTGGATTATAAAATAGTAGTTTTAGTATAAGCATGTATTTAGAAAGTAAGGTGAATATTATAAATATGCATGCATAGCAAATACTTACCATTTAACAAATGGTGAGCAATATACTATCAAATAGATGACTGTATGCTATGTAGTGGGATTACAGGTGATTTTTCTGTTGTTTGTTTAGCTTCTATTTATATACTTCTATTTATTTATACTTCCTACAACCCCCAGAGTTGTAAAATGCATGCTGTCAAGTTTTTTTGTGTCTTATGGAATGGATTTGTAAAAGACAACCCTCTTCCAGGCTAGGGGCATCATATTTGTTGAGATTGTCTGTGGTGTTAGGTGGTGGTCGTGAAGCTGAGCTGTAGTTTAGAACTCAGCATGTTCTGAGTTAATTACATAATTTTCTTAAACAGTTGCTATTCTAGTTACATTTTCATAACAACAGCAACAACAAACTCAATAGCAACAAAGATAAAGACAAGAACTCCAGCTCTTGAGGGGGTAGCATATTGTATACTTGGTTTCTGGGTATACACAGTTACTGTCACTTCAGCATATTGTTTACTGGGTTTCAGGTTATATACAGTTACTGTTACTTCTTATTTTTCATCTTTTTACAAATGTTTATTTATTTTTGAGAGAGAGAAAGAACATGAGCAGGGGAGAGGCAGACACACACACACACACACACACACACACACACACACATGCGCGCGCGCACACACACACACACACACACACACACACACACAGAATCAGAAGCAGGTTCCAGGCTCTGAGCTGTCTGCGCAGAGCCTGATGCGGGGCTCAAACTCATGAGCTATGAAATCATAACCTGAACAGAAGTTGGATGCTTGACGAAATGAGCCACCCAAGTGCCTTCTTATTTTTCATCTTAATAAAATCCTGGGAATCATGTTGGAAAGAACACTCACAGATGGCTCATTTATTCCCAGAATTCTTATACAGTTAAAGAAGCTCATAGAGATTAATCTGCAACTACCTTTAATGGTATCTTCTGAGTTATATACTCATTTTTTTGGAAATGAAAATGATGATTATTGTTTGATCCAGGTAGAAAGAAAATAGCTTATTTTTTAGACTGCAGTAGACAAATTCATCCAGAAGATCTGAAGCAGTGAAAAGAGGGCACTGATAGTTTCTGCATGCTAAATAAATGCATATGAGTATTACTATATTAGTAACATGCACATCTTTTTTGTTACATCATCATTATTATTGTTAATACTTGTCTTCTAATCTTTTTGTCAGAATGAGTCACTTGTAACTTCCTGAAACTTAAAACCTAGAGCATGGAGTGCTGGGCTGGAAAGGGTGAAGAGGAGGGAAGGGCACATATACTGACTGAAGATCCTGAGCTAAGGCAGCAGGGGAAGAGGGCTGTGAGAGCAGTCAGTTCCTTGAAACTCCTTGACTTAGGGGGGTGGGGAAGGGAGGTATGACAGTGGTACCTGGGCCATCCAGTATGCGATGCTTTGAGATTTATTGTAGAGTTTTTCTGTTGGTTGGAGATCTTGCATTAAATTAAAAAATATGAGTTGAATATTTATCAACCTACCAACATTTGGCCATATTCATTGTTTTCTTTATAAATTTCAGATTAATCGAGCTCCAAGCTTTGGAACTGATCAGAAAATAGACTATGATGTAAAAAGGGGAGTGCTGCTAAATGCATTGAAGCTACTGAACATCAGGTAAAGTCTTTTCTTCATTGTTTGGAAGGTTTCCAGCACATCTAGCCTGGAACAATCACTTGTACATATGGTTGGCTTGTAACTTTTTTCTTTTCTTTCTTTTTTTTAATTTTTAACATTTGTTTATTATTGAGAGACACAGAGAGACAGAGCACAAGCAGGGAAAGGGCAGAGAGAGAGGGAGACACAGAATCCAAAGCAGGCTCCTGGCTCTGAGCTAGCAGCACAGAGCCCGACACAGGGCTTGAACTCACAAACCTTGAGATCATGACCTAAGCCAAAGTCAGCCACTTAACCGACTAAGCCACCCAGGTGCCCTGACTTGTAACTTTTTCATATTTTGTTGATTTCTTGATTCCATTCTTCAAATCCATTTAGTGTTTTCTTTTTAAATATCGTTTCCTTTCTTCTACATACTGCTTCTCCTTCTCCCAGTATCATGCTCTGAATCTATAGTAAATATGGTTGAATTACAGTGTTGGTATAATTATTCAATATAGAGTATAAGGTTGAACTGGAGAATATCTGAGGAAAATATCTAGATTATCATCCTCACCTTAAAACAAAAAACTAAAGCAGAAGGCATTCAGCATTCAAGAAGTAAAAAAACAAACAAACAAAAAAAGACAAAAAAACCCAATAACCCTCAAACACATAGATTTCCTACTTTCTGTTCAGAAGTCTTCCCACTGTACTATGCTGCCTGGGAAAACAGAAATGAGAGATGGTTATCAAGACAGGGTTAACCTTCCCATTGAAAAGCATAAGCAAGATTTCCTTTTTTTTTTTTTTTTAAAGGCTGAATAATATTCCATTGTATGTTTATACCACATCATCTTTATCATTCACCTAAGGATGAACATTTAGATTGCTTCTATGTCTTGGTTATTGTGAATAATGCTACAGTGAACATGGGAGTGCAGACATCTTTCAACTTCTTTGGATAGATACTTAGAAATGGGATTGCTGCACTAATATTATTAGAATTGTACATGATCATGTACCTCAAATAATTGGAATTGCTATTTTGTGGGAAAGCTTTTGGCTCATTATAAAATAAATTTGTTAGAAGTTTAGTTGAAGTGCTTAATGAAGTAGTGAGTTGTCTGCCTTACAAGTGTTCAAACAGTGTTTAGGATATTGGATTAAAGGACTTCTGAGGTCATTTAAGCCCAGGGATTTTATGAATTCGATTGATTCTCATTGTCATTTAAAGAACTCTAAAAAAGTTGTGGGATGCTTCCATGCAATTTATTTATTTTAAGTGTTTTCAAGCATTTAGCAGATACCTGCATGAGAAATAGCTTTATATGGAGAGCATTACTGAAAGAAGAGATTACATTAATTTGTTTAGAAATTGTCATACATTCCCTTCTTTTGCTTGATCAAAAAATGACTTGCTTAAATTTAACTGATATTTCGATTATCCTAAAAGAAATGAATAGAAGAGATGTAGAAGGTGAATTTTTGTTTATTTAGCTTACACAAGTAGTAGGCCTATACATTTTTTTAACATTTACTATTATTATATAAGTAGGCCTCATGTTTTCTGTTTTTGTTTTTTGCATGCCATTGCCAATGATGTTACTAATTTAGGACATAATCTATGGGTGTTTTGGTCTCTTAAAAAGTGAGATATATACAGGTCAAACAGAAATGTCTAGACTTAAAAATAAAGGAGAGTTGGAATTAATGTTCCTTGTTTTTCTTAGTGTGTTCCATGAAGAGCATTTAGTAGAACTCTTAACATTTAGAGCATGTGCTACTAAGGCTTACATTGCAGGTGTGCCTTTTCTTCCATCCAGATGGAATGCTCCGTGGACATATACATGTGTTAGACTTGTATTTCAGATCTACGCCATACATAGAGTATGGCTTCATTACCCCAAAGTTCATTTTATGAGACTATTCTTTTAATCTCAAGCAAATCCAGGAGAATGCAGATTGTTCAGAGTATTTCATCACAAACCCTGGGAGTACAGAACTTCTACTTTACTACATGGAAACACATATCCAGCAGCTGATTAGATTATTACGATGTGTATATATATTATATTTTGGAGAGAGAGAGAGAGAATGCGAGCAGGAGAGAGGGACAGAGGGAGAGAGAAAGAGAATCTTAAACAGGCTCCACGCTCCGCATGGAGCTTGACACAGGGCTTGATCCCATGACCTTGGGATTATGACCTGAGCTAAAACCAAGAGTTGGATACTCAAATGACTGACCTACCCAGGTGCCTGTGAATACATATATTCAATAAACTTTGGTTCATATCTCTAGTATGCCTCCTCTTTTGCAAATTCTCCTCATAGGGATAAGATCAGGGCTTATTTGAATTCCTATGTTTTATCTTTTAGGACCAGTGATAAAAGGAGAAACTTGGCCAAACAAAAAGCTGAGGCTCAAAAGAGGCTTTATGGCCAAAATTCAATAAAAAGGCTCTTACCAGGTTCCTCAGACTGGGACCAGCAGAGGCATCAATTGGAGAGGCGGAAAGAAGAGTTGGTATGAAAATTTTAACAACATGGCCACAATTTGATTTGCATAATTCATTGTTCAGATTTTATTTGTAAAATTTCTTCCTTTTTAGAAAGAGAGGCTCGCTCAAGTACGGAAACAGATCTTAAAAGAAGAACATGAAAATCGGCATATGGGGAACTATAGGTAACTGTGTTTCCATTGTCTTATAGATTGAAGAAGTAAAGTGTCACATCAACTATTCTACATTTTTTAACCTTTTAGACTCTTTTTGAGCACTATTTATTTCATTCCTGCTAGCTAGTTTCATGGGTGGTTGTATGAGATCTTTTAAACCTGATACGATCCTGTGACCTTACTTGCTTATAATGTAGTATTTTGAGAAAGTCAGGTTTCAGGTCTCCTCGTTTTCTTCCTGTCAGAGATTTCTTTCTCTCAGAGGATTGCTCTACTTTGGTTAAACTTAGATATGTCAGGAACCAGGCAAAGAGTGAAAATGTTGAAGGAAGCAGGTATGTATGAGACAATACAGAGGAATGTGGACTGTGTTGAACTGGAATCCTTCACAGTATCCTTTGACAGGATAAAAGAGGTGCCCCCCGCCACCCCACTAAATTCCTTGTGTTCTTGGAAAGATTGCCCCACCTCCCAACCATTAACAGAAATAGGTGTGAGAACTTCTCACACTCTTGGTAAAACATTCTTGCCTGCCTTAACATCCTCAACAGCAGCAATGACAATACATTCCTCTCACTCTGCCTTTACTCTCTTCTCCCATCAGGGAGGCAAATTCCACCACTGCAAAAGAGAATATCAGGATTAATGCCTGCATTCTTGTATATGTCAGTAACCACACTGTACGTGCACAGCTTTCAGGTTATTGCTCGTTACCTGCTCGCTCCCATGAAGATCTGTATTTCTTCAATATGCCCAGTTGTAATTCTTATCCAGCCACTTCCCCACAACCAAACCCTTATACTATGCCTTCTAGAGCTTCATTGTTTAATGACCATTCTCTAGATAAACTTTAATTTGCATAGGTAACCAATGACAATTTGTGAATTTCTTATACCTGTGTTCATCTTTATTGCTAGCACCTAGTAAAATGACTTCTCAGAGTAAGTGGTCAAAGAATATCTATGCAATTGACCTTAACTCTTGTACTATGATAGTTTCTTTTAAACAAGTTGGTTTGTCTGATTTTTTGTAGACGAATTTATCCTCCTGAAGATAAAACTCTGCTTGAAAAGTATGAAAGTTTGTTGGCTGTTGCCTTTCAGACCTTCCTTTCAGGAAGAGCAGCTTCATTCCAGCGAGAGCTGAATAATCCTTTGAAAAGGATGAAGGTAAAGGAATGAATGTTTATGAAGAGAAAAATGAATGAAGCCAAACAATATGTTTTTAAAAACAGCCCACCTTTGTCCCACATATAAAAACATTTTAAGAAGCATTTTCCTTCTGTTTTATCCGTTGGTAGCATTTCATAACCAACCAAGTGATTTCATAAATTAGATGTCTAACAGGACAAATTATGCAGCAGAGAATGTTGATATTATAATATCAATCTATTGTAATAAACCTGTCTTCTCACAGAGGTGTGTATATGCAACTGAATTAAAAATCCATTGAATTAACCTAGTGTTTTTTGATGCTCTTATTACTTGTATAACTAACATTATACAGTATTTTTCCCTGAAATACTGCATAGACCTGGCATATGGGAAGTAATTAAATCACACACATGCATAGACATGGAGTAATCTGTTTACCAAAATGTCTATCAGTTTTCTTTTGTAGCATAATAAACCACTTATTTGCTCATATTCTGTAATCTGACTAGGCTCAGTTGAGTGGCTCTTAGGTTGGGGTTGTTTGGAGTGAATCATATAGTTGCTTTTATCTGGAAGCTTACCTGGGGCTGGAAATCCAGGAGGGCTTCCCCCATCTGTCTGGTGCCTCAGTTAGGATAGGTGGAACATCTGGGGAGCTGGCTGGATATTGCATTCTCTCTACATGGTCTCTTAGAAGGCTACCCAGATCCCATAATATGGTAGCTTGGAGTTCCAAAAGGAAGCATTTCAAGAGCCTAAACCCAGTGTGCAAGTGCTAATCAAGCCACTGCTTGTGTTGTGCTTGCTAATGTCCCCTTGGGCAAGTAAGTTTATGTGGACCTATTAAAATTGTTGGCACTTTATATTACTGTCATTTTGTTATGGTGATAACCTCCATTTCTTGGATACACTGTTAAACTGAGTGATTCAAAAATCATGATAAAGTTTATTATAGACAGATTTTGCTATCATCTTTTCACTCAAATTCTGTAGCAAGGATACAAAGCCATTTTCAATCTGGCTACACCTAAAAGACAGAAGCAGAAGGAATAAAGCCAACTGCAATGTTCTTTTCTTCTGAAAGGGTTTCTTTAGACATACCCAGATGTTTCCACCATTAGAATTATATTCTGTGGCCCCTTTGCTTTTCTTGATCAAGACAGTGGGAGACCTTTGTTCATTTTCCTTCACCTGCTCTGCACTATTATTTGTGTCTCCTGTGGACACAGAATCTGTGTCATCTACTCATTACTGTGTTCCGCAGCCTCACTTTTTCTGCTAGAAAACCTAGGAATTTTGGAAGCAAATAGACCAATATTCAAATTCTAGCTCCTCCATGCATTAATTTTGTAACCTTAGACTAAATTATTTGAACAATAGTTTCCTCATAACTAACATAGTACTATTAGAACTATACTTGCCAGGTTGGTTGTTAAAATAAAATGGAAGTTAATTAAAGGAGTCTGTATAAAGTAGTTGGCACATAATAAATTGGCTTCATATCTTAATTCCTGTATTCTTTGTATTCTTCAAAACCTAGTTTAAATGTCACCACTTTGCCTGCCCTATTCTATTGATTAGTGAACCTCTTCTTATACAAATATCATACTATCTGTAGTACTGTTGCTTTTGACTTTGCAGGTCCTTTATACTTCCATATAAATTTTAGAATCCCCTCAATTCTAGATTTTGATTAATTTTTGCATTACAAAGTGGTTGCTGGGATTTTAATTGGGACGATAAGGAATCTATAAAATAATTACTGGGGGATTAACAGCACTGAGTCTTCTGATCCATTAATATGGCATATTTTTCCATTTACTTAAGTTTTAATTACTCAGCTATGCTTATAGCTTTTGGTGTATAATTTTTGCACATTCTTTATTAAATTTTTAAAAAAATGTTTGTTTTGAGAGAGAATGTGTGAACAGGGGAGGGGCAGAGAGAGAAGGAGACAGAGAATCCCAAGCAGGCTCTGTGCGTCGGTGCAGAGCCTGATGTGGGGCTTGACCTCACAAACCTTGAGATGAAGACCAGAGCCCAAATTAAGAGTCAGATGCTTAACCAACTGAGTCACTCAGTTGCCACTAATTACATTTATTCTTAAGTATTTGATGTTTTTGCTACTATTGCCAACAATACAGTTTAAAAAATTTTTCATTTTTAAATTTGTATCCAGGATGTAAACATATGATTATTTTTATGTATTGCCCTTCTATCCAGTAATTTTTTAATAATGTATTTTTATGAACAGCCACCTCAAATTAATTTCTGGTTTTTATTCGGTTAGTTATTTATATATTTATATATTTATTTGGAATTCTTGCTTAATTTCCATACATCAAAAATTTCTAGTTTTATTTTTGTTTAAAATTTCTAGTTTATTTCATTAGTGTTAGAAAACATTCTGATTTCAATATTGTAAAATGAACTGATACTTGCTTTAACTCAGTAGAGTACTTATTTTAGTGAACGTTCCATGCGTACTTGAAAATAATGTGCTGCTACAGGTGTTGGTTATAGAGTTTTACACATGTCACCTAAGTAAGTTGGGCTATTCGTATTGTTCAAATATTCTGTATCCTTTCTAGTTTCTTTGCCTTACTTGTTCTAGCAATTTCTGAGAGATTGTTAAAACTTACAACTGTGACTGTGGATTTTGTTTGGTCAATTTTTGTTTCATACACTTTGAAGTTACAAAGGTGTTTCTCTATTGAATTCATTTTTTAAATTTCATCATTATGAAATGTTTATCTTTCTCTCAGGCAATATCACAGTATCTTAAAATTTACTGTGTGTGACTCATGTAGCCACAGTAGTTTCTTTCTTATGGTTACAGTTGGAGTGATGCATCTTTTCCATCTATTTAGCAACTCATCGGTGTTCTTATATTTAAGATGTCTCTGGTAAATACCATGTAGTTGGGTCATATTTCCTTTAAAATTCAGTCTGACACTGTCTGTCTCTTGATCATTTCACAGATTTACTGGTATAGTTGGGTTTGTCTTCTCTTTTACTCTTTGTTCTGTATCCCATCTGTTCATTATTCTCTTGATGATGTTCCCTTTATTCTTTTGGAAAAATCAATTATTTTTTGTTATGCTATTTTATCTTCTCTTTTGTTTTTTTGTTATATTTTAGCATAATGTTTATAAAAGAAATTACAGGATACACCCTTACATTATAATAATCAACCTTATTAAGGAACATAATAATTTAAGTTAAGGACCATAACGATTTGTATTTTCATTTAGTGACTCCCTCTGACTTTGTGCTATTAACATATATTTTACTTTTACATATCTTACAAACCTCAAAATACATTGTTGTTAGTGTTGTCTAAGCAATTAGTAGTCTTTAATAGTTTTCTAACTAGCCTTTCCTATTTACTCACATATATACCGTTTCTTGTATTCTTCGTTTTGTCATGCAGATTCATGCTTCTAACAAGGGTTATCCTTCTTCATTTTGAAGAAGCTTTCTTTAGTACTTTCTTTAATATTCCTTGGAACATAAGTTTGGTGGTGATTAATTTTCTCCCTTTTTCGTCTTTTTTGGTCTGCAATTGTCTTTCATTTTTGCCTTCTTTTTTAAATGGTCATTTGACTGGGTATAGAATTCTATCTTGACAGGGATTTTTTTCTTCAGCACTTTTCTAGATGTCATTTATTTGTCTTCTGGTTTCTATTGTTTCTATTCAGAATTCAACCATCATTAGTTTTGTTTTCTTTCTGGATATAATATGTCTTTTTCCCCCCGTTGCTTTTTGTTTTGTTTTGTTTTTTGCTCACTCAGAATTTTGACTTTGATGTGTCCATATGTGTCTGTATGTAGTTTTCTTTATATTAATTCTGCTTGTTATTTTCTCAATTTCTTGAAGCTCTGGGTTAATGTATCTTATTTGGTTTTGGAAAATTCTCCTCCGTATTTCTTCAGATATTTCTGCTGCATTATCTTGTATTTGTCTCTTTATGGGACTCTAATTATACATATATTAGATCATTGGACAGCATGCCATATATCTTTGAAATCCTGTTCTGTTTTTCCTTTCCTTATCTTTTTCTGTGCTTCATTTAGGGTAATTTCCACTGATACATCTTTACTCTGCCCAGTCATAAGCCTATCTGGTTGTTTCTTAATTTTTTATTGTATTTTTCAATTCAATATTTGTATTTAAAAAATGATTTTGAATTGTTTTTAAAAATTTTATTTCTTTGTTGAAATTCTGCATCTTCCATTCATTTTGTTTATTTTTCATCAATTTTCTTTATATGTATATTTTCTTTAATATGTGTATAGTAGTTATTTTAAAATCCTCATTTGTTAATTTTAACATGGGTATCATTTATAGACTTGCTTTTTTAAAGTGTTTTTTTTCTTTTTATTATGGGTCACTTTTTCCTGTTATTTTGAATATCTTATAATTTTTAAAAATATTTTTTAATGTTTATTTTTGAAGGTGGGGAGGAGCAGTGAGAGAGGGAGACACAGAATCCAAAGTGGGCTTCAGGCTCACATTAAATATGTAAATGTGTCTTGACATAATGTTGTATGTCAAATTTGTTTCTATTAAAAAAAATAAAATAAAGTTGAACTGGGTCCAGGCTGGGTTGTAGTAGTTTTATTAGCTTCTTCTTTCCAATGCCTCAAGGACGAACTTTACTTAGTGTTTATTACAGGCCTCACTCTCTATCAGTCTCTAAAATCTGTGAGGCAGCAGAGGACTGTCAGTGGCTTTCACATGTCTCCGTCCTCCTACTCCACTACTACTGACTAAAATCGCTGTCAGAGAGACCCAGCTCTGTGAGCTCCTCTAGATGTTGCACTAGCTCACATGACCATTGAAAACTCTTTTGGGTTCTCTTTATCCCAGCGAAATCTCTCTGCCTATTATAGACTTGGTCTCTGCCCATCTGTGTGCAGACTTGACAAATGATCCCAAAGTAGAAAGTGGCTACTCATCTCTGCTTACCTATAAGAACTTTTCCCCCTCTGGTATTTAGTTTCTTTTACACTCCTTTTAATCCACAACTTTCTGGTGTCTTTAAAAAATGTGATTCTTAAAAAAAAAGTGTGTAATTTATCTGTCTTTTTCTAGCTGCTATAATGAAAGTATTATCTGTTATGACCTTCTTTCTCCTAAGCAGAATTAGAACTCTGAGTTTCTTTTTAACTATCTTGTGTTGCTGTCATTGGAACTCATTGTAGGATTATTATTTAATAAAACATTAAGACAAAAGTATTTTGGTATTTTAACTGCTAAACTTTATTGGATTGGGGTGAAGAGCAACTTATTTTTACAAATTTCCATTGTACCCTGAGGTTTCTATATTTTCAAAAACGTTTTTTTAAGAGACGCTGAAATATGTCTTAAATATATAAGTGAAGGTATGATATATTTATAGGTTGAATAAATAACTCAAAGAAGCCATAAATTATACCCCTTTCAGTACAGATATTATTCTCACATTGCTCTGGTTTGCTCAACATCAACTTCAGTATATGTTTTTACTTTTCCCTTTGACTTCAAAATGATTCTGGAAGAGCATATGAGAAGATACTATGCGCATAGAATGAACACTTCTCATAAAGATACTCTTGAGCAATAGTTAAAATAGTTAAATAGTTAAAATTTTGAAAGAGTTTTCATCAATTGTGCCTATTAACCAAATACTAACATTAGATTGTTCTAAATGAAACTATTAGGCCAATCATCAGTTTTCTGTTTGAAGTTGTAATATATTTTTGCGCTAATTAACCCAGAAATAATTGATGAAATTGTGCTTTGGAAAACGAGTGAACTTTTAGAAATTTTAAAATGTTCAATAGGCTAACACTGTATATTGTACATAATATTGTATATAAGAGAAGTATTATACTCTAAGATTTTGCATGACCCTTTATTTCTCCTTTGATCTGAGCAATCTTCGTTAAATAGTTCTAGGACTCCTTGTTGTACACTATTTTATGGAGATTAATGTACTTGGAACAATTCTAGAGTTCATTAATGATCACAATTTTAATTTTTTTTAAGGAGGAAGATATTTTAGATCTTCTGGAACAATGTGAAATTGATGATGAAAAATTGATGGGCAAAACTGTCAAACCTCGAGGACCAAAGGTACAGTGCCTCTACATTCCTGTTAGTTTCCCTCATTTTTTGATTCTTTCCCTAATACTAGTGAAAACCCTATGAGTTAGGGCCAAGAAGGACTTAGAACTAGTACCTTTATTCTGTATTCTGTATTACATTTTTCTCCTATCTCTAGACTTAGAATGATCAGAGTTTTGTAGCATTATGTATAAGGCAAATCATGACTCTGGAGATCCTCATGGGGACCCCACTTATTGTTGACTGGGGAACATTGAAATTGTGTTCATTAAAATAGGTATGATTTCTAGGAATAAATAGAAAGCTGTCATGCAAGCAAAAATGGGCAGGTGTTTGCTTTACCTTCATCTGCTCTTTAGCTACATGCTTTTTTTTTTTTTTTATGTCAAAGTCCTTGCTAGCAGAGTAGGAAAGAATTGAATCTGTAAAATCTTGGAAACATTTTTTATTCTGCTTTTTTTTTAAATTGCTTCTTTGTTGTTTTTTTTCTTTTTAGTTTACATTTCAGCAATATAAAGCTGTCTCTATGTCCTTACACACCTCACCATGCTCTGTCATGTTTTCCTGCTTTTTCCATGACTCTAGAATGCCTTCCCATTTAAAAAAAAATATTCATTCATTACTTGACTGATTAGAGATCCCCTTCTAATCTAGCTGAACCCTTGCTTCCTCTGTGAAATCTTCCCTCACTCCCATGGTTAGACCTCCTCCTCCTCCTTCTTCTGCTGTGCCACAAGTAACACTTTATAGAGCAGCTGTGACAATGTGTACATATTTGCTTTAGTATGAACTTGTAAGTTCTTTGAGGGTAGGAAGCATGTTGTCATCTTTATACCTGTAGCACCTAGCACAGTGTCTGGCACTGTGAAGGTTATCAAAAGCCATTAATTAAATTTGTTGAATGTGTCCATCAAAACCTCATTGGCTGGTGGAAGGAAAAAATAGGTGGACCAAAAACCAGGGTATATTGTGGCAATATAGGGAGTGGTGTAATAAAGGGAGTGGAAAGGGTGCCAATAACATAGGGAAGGAAAGGATTGATAGACTATGGATGGCCTCGTAAAGGAAATGCCATTTGAATTGGGTCTTGAAAAATGAGTAAGGCTTTAATCACTTAAGAGCAGGAGAAGGAGGGGTGCCTGGGTGACTCAGTTGGTTAAGTGTCTGACTTTGGCTCTGGTCTGGTCTCACAGTTCATGAGTTCAAGCCTCAACTTTGGATCTTCTGCCTCTCTCTCTGTCTGCCACTTCCCTGCTTGGGCTCCCTCTTTCTCTCTCTCAAAAATAAAATGAACATTTTAAAAAAAGAGCAGGAGAAGGATGTTCAGGGTAGAAATATTTAAGGAAGTATTTAAGACATAGAGGTGTGAGATTGCATAGAGTATTGCAGAGACAAGAAAGAATTTGGTATGACTCAAACGGAAGGTTCCTGAGTAGTAGAATAGTGTAAGATGAATCTGTTGAAAAATATGTATCTGGTGGAGAGCAGAGACCTTGGATATTAGGCATCATTTTTCTGAAGTATGTGCTTTATACTGAAGAATTGTGGAAGATTTTGATAATGCCTTTGGAACATATGTATTTTAGAGTGAATCATTTTTAAGCTTTGTGTATTAATTACTGCAATTCACCAAACCAATTACAAGACAACTTGGGGGCATAATATTTATGGCAGAATGGTGTATGCAAAGGCCCTGAGACAGCCTTCTGCTGTCATATTTTTCTTTGCCTCATCAAATCAGGCTTATCATTCAAATAAAAATATAAGCTCTTGGAGGGCAGAATTCATATGATGTATTTTTTTAACCCCTCTTATTTCTAAGAGGCAAGTAGTGGAAACTAACTGTATGTGTTGAAATGAAATAAATTGGTTGGTTTCTGCAGTTATTAATGTCAGTAATATGTCAAAGTGGTTGAAAGCTGCATAATCAGTCTGAAGTAAAAGCATTTTTATAACTTTTAACTTTATGTACACTGAGGGTCTGGGCTGAGCCAAATTTCAAAGCAGCCTTTCGTTTTTAATGGGATGATATCACATGCTAAACATTAATTTCCAGTGTGTTTATGGCAGAAGAATAATTGAAGATAGTGGAGATTAAATGAAATGTGTAGTAGGAGAAATAATAATTTTCACTTATTTGAGAAACTAAGAAATAGAAATTAACTATATAAATAATAAAAACCACATAAAGTATTAGCTTTTGGCATTATTCTTTTTTTCAGTTCTTTTTTTTTCAGGGACATAAATATTGCTTTATTAACCTTTCTGCTGTTTATATATTTTTATGCCTGACCCAATTCATAACAAAATTGGACATAAAAATAAGTAGTATGGTTTGTGTCCTAACTTAGTGCCAGTTTACAAATTCCACTTTGTAGTTAAGGCACCATTCAAACTTTATGCTGCTATGACTTCTTATTAATTATTGCTTGAACAGGGTGTTGGTCCAAAAGTCCCAGCTGCATATATGACACAAAGATTCAGCTATCTGCTTCCCCTTGTGATTCTTTATAGGATCGAGTAACTCATTATGTAGTCAAGCTCTTTAAGAAACCTTAAAGCTGTTCGCCTACTTGAAAGAGGACATGACTAGCAAGCCCAGTTGTGCCAGTGTTTCTTCTGGTTCTGTGAGACTTCTGAAGAAACATGTTTCCTGTAGAATTCATATTCCCCAAGACTGTCAAAATGTTTGATGACTGTGTACTAGTCAGTGTTTATATATATATATCTCTTTGAACACTGTCAGTGCTCAGTAAATATTAGACTATCAAAAGAAAAACATACTTTGAAATACAGGTTGGTACCTTAGCGTATTAAATTACTTTCCTGCTTTTGTTATTTTTCATCTCTTGGAAAGGCAGTAACTTTAAGAGGATCATGCTCTGGCTTACTGTGTATTCCAGGCACTTCATGAAATGCTGTTTCTCTCTTTATCTTTCATCCTACACTGATACACAAGAAGATATACCTTGATATTTCAGTGAAATCCCATGGTAACCAAGGATTTCATTATGGTGTATGCTAACATCAAAGCATTTTTGTTTAACAGAGAGCAAGAATCTAGTGTACAACTACAGGAACCTTTCCCAGCAGGAGGAGAGGCATATGGTTTGTATAATAAATAGTCGCCTAAAATGACTAAGTCACAAAAATGTCTCGTTCTTGGTTGTGCACATTCTCTCTGAAGTGAAGCTATCTCACTTTCCTTTTATTCCTTCGGCTGGCCTCACTGGAAGCATATTGATTGGGAGGTTGGGAGACAAGTAATTCTAATGGAGATATTGGAACATAATACCAGGGCATTTTGAATCATTACACATTTTCCCTTCTACATGGCACCTGTCCCCCCAAAATTCATGCCATACTGGTTTTTACATTATATTACTCTTTTTTTGTAGCACGGGCAATGAAAAGCAGTGTTGCTCCATTATGGCCAGACCTGTACGTCATAGTTAGAAATCCTATGAGAAAGGATCGGAGTTGTTCATAACCAATATAGAAAGTAGATAATTAACTAAAATTTTTTATTTGTGAGAATATCCACAGCAAATTAGACATGTGAGGAATACCTTGTTTCTTGCACGTTATCTGAATGGATAGGCCCTGTTTTATGATGTGACCTTACTTGACTTACAGTGATTTATGTTACTTTACTTACAATGGTTTAACCAGCTCCTGCTTCTTACCCTTTTTTACCTCTCTTCCCCTTGTCTCTCTTCTCTTTCCCAGAAACAACACACATTCACACACACAATTATTGGGTGTCTTTGAACATCAGTGGTAAAATAAAAGTACATCTCAGAGTTTTGATGAGTAATAAGTAATCTCTCTGTGTGGAATGAAGGAAAGGGATTATGCAGAAGGATTATGTTTCTGATTTTTATTGTTTCATCTCAAATATTTTATTTTGTTATTCTGTATGGATACTCTGGTCATTTATTCAAATCATGCAGAAATAGCATTCTCCTCATCATAACTAAACTATTATCATTTAAGAGGGAATATTTTGCAGAAACAAAACAATTAGTGAATAGCACGGTAGCAGTCATATTTGGGGGATTATCTGGCTTTTGTGAAAAGCAGCAGGCATAAACAGGAAATTAAAAACAGTAACTAATCATGCTAATAATTTGTTAATAATCCTTTGAACCCTAACAGAATAACGCATTTCCCTCTATTTTAGCCTCTCTCCTCCATGCCTGAGACCTCTGAAGTACTGAGAAGACAGAAATACTATAGCAGTGACAGCAGTTATGACAGTAGCAGTGGCTCTTCGGAATCAGATGAAAATGACAAAGAAGAATACCAAAATAAGAAAAGAGAAAAGCAAGTTACATATAACCTTAAACAGTCCAACCACTACAAGTTAATTCAACAATCCAGTAAGTTAATTTCTTCTAATTTAGTTGTTATATGAAGAATTATGGAACTGAAATTACTGAACTCAATAAAAGACCTTGGGCCAAATGAACCCTTGTCGTGTGTGAGGGGACCTGGATTCTATCCCACTTCCTTCCCTAACCAGACCTGGGCACACCCCACAGTTCCTTTCAGGCTCTGTACATAGAAAACAAAAGGTTTGAGTCAAAGATGTCTTACAGCCCGTTCCTTTATATTTTATAGTTTCTGTGAAGTCCTAGAATTTTGCATGGATTTTATAAAATGACTCGTGGCTGCTGATCTGCTGATCTGACTTGAATCTCTTTTAAGGCAGTATATTCTCTCATTCCACCCCCCATTTTCCTTTCCTCTTGGTCACCCATCTTATTTTCTATTCTCGCCAAAAAAAATGTGTGTGTGTCTCTAGGCATTTGACTTGAACATCAGTTCTGTGAGGCACAGAATTGTGAGATAGCTGAAGTTTTGTTCCCTCCCATTTCCATCAGGGCTAAACACGTATGTGAGGACTTTTGGAATACCGCAAGTATTCAGGAGAGTAACCAACCAGCTGCTGTGCTGTCTTCTTTCTGGCTTCCTCTTTTCTCTTTCTTCTTTTATTTCCTTTCACATTTTCTCTCCTCCATTCTGTCATTCATTCCTTCCTTAATTTCAGAGGTGCCCACAATTCTTCTTTCATCCCCAAATGTCCACTGTGGTATCGTCCTTTTCTCAGGCTCATTGGATACTCTAAGGCAGGGCATTTCTTACCTGCCCTCTCTCCTGTCTCTGCCTTGTTCTCTGTTGTCCCAGGGCTCTGCTAAAGAGGCCTGTTCAATTATGCAGTAAACGCAACTGTGAACCTTTATTAATCTCCAGCAATGGTTTATTTAATATGCCATTTCCCTGGTAATGAGTGGGTTTTAAACCTGGCCTTCTATACTTATGGCAAAATGTCATAAGGAATACAGCACAGGTGAAGATTTTAATTATCATTCTTTTACCAAATTATCATAAAGATTTTTAATGGTCTTTCTTTTCCTTTCCTTTCTTTTACTGAATTATTCCATAAAGATACATGCTGATGTATATCCTGTCTTTGAGAGTTTATGTGTTTAGAGGGAAAATAATGCATTATGTTACATTTCATTTATTTACTCATTTAAGATGTTTATTGAGCACTTGTTCTAGAGTTTGCAACCTATTTTATCAATTAGTTCCTTTTTTTCCCTTAAAGATACCTTAAGAACTTTCAGTATATCTCTGTGTAAGTATGGCTCTGTTTCTCTTTTGGAAGCTGACATTTCCTGCCTAGATTTCATCAGTTTTTAAAGCCCTCTTCAGTCATTTAAGGTGTGCATTCCTAAGAGCATGAGCTGACAGAGGGTAGGGTAGAGAATATGTTGCTAGGATTTCTATAGGTCTGAGATTTTTCTTCGTTCTCAGACCAATAGGTTAATAAATCGAGATCAGAAAAATAGTGCATTAAAAATGTTTTTAAATGTGAATTCACATTTTAAACCTAGCTTAGTTCAGTTACATATCTTTTTCCTTATTAGTTATATTTTATTTTTATAGTCATTAAGCATTACCTCAAAGGTTTCAATTTGTTTTATATTCCTCTTTAATATACACAAAGGGGTACCATAGCCACAAACCCTCCTTGAGTTTTCTCTCCAAAGTGATGCTAATAATGGAGGACAAAATCCGGATTATGTGTAACATTTTCTGATGTAGACAGTTAACTTAGGAAATTCAAACTTGCTATAGTTTCAGAGATATATTTTAGGTTGATATAAGGTGTTAATAAGTGAAAAACTATATGAAATATTTTCTCATGTAATTTGTGTATGCAAGTTATAACCATTTTTTTTAATCTAAATATTGTTGGCATGTTTAGTGATTTAATTACTTGTCTGAATTTCCAGTGTATGCAGGGGAAAAATGGGAATCTGTGGTGATTCAAGAGAAAAGATATTTTCCTTCTGCACCTGTGATCAGGTTATACATATCCAAACTATCACCTTAAGCCCTCAAAGAGAGCAGGACCAAGGTGTAGGTAGTAGCACATGCTTTTGTGTATTTTCCTCGTAGAAGGTTGACTGGTAGTATGTTTCCCACACAGCCCATTTCTAGAAGCACAGTCCTTTCCAAAAAAAAAAAAAAAAAAAAAAGATATGACTTTCTGGTTCAGAAGAAAGTTAATAATTAGAAAAAAATGGAAGTTGTTTCTTTAAACACCTTTTATAATAAGCTTTAATGAGTATACTTTTTTGTACCCTCCAGAACCAAATGGGTATTAGGCTTATCATCTACTCAAAATATCCTTTAGAGCTACATCCCTAAATATAAGGTTTACATCCATTGCCTTTATAAAGGTTTAAATTTTTTTCAACAGCTAATGAAGAGAAATATTTGGGTATTCAACCTGCCTTCATGTGAGTTTTATTAAATTATTTAATTAATGAAGACTGATAGAACTTCAGAGAGAGCATATACAACAGAGGTTATAAAGAATATATGAACTAAAAAGGATATAAATGTCTACTATTGAGTGATATTCTATTTCCCTGTGTGAGGAATCCAAATTCACCTGGAACAGTTGGTTCTTTCATAAATGGTCTCAATATGCACTGGGGAAGATATTCTTTGGTTTTCCCTTGCTTGTTCTGATAACAATCCTCTAGATCCAGACATTTATTCCCTGACTTAAATCTTTACTATGGGAATGTAAATCTAATTTTTTTTCTGTCCTGTGAATAAGAAGACTATCTGTCTAGTACTACTCTTGTAATAACCAATTATATACTTAAACTCTGTTAGGATAATCTTTATATTTTTCTTCTGTTTTATTTATTTTTTCATGGTTTCTGAAATCTATAACATTCATTCATCCTGAACACTCTCTAGACTCCTTTCCATCTCTCCCTATGAATCTTACTATAAAGTATTCTATTTTTTAACCTATACACAGATTCTAATAAACTATCAGTCTAAACCAAAGATAGTAGATGGCATCATGCTTTAGAAAGAGTGAGAACACTGACATTGTGTAGGTCAGGACTTAAACCTGAGCTTTGCCACTTCCTCATCATGTGACCTTAAGAAAGTTCTTCCTTTGAGTCTCCAGGGGATGGAGATTCTTACCACAGAGGGTTTCTGTGAGGATTAAGATAAAAGTGTAGCACCTAGCAAGATGCCTGGCTTATCGAAGATGCTCCATAAATGTTAGTTTTCCTTTCTTCTGGTTCTTTTATGTCACGTTTCAAGAACAGAACTGTTTAAAAATTGTTCTCATGGTAGCCATATTCATACATGACAGGGATTCTGCACCAAATTTACTGTTTAAATTGAAGAATTAACTTCAAACTCATATTCTCATGATGATGTCTGTGCTTTTTACATTTATGGCCATCCTGCTACCATGTGGTCTACTTGTTAGTTTAAATAAACCCAATAAAGTGGGAAACTTCTAACTCTGCAACTGTACTATCCCTCTTCTCCATCATAATAGGTTCTATTAGGCGTTCAGTCAGTTGCCCTCGGTCCATCTCTTCTCAATCACCTTCCAGTGCAGACAACCGGCCGTTTTCTGCTCAACAAATGATACCAGCGTCCCGGTCAACTTCAGGGTCTCGGTCACATTCCTTAAATCGTGCTTCCTCCTACATGAGGCATCTGCCCCATGCTAATGATGCCAGCACTACTAACTCTCAAATGGTAAGTCATCTATTTCACTCTTCCAAGATTATAGGAGGCACTACACTCATGATGTAAGTGGTAAAGGGATCAGCGGGGAGGAGGACAGATTGAACTTCAAGTTCTTTCTGTAATTCAATTCATGGTCTTCTGGAATTTGGGTTATTCATCTAATTTAGCCTATGACTTAGTATGAGTTCTTCAAAAGCAGACTCTGCTATATCATAGAACTTGAGGATGGTCACTGAGAGTAGCATTTTACATTCCATTTGCTGATGGTATAAGATAATTTTGTTGAAAATCATCTGAGTAAATGTAACACTTTGCTGTGTATTATGCAGTATATCGGTAAATTTGGGGGGATTTGTTGGATGGTAAAATCTTCCTTAATGGGATGATTGAACAATAGGTTAAAAAAATCAAACCATTGATAACTTATTCTTAGGCTACTGAAGTATGACATAGTTTATAATGTTTCCTGCATGTTAAGTTAACATACAGCATATTCCCTCAGTGTGAATCCCAGAGATTCAGTGTTGAGGAAGCAGTGAATTTATTTTGCAACCAAGCTTAGTTGTAGGTGCTCAAATAGATATCTCAATGCACCTACACATTGGCCAGGGATTTGTTTAATTTGTTTTAATGTGGATGAAATTCCCAAAGAGAAGAGTATAGAAAATATAAAAGATGAATTTCACTTGGTAACTCTCAATAATTATTTTTTCTAATCAAGGATTGCCTAAGGTATATGTAACAAATGGAACTACCAGAAAGTCTTTTTTAAACACATATTTTTATTTTAGTATTTTGTGCTAAATAAACTACAACTGTGTGGAAGTGTGAAAAACATTTTTGAGAAATCATATCCATTTAATCCTAAGAATAAATGTAAAAAAAATTATTTTCTTTTTCATTGTTATTTTTTTCCAATTAAAAGTGCATCATTTTTACCTAGAAATATCTTTCAGATTATAGTGGCACAATGAAATAAGACCCCCTCCAAATATCTGTATTCTTTCAAATTTAAGAGTGAGTCTTTGCGGCAACAGAGAACAAAGGAACAAGAAGACCATCTAACAAGTCAGACCTTATTTGTCCTCAAGGACATGAAGATCCGGTTTCCAGGAAAATCAGATGCAGAATCATTACTTCTGATAGAAGATGTGAGTATATAATGTATGAAATTCCAAGGAGGTTGTACCTTTTTATTATTCTTAAAATATTACAATTTATTTCCCGATAGCATCATTCTCAATGTCATGGTAAACTTAATGTTCTTTTCAACCTCTACAAGCTTTAGAAAATACAGGGGTTATTTTAATTTTTATGATTCATGAGCAGTGAGATCACATTATCAGTAAAGCAGAATATCTTTTGGTGTATAGTCCTATTTTAATGATGCAATTGCCTCATAAGTAAGAATCATTAGTGTTGAATGATTACTGTTCATAATGATGAAAAAAATATCAAGCTAAGCATCCTTCTGTAAAGATTTAGGAGGATCTAACATGGAATGAATTGTAATGAAAAAAAGTGCCCTCGGTATAAAGTTTCAAGAATATTTGTGACCCCTTGAATGGTTTTGGTCACATTTTAAAATGGCATATGTCGGGTGTTTTGCTTGTTATAAACACATTTGCACCACCCAGTGGAACATTCTAAAATGACACAGTCCTAAAATTCACATTAAAGTCAATGACTGACTGACTTCCATTTTAGAAAGAAGCTCCAAATTATTTCTGGTGAAAGAGCATTTCTTCAGTCAAAGATTGATTTCATTTAAACATCTATTTCAAATGACCTTCTTAGAGAATCCCCCAGTAACAGAAGGTTGTTTTCTACTTTCCCTGTTCTGTTTCGTTTTGGTTTTGGCTTTGGTGGGTTTTTGGGTTTTGGGTTTTTTTTGTTGCTGTTGTTGCTGCTGTTGCTGTTCCAGAGGAGAAGACACCATCTAGTGGCCAACTGTAGGATAAAAACCACAACAACACACTTGGCTTTTTTCACATTTTAGCATTCCTTTAGACCTATGTAAAGCAACCCTCTAGAAACAAACAAACACAATAATAATAAAAATTTAACTTCCTTAGCTAAAAAAAAATTAATAGTGGCCATTTCTACTTTGTAATCATAACATAGTTATAAGCAACCCCCCCTCAAATATTATGCATGGTATTGTTATATATATTTGAAAAAGTAAAAATGATATCTTGCTTACAAATGATTTTTGCTACATTAAGGAAAAAGGAGGAAAAGTGAACATTAATTATAAAGCATTATGTAGATGTGTTTTTATTTACATATCATCCTTTTCAATCAAGTTCTGGGTAAAAATAAAGTTTTTGTACCTAAATTTTGCTTAGAGATATTAGCTATATACCACCCTTTTGGATTAGGTTGAACAAAAATTAGATAATCAGAGTAGAACTAATACTTGTGGCTGATGTGGAACACCTAGGTGGCTCAGTGGTTTAAGCATCCATGCTTGATTTTAGCTCAGGTCACGATCTTGCAGCTGTGAGATCGAGCCCTGCATCCAGCTCCATGCTAGGAATGGAGCCTGTTTAAGATTCTCTCGTACCCTTTCACTCTGACCTTCCCCTGTGCACATGCACTCTCTATCCAAGAAAAAAAAAAGTATACATAGGCTTATATAATTAATAAAATGTAATGAGTAATTATATAAGACATTAGATTGTTTACTATATGTTCACCATACACAGCAAATATTTTAATTTGTTTGCTACAGTATATATTACTAGAATATATATTTAGAAATTTTGCAGATTTGTAGCAATAAAAACCCCAAAAAATAAAACAAAGGGATAATAGAATCCTAGTAATATATAGGCTACCCTCTAATGTATTGTTCAATATTCTGTTATTATGGGTACTATGTAAATAGAGCTCTTGAAATTAAAATGGAAAATCTGTGTTTTGACTTCTTCCTAAATCTTATGTACCTGAAGACATTTGACTTTCATTTATTAGAGACTATGTGCTTTTTGAAGCAAAAAGAGAAAACTTTGGATTCAGATGACATGTTTTTATGAAAGTAGACATTCTTTGTTGCAAGTAATATTACAGTGCTTCCATTTCATAAATTAATAATATTGGTTTCAACTCATTTATTTACTTTTTGTTACTTTTGAGGAAAATTTTACATTAAATTTCTTAATCATTCTCCCCCAAAACAGATCATTGATAACTGGAGGTATCATAAAACAAAAGTGGCTTCATATTGGCTCATAAAATTGGACTCTGTAAAACAACGAAAAGTGAGTAATTCCAAAAATAGTTTTGCCCTTTTGAGATTACGTATTAAGATCATTCATCTGTATTCATAATCAAGCTATATACATTTTCATTTATTTACTTGTTTCTTCCACAAATATTTATTGAACACCTACTGTGTTTCAGGCACTGTTCTAGGTTCTGAGGATTAAAAAAATGAATTTTAAACAAGCCCCGTGGTCTCATAGAGCTTATATTTTGGTTCTGGTATTTGATACTAAACAATATGTAATAGAGTGTAGGGTAATTTAAGTACTATGAAGAAAAATAAATCAGCGTGAAAAATAGAAAGAAGGTAACATCGGAGCAGAGACCTTAATGCAATGCTACTATGCAGATAACTGCAGCTACAGTATAGAGCAGATACATTGGGCCTGAGGTGGAAGTTTTAGCTTGAGGTGTCCATGGAGCATAGAAGGACCATTTTATTCCCTTATTTATAGGATCATTTGCTTGTGTTGGTCAAGAATGAGTGAAGGGGTGGTGAATGCTGAAGTTGGATACACGGGCAAGGGTCAGATCACAACTTCATGGGCTGTCTAAAGACTTTGGATTTTATTCTAAGTAAGGGGAAGCCGCTGAAAATGGTGAGCAGAAAAGGTATATAATCCATGCACTTTTTGTAATCCAGAAGATGAAAACTGTAGGTAAATTGCTAATTAAAATGAAATAATCCAGAAGCAGATTAAGGTATTGATAAGATATGTATAAATAAATGCTTATTTATAAATACTTATAAAATGTTTATATAATATATTTATAATATCTGATATAAATGTAACATTTTAAAGACTTGGAGAAAAGATAATTTTCCCCAGAAATGATACTGAAGCAATTGGCTATGTATTTGTAAGAATATTAAGTCAGAGCCTTATCTCTCACAAAAAAGTTGCAGATAGACTACAGTTTATGCATAAAAAGAGGAAAATATTAAAAGTTTAAAAGAAAAAGCGTGCCTGGGTGGCTCAGTCGGTTAAGTCCGACTTCGGCTCAGGTCATGATCTCACAGTTTGTGAGTTCCAGCCCCATGTTGGGCTCTGTGCTGACAGCTCGGAGCCTGCTTTGGATTCTGAGTCTCCCTCTCTTTCTGCCCCTCCCCTGCTCCTGCTCTGTCTCTCTCCCCAAAATAAAATAAAAACATTAAAAAAAGGTTTAAAAGAAAAGGATATGTTTATAACCTTAGATTGGGGGAACCACTTCTTAAGAAAGACCTCAAACCCAGAAATCTTAAAGAAAATATTGACAGATTTGATTACATGAAAATTTAAACCAAATTAAAAGGCAGAAGCTATGAGGGGTGTGGGAGGAGGGATGTTGAGGAAGACAGATATTTGCAACACATAAAACACAAAGTAACACTAATAAACCAACACTTTTCTACAAATCAACCAGCGAAAGGCAAACTATCCTATAAATATTAATAAATAAAATGGCAAAGTACATAAAAAGGCCATGAAAAGACAATTTATGGATCTTCAAATAGCCAATTAACATGTAAATAGATCACTGGTCTCACTAATGATGAAGGAAAAGCAAGTAAAAGCCATCATATTAGCAAAAATTAATCAGACAGATAATATCCAGTGATGGAAATAGTCTGGATAAAAGGTCCTTTGCCGTACCATTAGAGGGAGGATACATTGGTACACTCGATAGACAGGTCATTTGCAGTATCTATTAAAATTACAAATGTAAATAACCTTATGATGCAGCAAAACCACTCACAGCATTCTATCCTACAAAATCATTGTCTGCGTATATGAAAGATTTACATACATGAGTATTCATTGCAGTGGTGTGTGTGAAAGCAAAACATTTGAAGCAGCCTAAATATCTTATCAGTAGATTTATGGTTAAATACAGTGCATCTATACTATTCAATTTCGTTAAATGAATACTATTCTGAAATTATAGATCTTAACCTGAGAGATAGCACCAGATTATGACTAGTAACATATGAAACAAACATACATTAGTAAAATCAGCCAAACATAACTAATCATGAGTGAAAGATACAATCAGTAAGCTGTCACTGGGAGACCAAGAGTCCATCTGCTGTCAGACATCCCTTTTCACCCGTCCAGAGGCATTCTGGCTTCAGAGTGATAAGTGCCAACTGTGTGTGGTTCACCTGTGACAGAGGGAGACTTCCTAATGTGGGTGGCCTTTATTTTACCTCTCCCTTAGTAACTCATGTGTTCTTTGTGACTAACTTCCATTCTCCAGTCAGCTGAAATAAAAAGGTTGATTTACTATGAATATTGTCTGATAGAACTTTCTACAAAGATGGTAATATATGTTTATTTGTGATGTCCGATAGAGTGGTCACTAGACACGTATGGCCATTGAGTGAGCACTTGAAATGTGGCTATCATGACTGAGGAACTGAACTTGTAATTTGAATTTTAATAGCCAAATGTGTCTAGTAGCTACTGTAGTTGACAAGGTGGATGTAGACAGATCAGGGGTAGCCTTCTAAAAATATGTTCTTAGATAAGAACTTTCTCATTTATCTTCCTCCTGAGAAATTCCATTAAAGAGTTTGCAAGAGTGTCCAGTAAGGTCATCATTGCCTTGGGCATCTTGAAGAAGGAGCACTTCTGTCAACTTTTTCCCTTCTATATACCATCCAGAAAGGATATCAGGATAGGAAATTAAACAAACTAGTCATGTCATACAATAATATGTATTGTCCCATTTTAAATGACTTATGTGTATTTACTATTTTTTTAATCTTTTAAAAAATTTTATTTCTGAGAGAGAGAGACAGTGTGAGCAGGGGAGGGTCAGAGAGAGGGAGATACAGAATCTGAAACAGGCTCCAGGCTCTGAGCTGGCTGTTAGCACAGAGCCCGATGCGGGGCTCAAACCCACAAACCATGAGATCATGACCTGAGCTGAAGTCGGATGCTTAACTGACAGAGCCACCCAGGTGCCCGTGTATATACTATTTTAGAAATATGCATCTAGCATAAAAGATTTTTAACAACTAGGTACCAAACTGTTAAGATGATATGTTTCTAGAGGGTAGACTTCCTGAGCCAGAGGAAGGAAAAAGGTGACATTTGATATCATTCTTTTTTTTTTTTTGTATATTTCTATATTTTTTTAAGTTAAAATAATCTTTTCAAAAATGGTAGAATGACAGGGAGACACAGGCATTCCTGTGAAACCTGTCTGGATTCCCCTATAATCACATGTTATGTTTCCCTATTCTAAACCTTCACGGCACTTTGTGTTCAGTTGTACTTACCATCTGCCTTGAGAGATTTTTCTATTAATTTTTTTTCCACCTCACTAAAAGCCAGGCACTTGTCTTACTTTGTAGTCACCTATAGGAAGCGTTCTGTAAACATTTATTAAGTTGATTCAATTCTAGACTCTTTCATGAATTCTGTCAATGGCAAGCTAACGCCATGATTACTGCGTTTCATTTTCTTCCCTCAACCTTTTGTTCTTTAAGACTGTTTTTCCAAAGCAAACTCTAATTTCTCAGCTATATCATGAGAGGTGGGGCTCCTAGGAAAAGACACAGAAGGCAACTCTCAGCAGCATTTGTCACGTGACAACATTCTCCCCTTTACTGCCAGGGCCACTGAGGAGCTCTCACCCATGATTACTTATTGGGATAATAAGGAAATGAATTTTTATAAAACTTTTCCTTTTTGTAAAATTAACCCTGCCAAATTTATGGGTTCTTTCACCCATGCCCATGAAAAGAAGCATTACAAATATATACGCCATGGATGCAAATCATCAGACCAGCCTAAAGGGGAAGTCTTGAGGCCTAAGAGACATGAACACAGAGTTTTTAACTGGGATTTTTTAAAAATGTTTTGTTCATTTAATCAGTAGCATTAGAATGAATGAAGTTAAATACTTAAAACTTAGCCCAGATAGGATAGGTATAGAGATATAAAATAATCATTTGGACAAACTTAAATATGTTTGTCTCATCTATTTGTGTATATGTATATGTGTATATGTGCGTGTGTGTATATATATATATATATATATGTATGTGTCTATATTATAATATATATAAATACTTTTTCTCTACCTCTTCCCAATCTTGTCTATTTCAAATGAAATCAGAGGTAAAGTGAGATCAGAGAATGACGGACTGAAATATTTTTCTCTTGCAACAAGAGAGCCAATATAATGAGTTGAAAAATACATTGAAACAAAATTTTACAGCTTTATATTTTGATAAGGGGCAATATTAGATAGTGGGAAAAGGTACTGGACTTGTAGTCATGTGGATTTGAGGTAGGTGCTGCCTCTGTCCTTTACTTGGGGCAGGTAACTTTTCAGAATTTCTGAGATTTTTAATCTTATGTGTCGGAGGGTTCTTGTGAAGAAGCGACACATCATATGGAAGGGTGCTCTGCCTTAGGAGGTATGAAATGCAGGCTGATTTTGTTTTCCTACTGAGGCTCCTCATACCATGCTGTTTCTCCAATGTGTTTTATTTAACAGTGGTCCCCCCTGATTCGTGGTGGATTCCAAGTCCCGTAGTGGATGCCTGAACATGGGGATGGTACTGCATCCTGTAGATATTCTGTTTTTTCTCATACATATATACATACCTCTGGTAAAGTTGAGTTTATAAATAAGGCACAGTAGGGGATTAACAACAATAACTAATAATGAAATAGAATAATTATAACAATATATTGTAATAAAAGTTATGTAAGTATGGTTCCTCTCTCTCTCAAAATATATCATACTGTACTCACCCTTCTTCTTGTGATGATGTGAGATGATGAAGTGCCAACATGATGAGACAAAGTAAGGTGAATGAAGTAGGTATTGTGACACAGCATTAGGCTACTGTTGATCTGAGAATATGTCAGAAGGAGGCTCATCCACTTCCGGACAGTAGTTACCTTGGGTAACTGAAACTGTGGGAAGCAGAACTACAGATAAGGTGAGACTACTAAGAGTTCTTCAGATGTAGGATTATTTTATGTAGAATATGTGAAAATCAGGTATAAAAATTGTCTGTTAGAATATACTATATTAACCATTTATTTAACCATCTGTTGAAACCTTTGCTATTGCTTTTTAAAGCCAAAAACTGCATCCAGGAAAACAAAATAAACCTAGAATGTGGGTCAGCTGTGGAGTGTAGAATTAGATAGTATAAAAAGTTACCTATTTATAAGGTCAAGCACTTAAGTATTTTACATCTAGATGTGGATTAATCAGATCTATGCTTCTTTTGGTTGGGATGATAGTGATCATCGGAAGGCTGTGTCATCTCAGTCTCCTGGGGAGCAGACATAAGACAAATCAGAAGTGAAAAAGCTTTATAAAAGAAAATACCCAAGAAATATAAAAGGATAAGAGAGTTCAAGTAGGTAGGAAGGGCCTTCAGACTGCAGTACAAGTCTGACAGCCATGAATGGAAAGCACAGGAGGGTTGGAAGGAAGAACCTCAGACTAGTGAAGTTCTGAGAAAGCCTTGTAGGGCTGGTGGGGAGCCAGAGCAAGCACAGCTTGCTAGGCAGAAATAACCCCTCTGTGGTGTCCCAGCACACTGTTGGGGGCAGTCAGAGGAGAGTATAAGCTTGAGTGTTGCAGTGGATCCTGAATGAGGCTAGCTCACTCTAGGAAGCATGTTGATTCAAATGGCACATCTCAATGGCTGCCACAAAGACTGTGTGTGATATGATTTCATGTGACAAACATTTATTGGTTTTCATTTTGTATGATTACTGTGCTAGGCACTACTGGGGATTTTGAAATTTCTTCATTCATTCATTTCATTATTTGCTCATTCTAACATGCATTCAATAATATTAATTGATGGCCTATCCTGTCCCAAGCACTAGATTAGTGTGGAATGCATAATTTAAATTTCTTAATTCTATTTAGAGACCATTGTTGACGTATGTATCTCACTTTTTCTGTTCCAGGATCAAAGCATTTGCTGGTCGCTCATTAAAATGTTATAAAACTCTAAGATTAGAACCCACACACACAAACTCTTTCAGGTGCCTTATTTCAAATTTTCCTTAATGGATGTAAGCTTTAAAGGTCAAGGATGAGGGAATTAAATACTGAAAAGAATCCCCACCAGGTGAAAGTGGAAACAGCTAATCTTATTTAATATCATGTTGTGGTAACTCCACACTTGCATAATACAGCTTTCTGCCAAGAATGCAGCTGCTTTCTATAGTTTATAAGGAATATATGTGAAGTATGAAAATATTGCAGTGCTGGTGGGCTGTGAAGAATGCCAAGTTTGCTGAGAAGCTTATGCTCTGATGTGATACCTAGGCATAAACCTAAGATTGGAGATGAAGAGACATAAGTAGTGATATTAAGGTTAGACCATATTTGCATTTATTTGGGGGTGCTAAGAAATCCTGTGTATCAAGTATTTCTTCTCTACATAGCAATTTCTTTTTAATACCTACTGTAGCTGCTTCTGTATGCATTTTGATGTTCTTATTTCCCTTCTCTTTCTCATTTGGGTGACATAGATGCTGCACAGAGCTGTTTGTGTTGCATCAGCAAAAGTGCCTTTCCCCCATAGCCATAGCTGCTGCATGCATCATTAGTACAGCATGTAGTGATTTTAATGTTATTTCTAAACCTCCTTCACCTCATGCCATTATTTTAATTTAGAACCAACTGTTCAGCCATATGGAGCAGTTTGTCATTCAACATCTGTATGTTCTTGCAAAATATGAATTTGTGTGCTTTATGCCTTCCAATGTGTTATATTTCATATGGAAAAGACAAATCTTTTCATTTTATTAATGTTTTCATTGACTGAATCTCCCATTTATTTTTTCCCTTGGAGAGCTTAATGTTAGATCGGGATGCTTGTAAAAGTGACAGTGTCAGGAAATGGATACCTGTATTCTATAACTTAGCCTCACTTGAGTCCACAGATAAACAGAAAGGGCAACTTGCTGACCATTTGTTTTTGTGTTTCACAAGTTATTAATCTGCCATCCATTTTGTTCTAACCCCAAAGCAGCCAAATATCCAAAATAGCATTACAGATAGAACGGCCCTGAGTTACTTCTTTCTAGTCCGATCTCTTGCCTGTCTGCTCTCTGCCTTCCTAACATCATTCAATCGATGTTTTGCTAAAGGTGCAGTGACTGTCTTCCCATCTGTAGACCCTTTCTCATGGCCCTGATGGAGCGGGTGCCTGGGCAGACATGTTTATGTACAGTAACCCCACCCATTTTCCCAAGTATCACTTGATTAGAGGTGAATCTGAATCTAAGAAGTAACAATTTGATTCTCTTCCAGAGTTTGCTGTCACACCTGGACAGATCATTAATTGTGAGGCAGTTTTGGGTAGTGCTTTGGATAGGGCAGTGCTTCTGGGTATAGATCTGGCTACAGAACTGTCCATTTATTAGCTATGTAATCTTGGCGAAGTTACTTACCTGCTCCATGCTAGAGTTTTCTCATCCATAAAATGTAATCCAAAAATGTTCTCAGAATGAAAAAATTTTCAGGGTACCTGGGTGGCTCAGTTGGTTAAGTTCTGACTTTTGATATTGGCTCAGGTCATAGTCTTGTAATCGTTGAGCTTGAGCCCTGAATCAGGCTCTGCACTGTAAGAAGCCTGCTTGGGATTCTCTCTCTCCCTCTCTCTCTGCCCCTTCCCCCTCTGGCACCTGCACTTGCTCTCTCTCTCTCTCTCTGCCTCTCTCTCTCTCAAAATAAATAAACTAAAAAAAAAAGAGAGAGAGAGAGAGAGAGAGAGAAATTTTCATAACCATTAGGCAGCAAAACCTAACCTACTTAAATTCATTTGATGACCATGACTTGACAGGAGGGTATGTGTTCTTTTTGTCTTGTCTCTTGGTTTGAATAGTCATATATCTTCCTGCAGAAATAGCAATATTTATGATTATGGAATCCAGCCTCAAGATTTTTTGGAAAGGGATTGTGGATCAATTTGTACCTATCTTATGTTTTTGTTTTGAGGATTAAGTGAATTATTCTGTGTAAAAGTGTTTAGAACAGTCCCTGGTCCATGTTGAGGTCCATAGGAAACCCTCGAAAAGTGTAAGCTCTGCTTTTTACCTTGTCTGCATAGGTTTCACTTTGCTGCAAGGAACAGTTTCACTAAGATGAACACCTGCTGAGTGCTAGACCTGTCTTGAGCCTTGGGGACAGGATAAGTTTTCTTTACCAAGATGGGCATAATACCTCCCTTTATGTGGATGACAGTCTATGTTAATTAACAGGAAATTAAAGTAAAGCAAGGTAATTATTAATAGAGGAGGAATTGGGGATTAAGGGATCATAGTTTAGTGGCAGGTAAAGGTCTCCCTGAGTAGGTTCACCAGGTGACTAGATAGGGGAAACCTGTTCCAAGCCAAGGAAAGAGGCCTCAGGCCTATGAAGGAAGGCTCAGAGGGAAGAAGAGGGCATTCAGGTCCTTGTCCCCTCAGTTTACATGCCCTTGTGCCTTCCACTCTTTTCCCCCAGGAGCAGGGAGGTTGCTTCCTTTAAAATTGAGGGCAGGGTTGCCTGGGGGGTGTGGGGGGGGTGTCAGTTGATTCTTGATTTCAGCTCAGGTCATGATTGTGGGTTTGAGCCCCACAGCAGGCTCTGCACTGACATTGTGGAGCCTGCTTGGGATTCTCTGTCTCTCTCTCTCTGCCTCTCCCCCACTCAGTCTTTATCTCTCTCTCTCTCCTTCTCTCAAAATACATAAACATTAAAATAAAATAATAAAATAAAATAAAATAGAGGGCAAGGAGAAGCAAAGTAGAATGTATGTTCCCAGTGGGCTGCTCAGGAAAAGAAGGAGCAAGTTCCTGGGTTGCCTAGACCATGCTAGTCTCATGATTCTGGGAAATCACTCAGGCAGAGATGCTTGATGTGGTTGGTGCAAGAGGCCTAGCAAATTTATTCATCTCTCCATGGTGGAAGAAACGTTAGGAGTAGAGCAGAAGCATTCACCACCCCTAACTCCCTGGCTGCTTTCAAAAGTTGCTTTCAGTCATGTGTGCGCTAGGATATTAGATCATCATGATTTTAAAATCCCCTCTAAACTAAGATTAAAACATGTATAGAGCAGTGGCCAAGAGTCTCCACTAAATAATGCACTTATGTGCTTAACATAGAGTAGGCAGGCTCTTCTCTTTGGTTCTTATGCATCATATGTATTTTATCATAAAATGTATTCAAAAAGAAATAAATAACCTGTAATCTCAAATGCTCCAAAGTTGAATAGCTATTTAGTAATAGAATATGGAATTGATATTAGCATCGGTACCTTTAAAATTTGTCCTATATTACGACTTTTGGCCTGTAATTACTCACTAATACGTAGAAAGTAAAAAGAAAAATTTACTTAAATTTGTCATTTACTGCTAGTGTGGATTCTCCTATCACATCAGTCATGAGTACTGTATTTTTATACATTGAAAAAAATATAGAGTTTGGGGTGCCTGGGTGGCTCAGTTGGTTAAGCGTCTGACTTTAGTTCTGGTCATGATCTCGCGTTTGTGAGTTCGAGCCTCACATCGGCCTCTTAGCTGTCAGTGTAGAATCTGCTTTGGATTCTCTGACTTCCTCTTTCTG
The DNA here is from genome assembly GCF_003009895.1 of Hyaena hyaena. NCBI lineage: Eukaryota > Metazoa > Chordata > Mammalia > Carnivora > Hyaenidae > Hyaena > Hyaena hyaena. The sequence continues at coordinate 1,914,264 of NW_024080918.1, forward strand.
CCTCTCCCCTGTTTGTGCTCTGTCTCTCTCTCAAAAATAAACATTAAAAAATATACATGTAAGTTAAACTAATAGCTTAAATGAAAATTGTAAAAAATAAAAGGTATTAATTAATACACATATCAGTGTTACTGTGAATAATTCATATTAAAAATTTTTAAATACTTCTTAATTATTAAGCATTTATTATCTGTAATAACAAGCTTTTCCAGGACAAGTTTTTCCCGAGCGACTTTATTGCAGGTTGTGGTCTTTCTCCTTATTCTCTGCCCCTTCATCTACGTACCTTTGACCTGCAGTACTGTTTCCACTCATGGTGAACTGGAAGAGAAGGAATGAGGCCCACACAATTCATCATAAGAAGCTGGACTTGACATTCTTCTCTAAATAAAGTGTTATTTGAATTTTTTTTACTAAATAGATTTTAAACAGATGTTTATTCTACATTTGCCTTATCTGAGAGAATTAGTATCACTTCTTTAAATATGGTTGTTTTAAAGAGAAGCAAATTAAATTCTTCCTCCTTTATCTGCTTCCAGTTCTCTATATGTTTTGTGCCAATTGAGAGAAATCTCTCTTCCTTCAGTATTGATGTTTGCAAGCTTCTTTCTCTTCTCACCACTCACTCACATACTTATAGGCAGTTCCTTCAATTAGATAAATAAAATAAAAAAGTAAAAAAGTCTTGAATAACTGTTTGAATAACTGTATTTGTTGGTACCTACTTTTTTTTAAAAGAATTTTCATTGGATATATTGCACTGTATGAGTATTAAACAGATGTGAATTGGACAAAGTCAATTTTTGGGTTTACAAGTTTTTTTAGAATCTCTAGAATTTCAGTTGTCCAGAATTAGATTAATCATAGTCCTTATTTCATGATACTATCTCGTTATTGGTCTGTATATGGCCTGCTTTTATTTAGTGTTTTTAAGGTTACTGTCCCATTTGTGACACCCTACATCTAAAACAAAACCTACATTCCTGGCAATGACCTGTTATTTAACCAAATGACTCTACTCCATTCCCCTGGACATCCCCCACTTCTGTCAGGGAGCCATTTTTTGAATTTAGGAATCATTAGTTCCTTATTTTCTTTCTTTATAAATTCTTACTATGTCTATGTTTATTCCCCATAAGTATTTTTAATATTTAGTTGTTTTTAGTTCTATTAAAGGGGTTTCATACTGTATATAATCTCATGTTTACATTTTTAAAAATGTACTATTATGTTACTAGGATGCTCTGTGTTTTGCGTGTTGTCGTATTTCATTCATTTTGATTACTGTATAATAGTTCATGGGAATGAGTGTATCAGTTTATTCTCCCATTGAACGACAGTTAGGATGTTCCCAGGTGTTTGCAATTGTGAATAACTGTTAGAACATTCTTGTAAATGGTTCTTGTTTTTAACCGCTGAGAGAGTTTCTCTTAGGAATAAAATTGCTGGGTTATAGGGTATATGAATTTTTACCTATAGGAGATAATACCGAGCCATTTTTGAGTGACTGCACCAGTAGCTACTCCTTCCAACAGTGTCTAAGAGACCCTGCATGTCCCTGTCTCTCCAGCAGTTGGCATTGTCGGACTTTTAATTTTTGTCCGTTAAACGGACATGAAGTGATATCTTATGGCAGATTATTTTTTAGTATAATTTATTGTCAAATTGGCTAACATACAGTGTGTAAAGTGTGCTCTTGATTTTTGTGGTAGATTCCCGTGGTTCATTGCTTACATACAGCACCTAGTGCTCATCCCAACAAGTGTCCTCCTCAATGCCCATCACCCTTTTTCTCGTCTCCCCCACCCTCACCCCCATCCACCCTTAGTTTGTTCTCTTTATTTAATAGTCTCTTGCAGTTTGCCTCCCTCCCTCTCTGTTTGTAACTATTTTTTCCCCTTCCCTTCCCCCATGGTCTTCTGTTAAGCCTCTCAAGATCCACATATGATGAAAACATGATATCCTTCTCTGACTGACTTATTTCACTCAGCATAAGACCTTCCAGTTCCATCCATGTTGCTGCAAATGGCATGATTTCATTCTTTCTTAATGGTTTATTTTTTAAACTTAAGACCCTAATCCCTCTAGAGTTTTTTTTTTTAATTGAGTGAGTGGACTCAACTTGATTTTTTAAGTAAAGCGTACTATTTTTCAATCTCCATGTATTGATTTAATTTGGATTTAACTTAAATTTTAACTTCAAACTTAATCTCTTCTTACTCCCATGGTCTGGCTTGCCACCTGTGTCATACACCAAAGTTGCATAAATGCATCGGATTTTTACTCTGGGGTAGTCAATGAATCAGTGTGAGTGTGAGTGTGTGTGTGTGTGTGTTTATGTTTGAATTACATATATTCAATCTTAGAATTTCAGACACACACACACTTAGGTTTTCAAATAACTTTGATTTTTCACTAGGTTTTGGATATAGTAAAAACAAGTATTCGTACAATTCTTCCACGCATCTGGAAGGTACCTGACGTCGAGGAAGTAAATTTATATCGGATTTTCAACAGGGTTTTTAATCGCTTACTCTGGAGTCATGGTCAAGGACTGTGGAATTGTTTCTGTGATTCAGGGTAAGTTCTAAATTATCACTTATTACTGTTGCTTTTAATATTTTATTATTGAGTTATAGGAAGGTCAATAAAATGGTTGAATTTCTATAACGATCTCTTAAAATATGGATTTTTTTACTGCATATAATTTTTTTACTCAGCTATAATTTACAGCAGTTAAGCTGATTTCAATGAGATAATGAATATGAACACCTAACTGATTTGAATTTAATGGAGAGACAACAGTCTTAATTAATAAAAAATCTCAATTACAAATCAATATCCTTAAGGTTCTTCTGCTTTTGCCTTCATACAACAGACCCAAAATATGGCTGCTACTCCTCTCCAAAATTTCAGTCCTGCCAAAGCTGTTGAGACAAGTTGTTGTCACTTTAGCCTTAAGGTATCTAAAACATTCCATACCTCCCTTTCAATCAGAAACGGCTACCTTTCTTAATCCCTTTGTTATGCAGGTTTGGTTTTTTAAGGGCTTCTTCCTTCTCCTTCACAGTCTTTATTCAATTGTTTGCTAAATCCCGTTAGTTTTTCTGTCACATTCCCATGGGGGCTATTTTCTTTTTCATTGTTCTTAGCAATGATTAAGTACTTATTGCTGCGTTGAATACTTTCGGAGATAAGAGTTGAATTCCACACAGATCCTGCCCCAAGAGTCTTAAAAATGATAATAGTTAAAGCTATACTACTTACTGTATGCTAGGCATTGTCCTAAGCACTTTATGTATAAGGGGTGATTTAATCCTCATAATAGGCTTTATAATTTATCTCCATTTTGTAGACAAGGAAACTGAGGCACAGATAGGTGCCTAGTGCACCTGGGATTTGGACTCAGGGAGCCTGGCCCCAGAATTTATGGTCTTAACGAGTAAGCTCTATTGCCCCTAGTAGACAAAAGAAGAGATACAGAAAAGTAATGATTATAAAAGAGATATAAGTATTCTAGACTTTTTATAGAAAGGCTAGGTAAAATTAGTAGATTTCTAGACCTTTTTGCCTGTAGTTTTTTGTTTTCCATATCCATCCTACTGTCAGGTCATTTCCTAAAATCTGTAGTGATTCCCCTCATTTATCATTAAAGTCTAGTGTTCTTATCTAGACACACAACAGTCTCTAATATGCTGGTTCTTTCCTATTTCTCTAGTCTTCTTTGTCATTACTCTTCTACTTAAAGCTTGTTCTAGAAAAAAACAAGCTTATTATTTTTTAAATATCTTTATTTAAAAAATGTTTTTTATTTTTTTAAAATATTTTTTTACTTCTGAGAGAGAGAGAGAGAGAGGAGAGAGCATGAGCAGGGGAGGGTCAGAGAGAGAGGGAGACACAGAATCCAACACAGGCTCCAGGCTCTGAGCTGGCTGTCAGCACAGAGCCCGACACAGGGCTCGAACCTATGAACCATGAGATCATGATCTGAGCCACCCAAGCGCCCCTTTAAATATCTTTAAAATGTATTCTTTTCTTCATCAGAGCTTTTGATGTCCTTGAGTATCTGCACCAGGCTGCTTACCACAACCTCATCCCTCCAATTCTCTTTGCATTATTTAAATCTATTGTAAAGACCCAGCCAGTGCGTCCTTTTAGGTAAAATCCTAACAGACTATTGTAGTCTGAAATGATACCTGAATGTCCTCCATTTAAATATCTGGTCATCTAGTACTGATTCATTCATACCAGTTGCAGACTTACTCTCACCACTCTGTTTCCTTAGTAGCCATTCACCAACAGGAATAATTTCTAAGGTGCTCTGGTTTGTGGTAAAATCTGAGCGTATTCTTAGCTATAAATTATTTCTACAGAGAGTTAAGTGGACTATTTGAACTATACTCCATGGCCTGTTAGTTGTTGGCTCTCTGTAGAAGTTCTCTCAATCTAGATTCACAGTTGGAATGGGTTTTTTTTTTTTTTCCTGTTTGTTGATCCATTGGTTGGAATGCTATATATGAATCCTAGCTATTCTACACAGGGAAAGCAGTCAGACAGTCTGCTACTGACATTGATGCTGGTAGCTTTGAGTTCATAAGATAATCTCCAACTCCAGACTCTAAAGATGCCAATCAAGTGGTTCTTTTTTGCCTCTAGGGCTCCTTTTCCCTGAACTATTTTGGTGAAATATTAATTGATTCAGAATATTTTTCTCTTGTTCCTTGGACAATACGCCCCTTAAATTTCTTTGGTGGTATCTATTACTATTGGTATCGATGATGAGAGTTAATAACATTTAGTGAAGACTTACTAAAAGCCTGACACTGTTTTACATACTAAATAGTCTTATAATTGCCACTTTAGTATTTTGAGTTAATTATTATTATTATTCTCATTGTATAGATGAGGAAATTAAAGCGTAGAGAGAGCATATAATTTATCCAAGCTTTTAGAGTAACTAGGTGAGAACAGATTTAAACCCAGGTTGTCAGAGACAAGAGCCCAAGCTCTTAACTGTGTATTTTACAGAGTCCCTTCAAAGCAGCATTGCCAGTGGTTGCCAAGCTTGCTTGATTGCAAGTCCCATAGCCTTAGCCAGAGCCCCATCCCCACCACACCTGGACAAATAGAGCAGAGGTAGCTCTGAGCTCAATTTGACCTCCATACTCCATCCATTTCTTTAAAACTTTGGTGGTTCATAGAGGTAAGTTTAACACTGGATTTTATTTTGCAGACTTACTAATGGGTTTCTTAGGCCTCCTCAGTTTCATGAAGTCACATAGCATTGTGTGTGTTTGACTCACAGGTTAGACCCAGAATAGTTCCAGTAATCCTTTCAGTCATGTTTAGTCAATGCATACTCCTTTAACGTTTAGCCTAACAGCCTAGTAGTCAAGGTAAAACTCTACTCTGAATTCAGTTCTAAGGGAATGATTTTAATAAAAAGCACAGCTGTCATTCACAGTTAGGTGTAAAATCTTGGAAAAATATAATTCAAATAACTCTAGGCCACCTTAATTTTTGCCTCTGCCTGTCAACACCCCAATAACAAAACAAAATAAATAAACCACTCCCTGCCCACATCCAGAGACATCAAAGAATATCGTAGGTACCTTTGTGGCAGGTGTCCCTAGAGTTGGCCCAGAAGTTTTACTGATGCACCAAATAGAAAACACCCTTATCCCTCTTTCTTATTTTTTAGGCTTCTGAAGCCCATGCTCAGTGACCCTTCTTGTTACATGGAACCTTCTCTTGTTATATCATATGATGCCCCACATTCTGAATATTAGCTCTTAGAATTTTCATGAATAAAATTATCCACCATATTTTGCTGGGATAAAGGAAGTCTAGGTGCTGTGGACTCAAACTCAGGTCTGAGAGCTCAGGAAAGGTAGCCACAGGATGTAACATTTCAGCTGAGACTTGTAGGAAAAGGAAGAATAGTTTTCCAGGTAAAACAAAGAAGAGGAGGCAGAGGGTCATATGGGAAAAGAAATGTATTGTTTGGAAAAGCCCTTTCTCCACTTCAAACTATGATAACATATACCCCAAAGAAAGAGTCTGTTTGGAGCCATTCACTAGCCAAAGGCATTTTCTAGTGGAAGTTTGTCATGGAAAAGCTTTTCTCTTAGAATCTTTGGGCAAGAAGAAATGATAAGGAATATTCTAAGCAGTCTGCTTCCAGGCTGAATTATATGCCTACTTAAAAATATATGCATAACATATAGACTAAAAATGACATGAACTTTCCTGTTCTCATATTACTTTCAATTGGATGTGTTGTTGTTAGTACTTTTCAGCTCAATTGTTGCGGTTTATCCAGTTGGTATAGGTCAGTTTTTGTTTGTTTTGTTTTCACTCTCCTTTCTCCTTTCTGCTACTTAACTTAGGTCCACTCAGTCGTCCATTCAGACTTCTACTAGAGAAGGAGAAAAAAATGAATCGGTTTTACTTTGTAGATAACTGCTTTATTAAATGTCTTGATGAGAAAGTTGGTGAAAAATATTGGATTGCTGGATTATAAGAGGCTTTTCAAGTCTCTGGATTTCATTAAAACCTTCCCTTTATTGCCAGAGGTATTCAGTATTCTGTATTTTATTGTTATATTATTAAAAACTGTTGGTTAAAGATATTTCCTGTCATATATCTCTGAGCATTAGGGAGTACTAATTTTTTTAAAAAATGTTTATTATTGAGAGACAGAGACAGAGCATGAGCAGGGGAGGGGCAGAGAGAGGGAGATACACAGAATCTGAAGCAGGCTTCCAGGCTCTGAGCTAGCTGTCAGCACAGAGCCTGACGTGGGGCTCGAACCCATGAACCGTGAGATCATGACCTGAGCTGAAGTCGGACGCTCAACTGACTGAGCCTCCTAGGATCCCCCCAATCAAATTTTTAACCACATAATTTTTCTTTTTGAATTTATGGATTTTGGCCCTTCTGCTTTTTGGAGTTTAGGTTCAGAAAGAAGGAAGATGAGACTTTGGGTTATTTAATAAAGTAACTGGTATTGTAAATTATTCTTCCATCTTTTCACCTTCTTATTTCTACATGCCTCTATATGTCAGGTAGTGGATAGGTGGTGGGGACATAGTTCTAACATACTCAGTTTGGAAGATAGGTTTCCTTTGTGCAGAGAAAGTTAGCCTAGTACCAAATGAAGCAATTCCTATTCATTTTCTTTTTTTTTCTTTATGAACACTGGTGTGATGACACTTAGATATGAATTAATAGAGTAGAATGTGGTCTTTGGCCTGTGGTGGTGAACATACACAACAAAATTTGGTAACAGACTTTGGTCCATATGTTTATTTTAATATTTAAGGAAGATGGAGAGATTGAGAAGCCAGAGCTGGTCATATTGTAATTCATATAATATTCAGAATGTTCTGGCAAGTTACAGTGTTCTAGAAGAAGCTCTTTTATCTTTCTTCCATTTTATTTGTTCTTTTCTTACCTCTCTATACTCCAAATCAGGAAAACAAAAATTGCCATGATGTATGCAACTTGATAGAAGATTTAATCAAATGGCTCCAAAGGATCAAAATAAAAATATATCCAAGTTAAGAGGAGAGGATGTAACAAAATCCAGAATTTCTGTGGAGAGAAAAGTTCTAAGCAGACAGTCATAACATGGGATGTTTTCTTAAATGTATTTGTATTTATATGAAATTTTTATTTCTCTGGGCCTAAACATGTAGGGCTTTGAAATTAAGACATATTAATTATAAACACATTCCTTAATTAATTGATATTCTCCAATATTTTTCTTGATCAAATTAAGTTAGGTTGGTTTCACACATACACAGGCATATAAGGATATATACAAACGTATATGTGTTATATCTTATTTTTCTTATATTTAGTAATAAATTAAAACTTATTTTTAAAATGAGTTTACTAACATATTACTGCTTCTTGAATGCAAATAACTTTCTTAAGATAATAAAAACAGTATTATATTTAGTCCCAAACATCTCAGAATATGGAAGAAAATTTATTCCTTTTAGTCTATTTATTTGAATCTCATTCCTTTTAAGAAAATCTGTCATTCACTGATGACATGCTCTCTTTTTAGGACCACGTTTCTCCTGAAAAAATAAACAGTAGCCTTTCTACTAAAAAATACCTTTCTGAGTTTCTAAAGCATTTTAAAAAATTCCAAAGATATCAAATATCCACAGAAGATTGAAAATGGAGTCTTTGAATTTCCCACTGGGAAGTACATTTCTTCAGAAAAATATTTTCCTTAATATTTTTTTCTTTCTGAAAATCTACTCTCTTCTTTCTCTGAGGATTAAGTGAGTTGGTTTATGTAAAATGAGATTTGAACCATTACCAAGTCTCAAATAAAACTTTCCCCTTGAGACTTAAAAAGAGTTTTATTTACACTAAGGAAATAATTCTCTCTCCCCCCCGCCCCGTGTAGTGGTGGGTTTGGGTGATGAGGTGTTTCCTGATTGGGATCATCACAGTAAATTTAGGAATTATAAGTACATTTATATGTGTTTGTGTACCTACATGTGTGCATACACACACACACACACACACACACACACACACACACAACTTTAAGTTTACCAAGAAAGTGTGTACTACTACCTGCTTTGGTATAAGTTGAGTGCACTGAAGGAGGAAGGACACTACGTTTGAGATTGCAGTCGGGCAGTATTTATTGAGATAACATTACCTCTACAATACAGAAACTGTGCTCTAGAAATATCATGGATATAATTACATCTGAAAGGGTTTTGAAAGGAGTGGTCATAGTCAAGGGATTAATTTACATGCTCCTAGCACACACACCACAAATAAAATCACAGCAAATTTTAAATTCTTTTGAGGATCATTTTTTTCCTATTTTTTTCGTCTTTTATGTTTTCCCCTTTTTAAAAAAATATAAATTTTAGTTAGCATATAGTGCAATATTGGTTTCAGAAGTAGAATTCAGTGATCATCACTTACATACAACATCCAATGCTCATCACAGCAAGTGCCCTGCTTAGTACCCAATCACCTTTCTAGCCCATGCCCCACCCACCTCCCTCCATCAACACATAGTTTGTTCTCTGTCATTAAGAATCTCTTGTGGTTTGTTTCCTTCTCTTCTCTTCCCCACCCCCTTTCTCATATGTTCATCTGTTTTGTCTCTTAAATTCCACATATGAGTGAAATCGTATGGTATTTGTCTTTCTCTGATTGACTTATTTCCCTTAAGATAATGCATTCTAGCTCCATCCATCTCATTGCAAATATCAAGATGTCATTCATTTTGATATCTGAGTAATATTCCATTAAATATACATATAACATCTTCTTTATCAGTTCATCAGTTGATGGACATTTGGACTCTCTCCATAGTTCAGCTATTGTTGATAATGCTGCTGTCAACATTGGAATGCATGTACTCCTTCGAATCTGTATTTTTATATCTTCTAGGAAAATACCTAATAGTGCAATTGCTGGATCCTATGGTAGTTCGATTTTTAGTTTCTTGAAGAACCTCCATATTGCTTTCCAGGGTGGCTGCACAAATTTGCATTCGCACCAACACTGCAAGAGGATTCCCTTTCACTGCATCCTTTCCGACACCTGTAGTTTCTTGTGTTGTTAATTTTAGCCATTCTGACAGATGTGAGGTGGTATATCATCATGGTTTTGATTTGTATTTCCCTGATGATGAGTGATGTTGAGCATCTTTTCATGTGTCTGTTAGCCAGCTGGGCGTCTTCTTTGGAAAAGTGTTTATTCGTGTCTTCTGCCCATTTCTTAACTGGGTTATTTCTTTTTTGGGTGTTGAGTTTGATAAGTTCTTTCTAGATTTTGGATAATAACCCTTTAACAGATATGTTGTTCACAAATACCTTCCCCCATTCTTTAGACTGTCTTTTAATTTTGTTGTTTGTTTCCTTCACTGTGCAAAACCTTTTCACTTGATGAAGTCTCAAACATAAGTAGTTCGTGTTTGCTTTTGTTTCCCTTGCCTTCAGCAGTGTTGCCTAGTAAGAAGTTGCTGCAGCTGAGGTCAAAGAGGTTATTGCCTCTTTTCTCCTCTAGGATTTTGATGGTTTTCTGTTTCACATTTAGGTCTTTCTTCCATTTTGAATTTATTTTTGTGTATGGTGTCAGAAAGTGGTCCAGTTTCATTCTTCTGCATAATGTCATCCAGTTTTCCCAACACCATTTGTTGAAGAGACTGTCTTTTTTTCCACTGGATATTCTTTCCAACTTTGTCAAAGATTAGTTGGCCATATAGTTGTGGATCCATTTCTGGGTTTTCTACTCTATTCCACTGATCTATGTGTCTGTTTTTGTGCCAGTACCATAGTGTCTTGATGACTGCAGCTTTGTAATATAGCTTGAAATTTGGAATTGTGATGCCTCAAATTTTGTTTTTCTTTTTCAACATTACTTTATTTGGGGTCTTTTCTGGTTCCATACAAATTTTAGGACTGTTTATTCCAGCTCTGTGAAAAATGCTGGTGGTATTTTGATAGGGATTGCATTAAATTGGTAGATTGCTTTGGGAACTATTGACATTTTAACAATATTTGTTCTTCCAGTCCATGAGCATGGAATGCTTTTACATTTTTTGGTGCCTTCTTCTATTTCTTTCATGTGTGTTCTGTGGTTTAGATAGACAGAAGTATAGATCTTCTACCTCTTTAGTTAGATATATTCCTAGGTATCTATTGTTTTTGGTGCAATTACAAATGGGATCAAGCCCTTGATTTCTTTTTCTTCTGCTTTATCGGTGTATAAAAATGCAACAGATTTCTTCATGTTGATTTTATATCATGCGACCTTACTGAATTCTTTATTTTCATCATTAACTGATTTATATATTTGGGTACTTCCAAGTCGGGGGCAAAAATCATTTGTCAGATCTTCTTGATGGATAGGGCCATTATGATATAATGCCCTTCTTCATTTCTTGTGACAGTCTTTGTTTTAAAATCTTGTCTGATTAAGTATGGCTACACTGCTTTTCTTTTGACTCCAGGACCATGAGAGATGGTTCTCCATCCCCTCACTTTCAATCTGCCTGTATCTTTAGCTTTAAAATGCTCTTGTATGCAGGATATAGGTGGATCTTGTTTTTTATCCATTCTGATACCTTGCGTGTTTTGATTAGAGCATTTAGTCCATTTATATTCAGAATGTTAATTGAAAGATATGAATTGAGTGCCATTGTGTTACCTGATGATGCTCTCTGTTCCTCTCTAATCTCTGTTGCTTTTGCTTTTGGTCTTTTTTTTTTCTTCCTTCCTCAGAGTCCCCCTTAAAATTTCTTGTAGGGTTGGTTTAGTGATCGTAAACTCCTTTAGTTTTTGTTTGTCTAGAAAGCTATTTATCTCTCCTAGTTTGAATGACAGCCTTGCTGGATAGAGTATTCTTGACTGTATATTTTTTCCATTCAGTACATTGAATATATCTTGCCCCTCCTTTCTGGCCTTCCAGGTTTCTGTGTACAGATCTGTTGTTAACCTTATCTGTTTTCCCTTGTAGGTTAAGGATTTCTTTCCCTTGCTGCTTTTAGGACTTTTTCCTTGTCTGTGTATTTTGTGAACTTGACTATGTATCTTGGCGATGGCTGGCTTTTTTTAATTTAATGGGAATTCTCTGTGCTTCTTGGATTTTGATGTCTGTGTCCCTTCACAGATTAAGGACATTTTCAGCTATAATTTGCTCAAATAAACCTTCTTCTTCCTTTTCTCTCTCTTCATCTTCTGAAACTCCTATGATACAAATGTTATTGTGTTTCAATAAATTGCTGAGTTCCCCAAGTCTGCCTTTGTGATCCCTGACCTTTGTTTCCCTCTTCTTTTCAGCTTCATTATTTTCCATAATTTTATCATCTTTATCACTTATTTGCTCCTCTGCCTTATCCATCCTTGTTTTTATGTCTTCCATTTGGGTTTGCATCTCAGTTATAACATGTTTAATTTCAGCCTGACTAGATTTTAGTTCTTTTGTCTCTGCAGAAAGAGAGTCTCTGGTGTCTTCAATGCTTTTTTCAAGCCCAGGTAGTATCCTTATAATCATTGTTTTAAATTCTAGTTCAGACATATTACTTACATCTGCATTGATTAAATCTCTGGCCATCGTTTCTTTCTGTTCTTTGTTTTGAGGTGAATTTCTCCATCTTCTCATTTTGGAGGAAGAAAACAACAACAATAATAATAGAATGGAATAAAATTGTAAAAACTTTTAAAATCAAAGGAAGCTAGAGCTTAGGTATGTTTTGGTCTGCTTGTTAAGAGAAGCTTGACAGAAAAAAGTGAAAAGAGAAAAGAAGAGAGGAAAATTTTTTAAAAAATTAAATTTAAATTTAAAAAAGTGTCCATTCTGTATCCAAGAAACAAAAGAGAAACAACAACAACAAAAAGAGGCAACAACAACAAAATGAGCAAATGAACAAAGAAACAAACAAAAAAACAAATGAAACTACATCCAGTTTCCCCTAGAGCTGAAACTTTGCTATAGTCTATGGTAGATGAAACTCTTGGAAAGGATTTGTGCTGGTCTTCTGGAGAGGGGCCTGCTGCTCAGATTCTCAGGCCAGTTTGCCCCAATGGAGATGTGGCTGGAGGCCACAGGGGTGCAGGGCTTGATGTAATGGCTCTGTTCTCCACTTGGAGGTCCTGTTTAGCTCACTGGGATGGATCAGTGTTGGTCGGCTAATAATGATAAATGGCTTCACCCCGCTCTCTAGTCTCCAGAGAAGGAAATTTGCACCCTCACAAATACATGATCAGTCACCCCTCCTCTGTCCCCTGCTTCCATCAGCTCCCTGCCTTACCCTTGTCTGTGCCTGAGCACTTATCAAACAGTGCCTCTCTCCAGAGTTTTATCTCAGGCACAGTTGTTTCAAAACCCCACACCTCAGAGACCTTTGCAGTTTAGACCCTCAGTGATCTTCTGGGGGAGAGTCTCACTGCCCTGTGGCTGGCTTGTCCCAGGAAATGGTCTTGCCACCACACAGTGGCAGTGGCTCAGAGTTTATGGTAAATCACAGCACACAGCTGGTGCCAGGGTTTGCTGCCCTCAGCTGGCATCTTTGTTCCTATATTGGTGGCAGTTTGATGGTGCCCACCTTGTCTTTTACCCACAGAGAGGTTGTATCATCTCTACCAAATGCACTCCAAACCAGGAAACGATTTCTCCCCATGGGACATAGGGGATCCTTAGGCCAGTTGCCTACTCCTATGGCCTAGGCAACACCAGAGGCTGATCTCTGAAACTTCTGACTCTGTGCTCTGCTGTTTATTAAAAACTGGCAGTATTGAAACCTTCTCCCCCTCTCCCTCCAGTAAATGGTTTTAGGTAACCACTTTCTTGTGCAGTCCCCTACAGGTGTTTTCACTCTTCTTCTTTAGCTGCTTTCAGGGGGAGTGCTTTCTTAGGCAAACCTGAGTGCTGCTCTCTCCCCACCTGTCTTTCTCCTCCCCATGAAAATAGCTCCCTCCCCCTGCAGCACGACAGCTTTTCTCTGTTCACCCAGTTCACCTGTCTGCATCACGTACCTGCCTCTGCCTGTTCTCTCCCTCAAATTATGCAGATTGTTCTGTTAATCCTCAGATCTATTTCCTAGGTATTCAGAATGGTTTGATGTTGGTCTTTCTGTGTTCAAGGGAAGAGACAAGCATAGGGTCCCCTTACTATTCCACCATCTTAACTCCTCAGATCTTGGGATTACTATTGACATAAAGGTAAAGATAAAAAAGATTTTAGCCTAAAGTTTTAGAATACCTAATGTTTGAGAAATAAGCTCAATATTCTACATATACTTTAATACAGAGTAACAGAAATTTATAGGAGGTGTTGGGAAGCCATGGTGATTGCTACCCATGGTTGGTATCAGTAGTCTTTAGATACAAATAGTACATGAATTCTATGTTGTGTTTTATAATATAAAGATTAATTTTCAAATATATTTACTTTATACCTTTCAAGCATCCGCAGTCACTTCAAATATACCGAGGCCATTTCTACTTTCCTTATTGGTTTGTTGCTAGGTAAATGATAAAGCTGGTTGCCATTTTTAACAGCCACATGAGGTCATGTCTGTTTCTATGCCAACAGATCCTCTTGGGAGAGTATTTTCAGTAAAAGCCCTGAGGTGGTGACTCCTTTGCAGCTCCAATGTTGCCAGCGCCTGGTTGAGCTTTGTAAACAGTGCCTGCTAGTGGTTTACAAATATGCAACTGACACAAGAGGATCATTCTCAGGCACTGGTACAGATTGGAGCAATTCCAGGTACTTGTTTACATTTCTACACCCTGTGAGTTTTATATAAAGTAATGCCGCAATGCAGTTTGAAATTGAAAGTATCTTTTCATTTATATAGCTAGAGAAAAAGCTAAAGACCGAAAATTCATACATGCTGTTATCTACAAAAGACTTTTAATTTGCACAGGCTTTACCTTTGAAGGACCAAACAAGGACAGCAATCACAAACCTGAAGGTGACAGAAATAACCTACATGGAAATGAGATTATTTGCTTTATATACTTTTGCTTTCAAAAGCCAAGTAAAAGCATCCAAAAAATGGTAATAAACTTTTTTCCCCCAATATGGATATTTCAGGTTTATCCTTCAGCCTGATAAGCTGAGAAGATGCCTTTAGTTTTTTATTGTTAAGTATGTCTCCAATACCCCCTTCATTACCAAACAAATCTATGGGAGGTGAATTTTGTTAAGTTCCATTTAAAATTTGAACTTTAATAAATATTGTCCAGTTAAAATAGGTAGTTTTCCAAATAATAAAAAAAATAATATTGTTCTTAAGCTGCAAAAATACACAGAGTACAAAAGAAGTACATTTTAGACAATCATAGTTCCCATTAGAATTAAAGATGGATATGTGACTTAATTTTTAGTATATATACGTTGAAGTACTTCTCAAGATAGAGGAGAAAAAACCATGACTTTGAAAAACTAAGTGATAATCAAAAGATAATAGTATTCAACTAACAGCTGAACAGGCAATGAGGAAAATGGAACCACTCTAGCTTGGATTTCCTTTTGAAACACCTAGAAATTAATCTGTTTATTATGAAAATCACAGGGAGTATAATAAAGCTAACTTTCTGACTTATAACAGCAGACTGGCTTGGAATATATTTCACAAAAATTATTGAAAGATGTATTTTTAATCTTTGTATTGGATTCTGACTGTTGCCTTACCTTTAACATATTTCAACTCTGCCCCGGCAAATAGAAGATGATGGATCAGAACAATGGTAAAGGTAAAGCTAGCCATTAATATTTGAAATACATAAAGATCAAAGCAATTATTCTAGTTTCATGGTTTGACTGAAGCAAATTATTGAAATAAAAATACTACTTTCATTAATATTTTCCAATGATTTGAAAGAATGATGGTCATTATTAAGACATTACAACATGTAAATGAAGACGCTTCATTTTAAAGAGTGATACTCTAGGAGGATGATCAGGAAAATCTTACGTTCCAGTCTAGGAAGGATGGCTTCAAAATCTTTAATGTCACACGTACAATTACAGATTTTGTAACCCGTTTTCTGTTGAGGGATCTTAGAACTTTTGTAGGCAGCCCAAGTAGAATGAGGTCACTCTGTAAGAAGCAGTTACACCTTGCAGTTGGTTCAGGCCTTTTTAATTTCTCCCCCTTTTTTGTGGTCAGAAGAGATATTCTTGACTCTGGAATCTTGAGTTCTAGACTTCTGATAAATGCTCAGTATAACCCAAGTATGGTGATTATAAGCATTTTGGGGCACAAAGGTTAGTAAACACACCCTCTATTCCTGCCCAAGTCCAGCACCATTTGAGAGAGAAATGTAGGAATCAGACAGATGATCATCAGAATGTGGCTTCATTACTGAGTAATGCTACATTAGGGGACATGGTGTAGATTTGATCCAAGTGAGTTCTCTAAAATTGACTTTGAGAATTAAATGTACTGATCCAGTCATAGGCAGAGCTAGATCAACCCAAACCTTCCACACTACCCCATAAAGTCTAGTTCTGTTAGTGTTGGGTAAAGAACAAGTAAGGATGCATCCTTTCTGCAAATAGACTGATCCAACGAGAGAAGGGGGTCAAGCCAAATACACATGGTTCCTTTTTTTAAACCTGAAAATCAGGGACACCTGAATGGCTCCATCAGTTAGGCATCCAACTCTTGATTTCAGCTCAGGTTATGATCTCACAGTTTGTGAGATTGAGCCCCAGACTGAGCTCCGTGCTGACAACACAGAGCCTGCTTGGGATTCTCTGTCTCTCCCTCTCTCAGCCCCTCCCTCTCTCTCTAAAAATAAATAAATAAACTTTAAACCTGAAAATCAGATAACTCACTTCTGGTAAAAGGCCAGAAATTTGGTGGAAATTCTTCTACTTGGAAACACAAGGAGGAGAGAGAAATGAACATGTCGTTCTAATATCTAGCTATTAAAACCCAAGTCAGTGTCACATTAATTTAAAACCATGTGAAACTAGCCATATCTTCTCTCCCTTGTCAGTCAGGAACCTATAGCATTTTACTTTATATGTTGAAGTCACTTAACTTATATTTATTAATACATAGATACATTTCATTTATGAAGTTACATAACAGTATAAATTAATATTTTAATTTAATATACACCTAATAAAAATAACATATAGGGTATACCTAAATAATTTATGAGGAAATATAAATTTAGCTAATTTATCTGTAAAATTGAAAGAGAAGAAAATAGAGATAACATCAGTCAGGTTTATGGACCATGTTTATCTTTATCAAAAATGTGCATGATCTTTCTTAAGAGGCTTTAAAGTATATATGGCACCCATTCCATGGAAGAGAATAGCCTTGAATCTTGCAGTCTTAGAAAAATAATAATTTAATAGGCTTACCAAGTGGAAAGCCATTTCTTAGAGGTAGCCTCATAACTAAGCAAATAGAATGTCTATATAAACCCAGATAGTCATATATATTATATATATCACATATGATATATATATACTAGAATTAAATAGTCATATATATATATGATATATGTAGATACTAGAATTAAAATGTGTTTCTATATTTCATATACTGAGCTCCCATATAAGCTCATTTCACAAGGCATTTTATTGCTAAAAACATTTTTAGTTTTTGAGTTCAAACTTCTGCCTTTGGTAATAGAGCACTAGGTTTTTGGACAAATCTTCCCTTTAATCAGAACTAGAAAAGCTAGACAAAATCCCAATACCTTTGCTTGAAGACACTGGAGAGTTAATCAGGTACTTAGTGAGTGCTTGTTAGTACTGGATAGCACTTTTTAAAAAATGTTTATTTTTGAGAAAGAGAGAGAGAGTGGGGTAACAGAGAGAGAGGTGGGAGGACAGAGGATCTGAAGCAGGCTCAAGAGCGGAGAGCCTGATGCGGGGCTTGAACTCACAAACTGTTAGACTGTGACCTGAGCCAAAGTCAGACACTTAAACTGAGCCACCCAGGTGCCCCACTACTGAGTAGTACTTTTTATAGACTCATGGGCCTAAGAGAAAAAGTAGCAGTTCAAGGCCTACCAAAGATGGGGATATTGGTAAACACCCTAGATTCCTAGGAGTAACACTCATCCAGATGTTTTGCAAAGCGGAAGTTAACAGAATTACAAGGAAAAATAGATCTGCAACCATAGATGGAGATATATATATATTTATTTAAATTAAAGATATAGAACATCTTAACAATGTAACAGACTTAACTGTCATGTATGAAGTGAATCTAATAATCTCAGAATATAAAATATCAAGCACACCAGGAACTTTTATAAAAACCAATCATATAATGAAATAATAAAACATATTTCAACAAATTTAAGAAGACTTAACTCATACAGAGTTTTTTTTTTCAGACCCCATGCCACTAAGCTAGAAAATAATAGCAAAAATTATAATAAGAATATCTATGCTTTGGGAAGATAAAAAAATATACTTTTAAGTAACTGATGAATCAAAGAAGAAATCCTAATGGTTATAAGAAAATATTTTGAATGGAATGATAACAAAAATATTATAATAAAAAATTACAGTATGTAGACAAATCATTATTATAGGCATATTTATAGACTTAACAGTAGGCAAGAGGAAAGGTAAAAATTAAATGATATCAGTAACAATTTTGAAAAATGACAAAATGACTTTAAAATAAACCTGAAGAATACAGAGAAAGGAGAGCAGAAATTAATAATAATGAAACAAACAGAATAAAGATTAACATGGCCAAAAATGTGTTTTTGAAAAGACTAGTAAAATTGATAAACAACTTGTGAGACTGATCAAGAATACAAAAGAAGGAAATAGTTAACATCAAGAACAAAAAGGATCAGAAGAAACTAACACTGTTGATGCCTTGATCTTGGACTTCTAGTCTCCAAAATTGTGAAAATAAATCTCTCTTGTTTGAAATTTAAAGAAAAATAACCAAAAGGAGACATTACAACAGATCCTACAAACACTGAAAATTTGTAAGAAAACAGAAACAATTTCATGTTGATAAATTTGGTAATTTAGATTAAGTTAACAAATTCCTGGAAAAACACATATCTGTTATGAAAAGTGACACAACTTCTTGTTAGAAGGTCCAATATAGAAATTATTAGTTTGACTATTGAAGAAATTGAATCAGTAATTAAAAACCCTCTCAAAAGTCACTCTAGATTTACAGGTCTTCACTATACAATTCTATTAAGCCTATCTAGAGAGCAGACAAGAAGGGAATATTTTCCAACTTGTTTTATGAGGCTACCATACCTTTGATACTAAAACCTAACCAGGACATTACGGCAAAGGATAGTGACAGCTCTATCTTATTTCTGAATGTAGATGCAAAAGTCTTAAATAAAATATTCGCAAAACAAACCCAGAAACTTTAAATCAGATGATGTATCATGACCAACTTCTGTTTATTGCTTCAATTTAAGTGTGCAATTAACACTAAAAAGGGATCAATGTAATTTTTATAGAAAAAAAGATTATTTTAAAGGATACAGATAAATCACTTGATAGAACTCAGTGTACATGTTTTTTTGAAAAGTGTTTAGCAAGCTATAAACAAAAGGGAAATTCTTTAATTTAATAAAGAATAACTAAAAAAACCTACAACAATCATGACTATGATGAAATGTTGAAGGATTTCCTTATGAGATTAGGAACAAGACAAGATTGCCCGTTATTACCATTTCTATTTATTATTGTACTAGAGGTTCTACCTGCTTCTATGAGGCAAGCACAAGAAATAAAAGGCACTAAAGTAAAATTCATTGCTAGTAGATATGATTGTGTTCATAGAAATCTAAATAAATATACAGATAAGTTATTAAGTAAATTTAATAGCTTTAACGAAACCAAAGTCAAGATAAAAAAATCAGTTCTATATAAACAGCTCAAATATGAAATTTTGGATACGATATTTTCAATAGCATCAAAGAATAGTTAATACTTAGAATAAATGTAACAAAAATGTGTAAGACTTTTGGGTAGGAAAATGTAAACTCTGGAGAGATATACCATGTTCACCATTGGAATCGATATCATTAAATGTCAGTTCTCAAATAGGCCTGAACATCTCTAAGTTCAATGTAATCATAAATCCCAACAAATGGTTTTTTGGAGGCACAGAATTTGACCAAAGCTTGTTCTAACATTTATACAGAAAGGCAAAGGGCCAAGAATAGTTAAGACACTCTTGAAATAGAAAAAATAAAATGATAGGATTTATGAGCTATAGTGTAGTAAGACTTTTAAGTTAATTTAATTTAATAGTGTAATATTGCCAAATAGATAAACAGGCCAATGAAGCATTGAAAAAAGTCATAAGTAGACCTGGGCATATATAGAGGCTTGATTTATGAGAAAGGGAGGTACATATGACTTATGACAAATGAGAAAAAAATAAATTTGCTTTAAAAAATAGTGTGGAGATAATTGGGTTTCTAAAGAATAATAATAATAAAAGGAAACCTTACTGATACCATGTACAAAAATCATTTCTAGTGAATTGACTATGTAGATGTGAAAGGCAAAACCAAAGATTACAGAAGATAATATAGTAAAATATTTTTATGATTTTGAGGTATGCACAGATTATAAAAAATAGGACCAAAAATGTAATCCATAAATGAAAAGATGAATTTTACTACATAAAAATTAGGAATATATGTTCATTAGGATATATCATAAGAGGGGGTAAAAAAACAAGCCACTGAATGGAAGAAGGTATTTGCAACCTATATAACCTATGTAAGATTTTTAGATCATATAAGAACTCCTACAAAAGTCTAAGAAAAAAAACAGAACACTCTATTAAAAAATGGGGAACATATTGGAAACGAGGGAGGGTGCTATAATATAGGGTTCTGGGATTTTAGGAGCATTCAGTTATTTAACCTGGGTATCAATTTTACAAGTAATCACTTTATAATATTCATTAAGCTAGATGTTTATGTTTTATACACTTAAGAATGTATACTATACAAGTGAATTAAAGACATGGTACCATTATGGCCCTAGGCTAAGATAGCTTAAAACATCGATCTCAGAACAGGGATGGTCTTGCCTAGTGAGGCTGATGTTCATAACACATAAATAATATTTCACTCATGTACACTATTTCTTTGGCTCTATACTCTGTTAAACAGGCATGGCAGAATCTATTGGACTCTTCAGAAGAGAAAACTGAAAACTGAGGCCCTTAGGGGTTAAATAGTGTATCTAAATCCACATTGCTAGCAATTGTAAAAGTGGGTCTAGAGCTACCCCTAGCCAAAATCAAAGTTAAAACAGTGGGACAATCCACACTCATTAGGATGGCTGTTATCTCCAAAATGCAAAATAATGTGTGTTGGTGAGGATATTGAGGAGTTGGAACCCTCATGCATTGCTATCTCAGAATGTGAAATGATATGGCTGCTATGGAAAACAACTTGGTAATTCCATCAAAAAGTTCAATGTAAAATTGCTATATGACCCAGCACTTTCACTCCTGTGTATATACCCAAAAGAACTGAAAACAAGTACTCAAGCAGATGCTTGTACAACAATGTTTATAGCAACATTATTCACAATAGCCAAAAGGTGGAAACAACTCAAGTGTCCACCAACAGATGAATGGATAAACACCATGTGATATATACATACAATGGAATACTATTCAATCTATATAAAAGAATAAAATTGTGACGCATGCTACAACATGGGCAAAACTTGAAAGCATGATAACTAAATAAGCCAGACACAAAAGGACAAATATAGTATGATTTCACTTATATGAGGTATCTAGAAAATATCTAGACAAATTCATAGAGACAGAAAGTAGAATAGAGGTTACCAGGGAATGGGAGGAGGAGGAAATGGGGATTCTGTGTTTAATGGGCAAGGAGTTTCTGCTTGGGATGAAAGCGTTTGGAATTAGATCATGGTGATGGTTACACAACCACTGTGAATGTACTTAACGCACCGATCTGTACACTTAAAAATGAGAAAACCAGCAAGTTTCATGTTATATATCTTTTACCACAATAGAAAAAAAAATTTTTAACATAGCTAAAGTATTATGATGAGCTTCATTTACCTTGTTCCTAGTTTGGACTAGGAAGCTGGATTTATTTTGGGGGTCTCTGGGGTCCTGATCTTACTCTAGGAAAGGAAGATCTTACTCGAGTAAAATCAGGACCCTTTACTCAAGGTATAGCTTGTTTTCAAGGCTCATTCCCTACCAGTCTAGTAATACTCACATTCCAGAGATCCTCCGTGGTCAGCAATAAGTTGGTACATGACAGATCAACCAATTCTACATCAAGTAGGAATTAGACAAATACATGTTTTTTGTTTATGTGATGAATGTGAGTTTGTGCACACCTAGCCTCAGAGATGAGGAGTGAGGGTACATATGTGAGGTATTTCTCCTGTTATCTACAAATTAGCTATTTTTGTACATCAAGAGTAAACTAGAATAGAGGTAAAACTGTACTATAAATGTACTTCCCAGAGATCTTCTTCTTGCTAAAAACAATCAAATTATATGATTTAATTTCATTGCAAAGAACATTTCAAAAATAATCTTTGATGGTCAGCTAGTGTGGAATCTCCCAAAAGATATTAATGGAGATTTTAAGGATATAATCCATTGTGTTTCCCTGTAATGCTTTAAAATATCCCACAGCATTTGCTTTAGGGACACCAAATGTGTCTTTCAATTTGATTTCATATGCTTTTTTTTAGTTCATACTGAATTTTTTTTCTCATAAAAATTTTCATTTTAGCTTTTCCTGCTTCTATTAAAAAGTTTAGGTTTGTGGATGTGTAATCTTTATCTACTTTCTAGGTTATTTTATACTTCATAGTTTTGAAAAAAAATGAGTATAATCATTGTATCCATTGGTTTTAAAATTGAGATTCATACAGAGAAATGACAATATAATATAGTAGCTAGGAGCACTGACTCTGGAGTTGGTGCACATGGATTTGAATCTGAGTTCTACCATTTACTAGCTGTGTAACTGTATGCAAGACATTTGACCCCTGTATGCTTGAGTGCATTCATCTATAAAATGAAATGTACAATAATATCTACTGTATAGAATTGTTCTTCTCATTTACGGAGAAGTAAATGAGTTAGTATTTTTAAAACAATTAGAATAGGGGTGAGCACATAGAAAACACTAAGTATTACATTGGTTAAATAAAATAGTATAGCTAACCCTGGACCTCGTGCTTTTATTTCTTTATTTTTTCATCTGTGAAATGGAGATCTTAAACTGAAATGGATATGTGAATGTTATTGTAATGTCAGTAGTAACTGTTGTTCAGGCATTCCTCAAAAGGAAGTTGGTACAAGTTATTGTTTACTCTGATAATTATCAATATAATCAGAATGCATTTTCAGTAGAAGATAGAATAATTGTCAATACAAAGTAGTGGGTTTTGATCAAACACCTTATTTTCTTTTGCACCTTTGCCTTAGATAGGAAGGGAGCCTTTTAATGACAGAAGGTATCAGATTAATCATCATGATTCCAGTAGCTCTTGACATAATAATTAATCCATATAAATTACCCAAGTGATATTAAGAAAATAATTTATATAATCTGTGATGTGAGAAATCAATTGTTTCATTATTCATCACCCATTGTGCAAATTTGATTTAATTTGGTTTGTTGTGTATTATTTTACTGCTCTATTAACTTAATGATTTGAGCAATTATTTATAGTTTGTGATACTAGGTAATAGATTTAGAGGATATTATTAGCTAATACATGATAAAGTGATGTTTATGAGTATTATGGAGAATTCTTCCATTTTAATCTGAATGCTATATGCAGCTTAATCATAATGAATTCATGTTCTTCTATAAAATTCATATAACACAAATATAAATGTAATTTTCCATTGACATAGAGGTATAGTAGTTATCAACATTATTTAATGCAGAGTAGGTAGCTAATAGTACTCTTGGCCATCAGTTTCTTTGTGAATTTCTGGAAGTGTGTTACTGTTGCTGTTCTAAAGTCAAGTGAAAAAAATAAATGAGTTGATGCTCTACCATTAATTTTTTTCAAAAATTTAAAACTTCCTCCTATTGCTACTTACGGTTTTGGAAATTCCTCATAGATGTCTTTATCCTGACTTTATACCATGCCCTTCTCATCATTACCAAGACTTATACTTTTAATAGTAATGTTTACATGCATTTGCTCATGTGGATTTCCTTGTGGATTTCCATTTTTCTCTAGATATATAGATTGGAGTGGCCTAATGCTAATCAAAGTTTTTCCAGAGAGAAACAAATTATACAGGTGCACACTCATATTTACAATTCCTTATTCTCAAATCTCTGAAAACTAAAAAGAAAGGAAGAGTAACCTCTTTATTGGCAAATCTGACCTGACCTGAATTGACATGGAGTTATTGTTTCATCCCTGTTTATTGTGAGTAGGCATACATTTCAATACTGTAATATACAGAATATATGATTTGATTTCAGGATACTGCCCCAAGGCTCCAGTGGAGATATTATATTATATTATATTATATTATATTATATATTATATTTATTATATTATATTATATTACATATAGTATATACACTATATTGTTCTAAAATCTGGAAAATTCATGTATTCTCAAATACATTTGGCTGCAAGGATTGCATGTAACCTGTAATCATGATTGTTTTTGGTGTTCTGTTACCATAAGAACCATGTGGTCTAGGAATATAAATTTTATAATTATGAATTTTAATCTTTAATTTTTCTCTTAGATTACCTTAGTCTTAATACATTGATGAAGTGTTTTAAAATTAATGGTTCCAACATCCTTGAAACAAACAATTATCGGTAATGTGGCTAGACAAATTCTCATATCACGTATTTTTAAGAAACATTTGACTGGTGGTTTCACATACTATTTATGGAGATTAACAGTAAATTCCAAATTAACATGAGCCATGTAAATAGTTTCCTAGCACATGAGAAAAATGGCTCTTTCTGGGGTGTCTTGGGACACTGAGATCATCATATGTTGCATCTATAGTCAGCTCTTTAGGTAAGGCTTTTTTTTTTTTATGAGCACATTCCCACCTCCCACCTCAGGTTGGGAGAGGACATTTTTTATGCTGAATGCATTATTGTCATAATATTGTTTTACATGTAAGATATGTAAATTATTAACCACAGAACACTTTAGTGAGAGATGTTCATACTAACTTGTTTGTGAAAGCATAATTTTTTTAACTGTCATTTGTAGGTATTTATTACCAGGAAGTACACAATTCTTCATGAGAACACCAACCTACACCTTGAAATACAGTTCACCTGGAATGACTCGCTCCAGTGTTTTGTTTACTTCCCGATATGGCCATTTGTGAAACAGAAAGGAAGATCTCCATGGATTATGCATAATAGCAGTTCATTTTTTCCCTCCAATTTAACATGCAAAGAAAGTGACCATTAAGTGCTGTTTTATGTATATATGACATATATGTGTGAAAATATATACACATGTGCACTCAAATAATACATATATATTTATTATAATATATGAAAGAAGAATTAGAAAACTGGATATAAGATTTAACCTTTCTGGAAATGTAATAAACCATGCTAAAATTGTTTACACGAATATGTGAATGTCTAGAATTTGCTAGGTTTATAATTAATACCTTCCTACTAGAAATGTTATTTTTGCTGCAGAATATATAAAACAGAATTGATCTTGAAGATCCCATTTCAGTGTTAAATTATTTTCTAGATAATACATCTTTTGACTTGAAAAAGCATTAATAGTAAAATATCTTATTAATTCTCTTATACATAGTAATCATTTAAAATGAAAAAGCTAGAAGCCTGGTGTTGCTTGATGATAGGATTAAATATAAAACGGGTTTATCATTATTATAGCACATTGCAATGTACTATAAAAATCCCAACTAATATTCCCAACATTTTTATTTCTTTATTTGGAAATTTAGCTACTTGTGGTGATGTACATTTTCAGTAAGGATCTAGTAGGACCATATAATGATATAAAATGGAAGACAATCCAGTGGCTTAAAAGTAAACAAAACATAAACTAGCTTTCATTTTTTACGTTTCATTGGGAGTCACATAAAGGTACAGAAAATTATGGTAATAACAAAATCTTTCTATCTGATTTTTGTATTCATATCACTCACTTTTATTTGGAAAGTATATCTCCAATGGGTACATATGGTTAAATACAATTTCTTCTGTTCTTCAGAAGTAGAAGAGTTGACATTTCAAACTCATTTTGGAGTTAGGGTAATGTGTCACACTTGTAAGTCTCTCAATGTTGAGACCAACTTACACTGCAAAGTCTAATAAAGAGTTTCACATTGTACCATAGAAAATAATCTAAATTATTGCAAATAGGTTCAGATTACTAAATATTATTAGTCATGGATATACCCTTGAGAATTTTCAAAAATCAAAATAGAGTATGAAGTTTTCTTCATGTCTAAAGTTATTCTGCATGAATTTCTTAGCAGTTTGCTTCCTTTTCTTGCTTACAGTTTTAAAAAACAATAGGTAAGCTTTCAGTTTTCCGTAAAAATATCAACAGCAGTATCATTGACATGGAACTCCTTAGAAATTGTGATATTCATCTTTTAGAAGTTTGTTTAAACTTCTCCCTACAGTCTTATTTTCTCACAGATGCTAATTATTGGCAAAATTTAGGAAAGCTTTACCTTTTGCTATCCTAGAAACTATTTTCAGGAAACCAAGAAACGAGAGTAAATCAAAGCAGGAGAACTCAAGAGTGGCAAACTGTCCTGTTTTAATTTACAAACTGGATAATTAGCAACCTAAGATTGTAAGTTAGATACATTTTGCTCATTTTAAAGCCATATTCTGAGGCTGTGATAGGCTAAAATAGGTTTTTCCTTAAATTATCACCACTTGATTCTTTATGACTACCTAACATCCATATTCCAATAGATACTTCTCCTTGCTAGATGCATCCCAAAGAAGAATTTGTTATTGTCTTTGTGGAAAAAGAGGATGAGGATATCAGGATAAAGGAAATTACAATTTAACTCTGAGTGTTTGTGACTCCACTTTGCAGATTTCTTAGAATCCACAGTGCAAAATTTGGGATATTACAAATTCATTTTAAGAGTGATCAGCAAGTAGGTCTTTTCATGAAGTATTTTTTTAAATCACTTTTCTTTTAAATTCACGCTGTGTCCATGAATGAGACATAATTTCAAGTGTCTGGTATGTGATATCAACCCAGTTTGTTGGTCACTCACGTGCATTAATTTAAATCAAAATGGTTATTTCTTACACTAGAGTGAGTGCTGTGGAACTTCTGTCCTTATTGATAAAAGACTAAAATTTTTATTTAAGACAAAAAAGAATGTTCAACATGGGGATGAACCCTCTCCCCCTAGAAAACACACACACATAGAATTTAAAAACCAAAAATAAGTTAAAATGTGTGAAACTACCCAATGAACAAATTTCATTTCTCTAGGTACTTAGAGCTGGCTTTTTTTGAACACCATAATTTTATTGCTCATATTTGCTTATTTATACTGATCTAGTTTGATGTGAGAAAGTTGTGAATAAAAGCCATGTGCTCATTATTTATATATGCTACCTGGTATGCTGTGGACTATGGTTGCTATAGTGCTTATTCCCTAATGAGAAACTAAGAAGAGAAGATACAGTAGTCAACCATGAGAGTGTCTAGAGACCACAGGTATGTTTTAGAGGCATAAAATATTCCTTAGCTTTTATTATGAATTTTTTATTCATAAGGTTAAAGCATATTAATATAAGTGATAGTACGGGTCTGATTCTCTCTCTTTCTTCCAGGAGAGAAAATAACTTCAGTTGAAAAGACTCCAGAAGTTATTCAATATTACCAGGAGTTTTTAATAGGGAATTTGGTTTACTTGAGTTGATAGTGTATTATTTTCATTCTGTTATGAGAAAACATATATCCCTACTCATTCTGTTAATCCAAGCTCAGAATGCTTTCCAGAACTATATATGATTACAATGATTTCCGGAATTATATAAAAAGCAACCTTTATTTTAAATCATCATCTATGAACCTGGTATGAGACTACAGATTTGTTTTCACATTAATTATCAAGCATTAATTAACTACCATTTGCTTTATGTTATCTATTGAACAATTGTGATTCATTATTTTTATTAGCAACAAATTTTATTTTACTGGCATTTCATTTACCTTGCATGTATGAAAATGATGTTATAACAGGATCAAATATGGAAATAACCTCTGCCAGATATAAAGATTTATATGTATTTTTTCATATGTCTAAATTAGGTCTAAATACACAAAAATTGCCTACTAATTTCTCCTCCCTAAAACTAAAATGAACCAAATTCAGACAAACAAGCAAAAAAAACATTAAATTTTCTTTTCATGTAGTATTTACAAACAACTAGATGATTGATATTGGCTTTGAGACATCAAGGATTTCATTCTAATTCTCTTTTTAATTTGGAAAGCATATGATTATAGAATTTCAAGTTAGGAGTTATCTAACTTGAATTTTCACATTTTAATATAAATTAATCCAAATGCTTTTGTCTTTAGCATGCCAAAGCCAATCTATGTAAAATTCATTTTACATCTAAACATACACACTATTTGATCTTTTCAATGCAACAAAAAGTTAATTGTTACATCAACTCTTATTTCTAGGTTTCTATAAATCACTGATTCATTCTTAAATGTGTATTCTTTAAAAAATAATAGCAAATACCTCGAGAAGAGTGACAGAAAATACCTTCCTTTTTTTCTGTAATGCTAATTTACTTTTCAAGTCTTAGCTTACCTGGTTTTAAGGACTACGCAATAAAAGTGGTAACTTCAGATAGTTGTATTGCTGTGACCTAATGATTTTTTAAAAATTGGCTTTTCTCTTTAAATTAAGAAATTTATGTTGTCAAGTTCTGAATTAGTTATCTAAATATTTTGGGTTAATAGCACTTACAAATAAATTGAAACAAATTGGAAATATATTCACGATGAAAATGTTATTCCTTACACTGCTTTTTCTTTCTTCCTTTTTCCTTGCTTCTCATCTTCTTCTTTGCTTTAAGCTCCCTTTGAAGTTTTGACCTTTGTATGGACAAGGTCAAGAAAGGATATCTCCTGCCTTTTAAATATTGGTTTTCCTTGTATTTTATGGTGGCGTATTTTTGCCTCAGCAACAATAAAACTTAGATAAAATGTGTTTAGATCAAGCTCACTTCGTCTGCTGGGATTTTTAAGAGCCAAGTTTCTATGCCTAAGAGGCACTGATTGTCTAGACCATTTGAACCAAGATACATGGATGCAAATAATAACCTTGCAACCAAAAAGTAGTATATTAAAACCTATTGCACTCTTTGAGATTGCTGCCCTTTTTTGCTGATTTTTTGCCTTGTCATAAATGCGTTGATAGTATATTGAAGGAAAATGATTCAGGTAACACATTTTGTATAAACTGGGCTGTTAATATCTAAAGAAGGGCTACATAAAACTTTTATTTTATCCCTACCTACTAACTTGAAAACTGTTGGTGAAATCATTATTCAATAGTCTAATATTTTTTAAATAAGTAAGAAGGCTTACCTTACAAAAGTAATCAGATAATGCTGATATTTCTCTTTCAAAGGCTAAAAATGTTAGTTCTTGGTCCTGACCTGGTTGGTTCATACAATTAATACTGTACATGCTACAATATCGAATATTAATAGATTTGCTGGAGAATCTGAGTTTCAAGAATAGCTTGAAAGCAATACACTTGCTACCATGAAGCATGACTCAAATTATCCCCATATGCTTTGCTACCTGTGTATGAATGCAAATGTTGTTACAGAAAATATGCTTGAAATGTCAACACAATGTGCAATTAGTGTTGCATTGTCATGCTTCAGCATGTGATATCTGTATGGTGAAGTTATTTCAATTACTATAATAAAAAATGTTTAACATAAGAAAGCTACAACATGTCATCAAATGGTTATTTCTGTTTTATACATACACACACAGTGCTTTTAGTAGTAGAGGAGACTGGTTCTCAATTAAGCTTTCAGGGGATGAAATATATTTTCACAGTAATTTTCTTCTGCTGTATAGACAGTAATAGCACTATGGGGATAACTTTACCTGCTATTAAAGTCAGGTTGAGTAAACAAAATTGGTGTCAATTCTTCTCCTAGTTAGGTGAAAGGCAGACCCTTCTAAAATTTAGAAATGATATTTTTATATGTCTCTAGTATCATTACTTATAACAACAGTATTACTAATCTGAATAGAATTATGTTAGCATGTTAGTTATGAAGTTTATTTTTCTCAAGAATTTATAATTTTGTCATCATTAAAACATCATACTAAGGCTTGGTAAGAAACATGTCTTACTCTCATTGCCATTCATGCCATTGTTCTTTAAGATGATTATATAGAAAGAAATTGAGAATATTTTTCCTTTAAAGAAAGGAAGCACTTCGGTCCAAAATCCTGTCATGTGATATAAACTTTAATGCATGAATGCCTTCATTTTTGGAATTGACAACCATATGGTATAAATATTGACTTTTACGGGTGCCTGGATGGCGCAGTCAGTTAAGCAACTGATTTTGGCTCAGGTCATGATCTTCTGGTTTGTGGGTTCTAGCCCCGCATCGGGCTCCATGCTGACAGCTCAGAGCCTGGAGCTTGCTTGGGATTCTGTCTACTTCTCTCTCTGCCCCTTCCCTGCTCACACTCTGTCTCTCAAAAATAAAATAAATAAATAAATAAACAAACAAAAAACATTAAAAAATTTTTTAAAAATACTGACTTTTAAAAATATATATTTAAAAATATTTAATTATTTTTATGATGTTAAAGTATTCCGTGGGTGCCTAAAAAGTTAATTTTGACTTTTTTTTTCAGTGACAGGTAAGGATGAGACCAATGTGAGTAGTTTGGTAATTTATAAGATATATGTATAAATTCAGTTAAATGACCAGAAATCTTTTAAAATTATAAAATAAATCCTGAAATAATTTCAAGTGTAGAAAACTTCATATAGTGCCTTAAAAGAAAATTAACATTTAGTTTTGCAGAGAGGAAGATAATAGATCTTTAAATTAATTTGGAGAGCATTATCTCCTCATGATTATTCACATATGTATAGAATATGGTGACAACAATGCCTATCACCATGAT
The DNA here is from genome assembly GCF_003009895.1 of Hyaena hyaena. Classification (NCBI taxonomy): domain Eukaryota; kingdom Metazoa; phylum Chordata; class Mammalia; order Carnivora; family Hyaenidae; genus Hyaena; species Hyaena hyaena. The sequence continues at coordinate 1,944,970 of NW_024080918.1, forward strand.
CATGTAGATTTGTAAAACATTGGGTATAAAATCGGGATATGTTTCTCTACTTTAGGACCCGAGTCCTTAGTATCTTAAGATATGTTGAGAGTCTTCAGCAAGAGATTAGAACGTACATCAGTTTCTAAACTAATTTCACTATGGTACCTTTAATTGAAATTCATTTCCCAGGACTAATCTTCTGTTGACCAAACTTTGGAAAACAAAAAACTAAACCAATTCATTTCTTAATAAAGTAATCAAGGTATTTACTTAATCATTTATCAAATATGCACTGGTGGTACACTTATGAACACTGATAAATCTAGTGCAGGAATTTACTTGAACTGGTCAGTTGAGAATTTGGTCATTTCCAGAGGAATCTTTGAACCAGGGTATCAGCAGGGATGGCTTCACCCTGGAAAGATGGTCACAGATAAATTATGTCAATGGTAAACCTGAGCTGTATTAGACATTTGCAACATAACTGTAATATGTAAAGTGATATAAAATGCTTAAGAATGTAATCAGAATAATGTCCGAGCTTTTAGTAAAAGATATTAATGATTTCTTGGGTCTAACATGATAAAAGTTTGTCTTTAATGAGATTCTCTTGTCACCCATCAGCAGATAAGAGCTTTGTACATAACACACTATCTAGAATCACTTACCATTTGAAAGTATCTTCTTATACAAGGAAAAAAGGCCTGTTGGTTTACAACAAATTTCCCTCAAAGCTGGAATTGATTAAAAGTTTGTTGGATTATTTATGAGAGGCAAGATTTATTGAGCCAAATTATCCCCATGTCTAGGTTTTCCTTAAGCAATATGTTAGACACTTTGGAAGCCTTAAGAATTTTCATCACATTCAGTTCTGTTTGGTCCCAGGTGGAATATTGCCAAATTAATCTCCCTCTTAAAAATGTAATAAATCTATGGCTATTCCATGTATCTACAGAGTTGTATACTGAATGGTACTATAATGATCTAAACTGAACTGTCCTATATAATTATCAAAAATGTTGAAATTTTGACTTAGAAAGTAGTATCTTGACTGTTGTATGGAAATGACGCTCTTTTCATATCTTTACAGCAAGCCAGTCCTCAGTATTTGATATAGTAATAAAAACATACAGTAAGGAAAAGCAAATTCCAAATCTTGTCCTAAGAACAGGTGCAAGTAGACATAAATGTTTTAAGTACTAAATTGACACTATTGTGACAAAAACTTGCAAGGATGATTCAAAACGATATAAATTTAGCCATGCTCTGTTATATTATAGATAGACTGTTGCTAGTATTAGAATAAATAACTTTAAAAAGGTCAACGAACATAATAAAATTCATTTTTAAGCCTGCAGTATTCTGTTAGGAGTAAAAATATATCTACATGTTTATAATATATTTGATTTAGGGGGAAATATATATAACACAGCATATGTGAAAAATCTAGAATCTATAAACCTTAATACAATCTAAGAAAATACCATTTCAGTGTATAACTTCATTTTCATTAAAATGATGAAAATGTGAAGTCAGAAAATCACTTAGTCCTTAGGCTAAAAATAGGTAGATCATCAAAACCTAATATCATTTTAGCTCAAATTGGTATTTATTCAGTAAATGTTCTATATTTTTTTGATTCTTCCCAAACTGAAGCAATAGACTTGTCATAAAAAATTTAGTACAAATAACGAATAAGTAGATTCCTCAGAAATTAGCTTGATTTTATATTTTAGCCTCAGGTTTCTCAGCCAAAGATTACTTATAATTTGCTTTTGACTCTGTTTTTTCTGATCATGTCTCCATTTCTCCATTTCATCTCATCAGTTCCCCATTTCCCATATGAAGCATTGCCACAGTGCCCTCACATTAGGAATGGGCATCAGGGGTGCCTGGGTGGCTCAGTCAGTTAAGTGCTGACTCTGGCTCAGGTCATGATCTCATGATTTGTGAGTCTGAGCGCCACATCGGGCTCTGTGCTGACAGCTCGGAGCCTGGAGCTTGTTTCGGATTCAGTGTCTCCCTCTCTCTTTGCTCCTCCCCCACTCATGCTCTGTGTGTGTGTGTCTCTCTCTCTCTCAAAAATAAATAAACATCAAAAGAAAAAAAAAAGAATGGGAATCATTGCCTACTTTGGTGGTTTTAACTAACACATTGAGTTCTTATCATACGTGTATGGGAAGAGTAAAGGCAGAACCCACTTCTGGATTATTATTTGTAATTTGGATTCATATTTTTTTAGCAATTTGGCTTACAGTCCTAGTCTCCTATTTCTCTGGGCAGCAGGTAAATGGTTACAACTTCTTTGTGAAGTTCTGTGGCTGCTTGGAACCTCTTGAGAAAATATATCCTGGAAAAACCATGAGAAAAGCCCACTTCTAGACCTGAAATATTCTAATATTGATCTTGCTTCTCCGTGCACATGCTAAAAATTTCCACAGCAGTTTGCAGATGTGACCTAGAAGCTTAATTATTACACAGGGGTGACAGATTTCTAAAAGACTCCATAGCACCATAACACCTTGCCAAGTAATCCCAGGGCTTTGGGAAAATGAAAGAAGCACCTTACAAAGACTTGAGTCTCTACTATCTTCCTTAGTTTATTATTTCTCATCTACTGTATTTTTTTACCTTTCCTACATAATAGAAAACACTGGAATAGGAAGAAGATGATGTGAGTTTCAACCCTGGCTTTGCTGTGAACTTCCTGGGTGGGAGAGAGTTCATTTCCTAAAATCATAGCAACTTTGTCTACATGAGAGTCTTGTAACGAGGAAAATAGGAAGCACTAATGTCTGTGACAAAGTACTGTAAATTCCTCATTGTATATTAAAAGAAATGTCTCACTGATGATCTGAAGACTCTACTTTGTGATTCTAAATCAGGAAGGGCTATCATTGGGCTTCAGATTCTCCAAGAATGGGACCAAGGAAACTTGTTACTGGGTGGTAATCTTCTTCATTCACTCAATAAAAACATTTTGTGGACCCAATAATTCACTTTCAAAATCACAAAGTTATTTACACAGCTAAGAATTTTAGACAAAACTAAACCAAAACCCCTAGATTTTGTTGTTCCCAATAAAGTAAGATGCTGAGTAAAAGGGTGTCCTCAAACACCAGATGACCTGGGTTTCAATGACTCTGAGCCTGTTTCTTCATGGTAGAGTAGGGCTTTCTCTGCAATGTTGTGGGGAATTAATTGGAATGTTCTATGTAGAGTTATGGGCTTGGCATAGACCTCCCAGCAAATGTTTGTTGTTATTTTTATTCCCATATGAAACATAATTCTGGTGATATATTTTAGGACTGGGGGCTCCCAAAGCCAATCTGGCATCTGGGGCATGCTTCAGGGTCTCCCATGGCACATTTTCCAGCCTTGCTCTCTGCTTTGTTCTTTCTCTTATAGTCTGCCAGTTTTGAATAAGGGACAATGTACTTGTTCATTTCCCAAAAAATTTCTCTAATCATTGAGATCTCTGAGTAAATACTGAATTGAACAATCTGTAAAGAATTAATCACATTTGTTCTCAGGAAATGGTAGGTATAAACATTATAGAATTACCATGCATATGCCTCTTCTGAAACAAGAATGTATAGAGAAAAATCATAATAAATGAAGGATATTTATTGGGTACTCCTGGTTTTGTTCAACAGGGCCTGATGAATAGTTAGCACCACAAACAACCCTAGGCCTCCTATCTGCCAAACACCACTGAACTTTGCTCTGAAATATAAAGAGCTCACATTCTTGGTGGGGAGATACATAGTCACTACTAGATGATACTAATGAAGACACGTAGTACAATGGAGATATGAGGGGTCCATAGGAGTATGGTATATGGGAAAACTGGGGTCAGTGTCACAAGGGAGCAGTTGAGTTGGGTTGAGTTAGGTTGGTCTTGATACGTGAGCGGGATATCAACATACAGAGGAAAAAAAGAAAAAAAGGATTCCAGACACAGAGGATATCAGAGGTTAGACAGCTTGACTCATTGAGGCAACAGAGAAGCTTAGTGTACCTAAACATGTGTTAGGGTGTTGATGGAAGAAGAAGAGAGGTAGGTTGGAGCCAAATCACAAAAGCCTTAGATGTCACTTTTCAGAGTTTGGATTTTACCCTGTATACAGTGGACTCAATGGACATTTTTTATATGAAGTAACGAGGGTCTGCATGTTATGATGTTGCCTATGTTGGCCTTGTGGAGAGGGAGGAAGACAGGCCGTGGAGACAGGAGAGTAGGGCACTGTGACAGGAGGGCATTTTGGTTAGGACAAGTCCCCAGACTTTGGTGGGTTGGAGGTAATCCATATGTAAGAGAGGAATAATGCTTCAGATTTTTTAATCTATTTTGTGTGAGGAATGAAGGAGAACAATCAAGGAATTGTCTAAACGTGTTTTCATTGTTGTGAAAAAAATGTATTTGTTGTAAAAAATGATTGTGTGTTTAATATGCAGGCTAAAGGTTGTTCCTTTCAAGCCTGCTTACCATGGCTATGGCATGTAATTTCTCTTTGACAAACATGTATTGAGTATCAGCTCTGTGTCAGGGACTATGCTAAATACCAAAGAAATTATTATTAATAAGATAACACCCTCACTTTCCTTGAGCTCAAATTCTAATACAGGAAAAACTTATCTAAACAAATAATTACAATAAAATGTAACTTTTTGTAAGGAATTGTCTAAAATGTTCTACTGCTGCTAGCACAAAACACCTCTATGTAATGTGAGGGCCTAGCTCTGGTTCCCAATTGGAATGGCCCTTACAGCATCAGGGGTAATGAGTAATACAGAAAGCAGAATCAATGTTTATTATTGTAGACTATCAGGGGGCAAAAACAGCTCAAGATAAACTTTGTCTTCAGAAAGGACTCCTGCACTTTCTACAATTTTGTCTTTAATCCAAATGATGAGAGGTATGCACTGTAGTAGCTAAGAGGCAGGATTCAGGAGGTGAACTGCCAGGATTTGAATCTCGGCCCCTTCACTTCCTACTGGTTGCCTCTTTAGGAAGTTCCTTATCACCCTGTTTCTCATTTTCCTTATCTGTAAAATGCAGAGAGTAATGATAGTCGCAACAGTGTGGTTATTAAGATTGATTTCTGCATTTCTGACGACATCAGTGAGGTGAAGTCTTATGTTCATTTTTTATGTAGAGGACCTTCAAAATAACTGTACCAGAAGTCAAGGTTTTATTTTATTAAATAAATACCTTATTGATTTGGTACAGTTTTTAAAAAGTCATCTTTATTTTATGGTTTCACAATAGATCCTGATTATATATTGTATTTAAAACTGATTCTCATATATCTTCAACTTAATGACTTATAACACTGAAAACTGCACTCCCATTGATTGTTCTCTGCAGTATGATAGCTCTTTCTTTCTATGTTACTGACACAATGATCTTCCTGTCCTTCTGTCAATAATATTAGAAACAATCTTACATCACTAGATATATTTCCATTATGAGGGTTTAATGATAAAGAGACAAGTCTTGCTGCTTTAACGATTATATTATCTCTAACATCTTTTCCTCTAAAATATGCTTTTGTTATTGGTTTTCATCATGAAGAAATACACAGAAAGATTAATTTAAAAGGAACTACTTCTGCCCGCGATGTCTGGTACTGTTTATCAATTGCTCAGCTGTGCTGTCACAGTCAGTGACATTGTTGGAACCGTTTAACTGCACCATCGCTCAATTAGTCTCTTGCCATTATTTATATGTAATCATTAATTAATTAATATTATATTCTTTTCAATAAAATAGTCACCTTGAGATCTAACATCTTCAAGTGGGTCCAAGGGGCAGGCAGAACCGGCCTAATAATCAATCAAACCTTCCCTTGAGAATCCTCCCCACACAGTGAACTGGACCTAATGCAAACACGAGCCACTAGACCGTGCATGAAGAGTTCATTTCAGTGCCTTTGACATACATGAGCTGCAGAAGTCTGTGATACTTTAGAAATTGAGTTTTCATGTCTTGTGAAGAGGATGCTCTGCTCTGAAGTTTAAACAGCATAACAGTGGTTTCCTGAATTTGTTTCTTTAAATGTACAAATAAGTCTTTCAAGGGAAAGGAGGATTGAAGACTCTTAAGTCTCGCTTCCCAAAGGTGAGTGTATCCGAAGGAGCACACAATGGGCTTGGCTTACAGAACATCATTTTCAAGCCTTTGTCAAACAAACTTTGGCTTACAGAGTTAAATTTCCCAAAGTTTACTAAGCTCTATTTGACTGCTGTAGGGAACTGGTTAACAATATGATTGGTGGGGTACCTATGTGGCTCAGTCTTTTAAGCATCTGACCCTTGATTTAGGCTGGTCAAGATCCCACAGTTTATGGGATATGGGGCTCGGTTCTGACAGAGTGGGATCCTGTCTCTCCCTCTCTCTCTGCCCCTCCCCTGCTCGTGTATGCTCTCTCTCTCAAAATAAATTAATTTGAAAAATATATGATGGAAGAACTTCTCTGAAAAGAATCTTGATTTGGAGGAGAGGACATGAAGAAATAGTCATGGTGAATAGTTTCTAGTCTGACAACAAAATGCTACGTATCATTGGATTTAGAAGTGGATTAAAGAGTGGGGAAAAGGTGCCCTTTTGTTTCAGATATTGCACTAAATCTGGTAGTATCTTCACTTACACAATGGTTAAGATGTAATGATTTCTTCGGAGAGAACCTTTATTCAGTCTTCTCATTCATTGCAATGAGAAAAATTTGCTAATTACATATCAATTATCATTGATCAAAGGGAAAGGATTTTTTTGGCATGCTTTTTCACATTTTGGCATTTATAGTGGTATGCTGGTAAAAATTTAATTACGAGTCCCCCCCCCAGAAACAAACCCCTAATTTATAGTGTTTGCCAATTTCTGTAGTGTAAACACTCCCGCCATGACAGATTTCAACTATCAAAACTATGTCACTGGACATGTAACTGGGAAGTTGTGAACACAGTTAGCTCTTGCACGCTGGTATCGATTGGCTCCAGAAAATCACTGGTTCTGATTTTATAACTGGTCATCACCCAAGGTTTTTTTTTTTCTTTTCTTTTTTTTTAAACATTTGAACCTTCTGCTACTACTCATGTCTATCCACTAAATTTTCTTTTCAAATGAATTGTGGTTTGTTACTGCAAACACGTTAAATCAGTAGAGCACTTAGAAGACTGCAATTATTTTTACTTTCTTCCAGTCAATCAGGTTTCAGTGCTGAGTTTCTTTCATAGTTAGTACCCTCCTATTCATTCCTTTGCTACTTTGTTTATTATGAAATGACATTTCCTGTGAGTCCATAAATGAAAATGTTTGAGTGTGTGCTCTAAGTGGCTTTTAATTCATGTCAATTTAGAAACTCAGAATTATTTAATGTAGTTCTAACCGTTCTAAGGTTAGCAATTAGCACTTTAATTTGTGCAAATGGCACTGAAAATGCTGTATCAAAACAAGACTATTTCCCTTAACAAGAAAACCTTTAAGAAAGTTTAAAAAATCAGTGACAATTTGAACAGTACTACTTTTTCACCAAGAGAGAGCAACATAAGCACACTTTACAAAAATACATTTCCATGGCCATTTTACACCGTAAGTGGTGGCATCATGTCCATGCTTTATTTAGGAACCTATTACTTTACCTGCCTCTGAACTTGACAGACCAAGTGCAGTGATTAGTTAGGAGTATGGCAGTTGATGATGCATTCTGTAAGGATCATATTTTTACCTCTAGGTATTTTCTATGCACAACATGTTTCTTCTTTATGATTTCACTTATCCATGTTTATGAGTTTCTGAATATTGGCATTGTTTTCCCTGTCAGAAATGGTTTTCAACAGGATCTACTCTCTCCAACTGATATAATGAAGATAAGTAAAACTGGGGTTTTAAATTGTATAAGTGGTGGATTTTTAATTTTTATATTGTTTCAACATAAGCAAGATGCATCATATCTAACTTTAAGAGAACTGGTATGTCTGGAGATTTCCTTTAGGAAGATGTTAGTACTATTAAGTGAGCTTGCAAATATGAATAAAAACAGATGACCCTTGACCATAAAACGGAAGTATGAAGATTTCACCAATAAAGTATGTACTTTCAAAGAATTAATTATGATGCACTTTAAAATTGTATGCTAGATTCTGTGGCTTAAAGTTTTACCTTACGTATTTTAGGGACACCATTTCCTCTCAAGGTTTTCATACTTCAGTAAAACACAGTGTCTTTAGATTACAGTAACTAAATATTAAACTTATATTGCTTCCATATAACAGCAGGAGTACCTGAAAAACATATCAGTTAAAACTCAATAAGGCCAAATCTTAAAAATGCCAGTGACAAATGATTTATTATACTTATTACATTCATGTTTTATGGATCTTTAGATACTCGTCAACCTCTGGGGGGTCATTTACCAGGGTGAGGGCAGAAAAAGAAAAAAAAACAAGGTCATGGCTACAAATAAATGTATTAATTCTGTGCTTTTAGGAAAGTTATTTTCATGTGATTTTAAATTCAGAAAATTTTTAAAAATTAAAATACATCTGAGGCATTTATTTGTAAGAGGTTTATTTTTAGAAGTCTTTATAGGAAGAAGGTTGTGGATTTAAAAAATTCCGTGTAAATATTTGCCTGCTTTCTGTAGCTTGCTCTCAGGAATCCTGACGGGCATAAGTTAGGAATATTAATGCCACAAGGAGGCGTTGCCTTGTGTCTTTGTACCCTTGAGGTCTGGTGCTGCTCTTGTCCTTTCAATATTTAGTTTTGAAAAAACAGTAATTATATCTAAGACCTTGGGTCTAATTCTATGCCTGACATAGTTACCTCAGAATATAATGAATTTTATGTATTCATTATGCCACCTACCTTTTTTTTAATGCATCCCTAGATCTTTTTCAAGATCCCTAGGTCCTTAGATTAAAGCATCCCTGTATATCAAATATATATACAGTTAATGGATATATGTATATACCAGTATATGTATATATTTGATAACTAAAATAACCGTATAACTGACAAAGTCATGATTTTATAAGTATATTTTAGGAATTACTCTAGATATTTTAAAAAATTCACTTCACAAAAAAATTTCACTTCAGAGTTCCTTTACACAGAATGCCCCCTTAAAGAATTTACACTATACATTACATGAAAGAAATCTTGAGTTACAGACTTGGCAAGAAAGGCTCAATCAATCAAGCAATCAAACAGGTATATACTGAGCACATACTGTGTTCCAGGCACTCTTGTAAGAATGAGACGTCCCGGTGGAAAAATATCTCTGCGAACGAAAGAACATTCCATTCAAAGGTCCTGGAATGGTGCAAGATGGTATGCTGAAGGAACAGAGAAAGGCCAGTGGCTGGCCTGTAATGAATCAGGGAGGCTGGTACAGATGAGGATGGAGGGGAAAAAGAAGCAATTCACACAGGGCTTTCTAGACCATGGTGTGGACTCTGATTTTAAGTTCAGTGGGAAGCCACTGGAAGTTTTAAGCAGCGGAGCAATGCTGCTATGCCTTTTAAGAAAGATAATTCACACTCCTATATGGAAAATGGGTTGTAGTGTGGCAAGAGTGAATAGAAGTACATCAGTTGGAAGGCTACTAATGTTGTTGAAGGAAGAAGTGATGGTAGTTTTGATTAGAGTAGGAAAGAGGAGGTGAAGAAAACTGGAACGATTTGGAATCTATATGGAACACAGAGCAGGTGAGACCTGCTCGTGTTGGGAGTCAGTAAAGGGAAGAAGCAGGATGTTTTAAGATTTAAAAAAAACTTTTTTAATGTTTGTTTTAGAGAGAGAGAGAGAGAGACAGGGTGTGAGCAGGGAATGGGCAGAGAGGGAGGGAGACACAGAGTCTGAAGCAGGCTCTGGGCTCTGAGCTGTCAGCACAGAGCTGGACGCGGGGCTCGAACTCACAAACCCTGAGATCATGACCTGATCGGAAATTGGACGTTTACCTGACCAAGCCATCCAAACGCCCCTGGATGTTTTTAGATTTTTTTTTTTTTTAACATCTGAGTGCTGTTTATTGACATGGGGAGGAACAGTTATGTGAGGGTTAGAGAATATAGAATTCAGTCTGGGACATGTTAAATGTGATATTCAAGTAGGGGTATTGAGAAGATGGTTGAATATAAAACAGCTACTATTATCATCTCCGTTTTCAGGGAGAAGTGAGGCATAGGAAGGTTAAGCAGTTAGCCCAATGTCACAAGCTTAGTTTAGTCAGTGGAGCTGAGATCAGAATCCAGGAAGCCTGGCTAACCCAGAGTCTAGACTTTTAGCTACTACCCTGTCATTCTGGCACACAGGGTTGGAGATACTTAAAACACTGGTGTTGGATTGGGCTCACTTGGGAAGAGAAGTTAGGAAGAGAGTAGAAAGACACACCACCATGCCTGTGTACTCTTGCATAAGATTTGGCGAAGGAGATAAGAGAGACGGAAAAATGGGTCTCCATTTTTGGCTCATAGGAGCCCAGAGGAGGGGTTATTTCAAGGAGATGAACGCTCCATAGAAGTGGAGGAAGGTAAGGAGAGAGGTGGATTGGTTAACATGGGGCTTTTTGTGACCATCACAAGAACAGTCTGAATGGATGGGGAAGAGAGCCTGTTGAAATGAGGTTAAACATACTCTGAGAAACACAAGCACCGGCACGGCTCTGAGAAGCATCTCATGCTGCCATATATGTGTAATGTAGACAGCGAATTGCATTGGAGAGGATGGACTCTGGAGTCAGACAGACCTGAGCGTTGATTCACAGTCTAATACTATTGTTCTGCCATATTAAGCCCCCCCGACCCCGTTTTTTTATCTGTAACATTTGTTTCATGCAATTCTTGGAATAAGCTGTTTACTTCCCTGCTTTTCCTTTCGTAAAATGCTATTCCCTTCACCTGAAACCTGTTGAAATCTCTACCTGCCCCTAACATTCTCTTGAAAAAAGACCTCAGTCCTTTATGTTACGGCTGATAGGTCTTTCTAAAGTTGCATGAAAACTTTTTTTGCGATTATTCACATACTTTCCTCCTATTGTGTGCTCATTAGTTAAAACAAGTTTCCTCTCGGGGCGCCTGGGTGGCTTAGTCGGTTAAGCGTCCGACTTTCGCTTGGGTCATGATCTCGCGGTTCGTGGGTTCGAGCCCCACGTCGGGCTCTGTGCTGACTGCCAGCTCAGAGCCTGGAGCCTGTTTCAGTCTGTGACTCCCTCTCTCTCTGACCCTCCCCTGCTCACGCTGTCTCTCTCTCTCTCTCTCTCCTAGAAATAAATAAAACATTAAAAAAAAAAACAAGTTTCCTCTCTTCGCCTTTTGTATCTGTAACACCTATCAGATTGTGTGGCACAGAGTATGCACTCAGTCGTCGGCTGTGTGAGTTCGCCGGAAGCCAGCACCCACCAGGGTGGGGGGAAGGAGGGAGCAGCGAAGGGAGCTCCCACGGCTGGAGGCAGCCGCGCAAGCGCACAATTCACTACCAGCTTCAACTCAGGAATGCAGGCAGGCGACGAAAGAGCCTTGAAACTTACCCTCACAGGATCCAGGGAGAAGGCAGCTGTGAGGACAAAGGATGGAAGGTCCTCACAGAGAGAATTCAGGCCTGTTTATGTGGCCTCAGAGAAACGGGGAGCTGCCGCAGCCCTCAGCCGGAGTTCACAAGCAGATTGGAGGTGAAATTTCCAGGAAAATGAGTTTGAGCTAAGGCTAAGACTTAATAATAAAGAATCCCTAGGGGCGCCTGGGTGGCTCAGTCATTTGAGGTTTGGACTTCGGTTCAGGTCAAAGGTAAAGGTCAAGACCTTAGGGTTTGTGAGATCAAGCCTTCCCCCCACCCCCCACAAGGCTTTGTGCTCACAGCACGGAACCTGCTTAGGAGTCTCTGTCTCTCTCGTTTTGCCCCTCCCCCTCTCAGGCGCGGGTGCGCAAGAGCTCTTTCAAAAGTAAATACAAACATTAAAGAGAAAAAGAGTCCCAAAATAAGAATGAATGAAGTGAATAATTTGATTTTAGAATGTTGGAGTTTCATAAACTAGGGTGCGACTAACATACTTGTGAAATTTGATTTTATTTTGTACCGGAGAGTTAATTATACAGGGGCATGAAGTGGAGTAAAACGGTGATTGAGCCAGATTTGTTCATATGCTCTTTTCTGGGTATTACAGAGTTTTTCTTTCTGTTCGTAATCCATCCATTTCCTGATTTCTTTTTAAGGGCATTTCTTATTGCTCTCAAATTAAATCGCTTTATCCTGGCTCACATACTATGAAGATAAAGAAATCGGGTCAAGCCTAATGAAACTCAGACTAGGACTTTTGCTATCAGACAATAAGAAATGAGAAATGAATGTAATCATCCCTCTATTATTTATGGGTTTTTATTATTATCATTGTATTTCATAGGGACTGGTTTGGGATAAAATCTAAGCATATACATGTATACGTATACATATACGCATATACAGACATACACACAGAAAAACCTCAAAGCTGTAAGTTCAGAAGATAGACAATGTGTTTTTCTGTCAAGTTCTACTGACATGGAGAGGGTGAAAGTCATATAAGGGCTACATAAATAATAACGAAAAATTAAGTATAAAAATTGAACTTTAAGATTGCAAAAATCTAACAAGTCTAACAAATAAGATGCACCTTCAGTTAACTCATCCAAGAAAAGAGAATAAATCTGAAGAAGTTTGAGGTGGAGAGGGAGAGAATCAGGAAAAGAAATAGGCCTTAGACATCATACAGATGAGAAAGGGAGGGAGAATCAGATTTCCCCTCATATACAGTGACCTAAGTATGAATGCAAATTTTCACATGCACACTCTCTTTATCTAGAGAAATTGCATAGAAAAAAATAAAAAAAGAATGCCACACAAAGACACCAAATAAAAGAGATTATAAACTTCCTAAAGGCAAGGACTGTTTCCTATTTATCTTTGTGTTCTCAGCTTCTAGCACACCAAAGCAGGATTTTGTAAATGTTTGTTAAATTGTTGAAAAGACAGAAAATGATTTTATTGAGTACCATCCCATCTTATACACTACAAAGCACCTTGCAACTACAGGCATAAATAGATTATATAAACTGTACTCACTCCTCCAATGACTGTAAGAAATTAACTGAATGTTGAAGGTTTTCCACCTATGCTTCAGCCTGTAGGTATGGAAAGCAATGGAAGGTAGCAGTTATGACTTGGGATTGTTGAGGTCAGCATTGATAGGTTCTGAAATGGTCAATACAAATTCATTTCAAAAGACCTTATGGAAAATTTCTCTGAGGCTGAATGGCATACATGCTTGTGAATATCTAGAGAAATGTGGAATGCACTATCAATGTTTTCCAGGACCTGGTAAATTTTAGGTATTTAATTTTGAAAATGGAGTATTACCAAGTTCAGTATATCGTGTCTCTAAATACCTGTATGGACTTGACTTTGGAATTCCTTATAGCCATACCACTTCTACATATTTTCCTTCTTCTTGGTTTTCTTTTGATAAGCCAAGACACCTATTTGACACCCATTTAACTTCTAGAAAAGAATTGAAGTATTCTTATTACACTGGTCTTAATATATGAAACCAAGGGAGAAATTGATTTGAAGCCTAGCTCCCCAGGAAAGCACATTTTTCCACTTGTTCAGGTGGTGAAAGGGGTTGTGATAGCTGATGTGAATAACTTGTGGTACGTGGGATGGAAACTTACCTTTCCTTATTCTGCTTTTTCCAAATTGACAGGTTTTATTTTTGTTGTTATTATGCTTTTCTACTAGGTAAGCTGTGATTTATTGTTTTAAGGTGTGTTTAGACCTAATCTTAAGAGAAACGATATATAACTGTGGAGTTCTGGCATGGGGGTGCTGCTAGGGGCAGTGGGTGAAAATAGTCATTTAATATAATCCGTATGAAGAAGTTGAGGGCTGGTGGCCTCTCCTTTTACTGGAATACTATCACTTGAAAACTCTGGGGTGCTGTGTTGGGACTTTCAAGTGTCCTGAGCTGCTGAAGGGTCAGTGGGAGGGGGTATATTAGGTACAAAGGATGATTCAGTATGGGACTAAACATAAAGGCAAGATCACCAGGTGATAAATAGACTTCAGTGCATAGAAAGTTCCCAGATGGTAATGGAAAGAAGTGCTGATGGAATTTCTCAGCATAAGTGATGTGCAGTGGTCCATTGAACACTCTTAGAATAGACATAGGACAATAACATGCTACTCTGTGCCTCTCTGGTGCTGGTAAAATATGGCTTTAGATCTGGCAAAGGCTGGGCAGTTTCTGGGTGCACTATGTTTTTCCTCCAGGCTCAGGCCCCATCCTGGGCCTCATTGGTCTCTCCTGTTAGTCATATTCTCCTCTTCCAGCCCTCTGAATCCTTATCTCCTCTGGAGTGCTGTAACCAAGCTCTCTTTTGGTCTTCCTAATTAGTGTTTATGGCTTAAACTTTATGTCCTGAGCTTCTTCCATGCTTTGCCTTTTTATTCCTTATTCCTTGCCCAATTCCCCAAACCATGCTTTCTGAGTTAAAAAATATATAGTTCTTTTTTTTTTTTTGCAAAATAGCCTGGTTCTTGCAAGGAAAATCTTTAGCCGTCAACACTATTGTCTCTTCTATCAGTTTCACAAATGTACTTTAAAATTTAAAAACTGAGCATCAACTGTTTCTTTTCTTTCTCTTTTCATTCCTGTTATAACAAGGCTGATCTCCCAGAGACAAAGAAGGCTCTGCCTTATTGAGTGATGGGTGCATTAGGATTTCATATGTAGCCACCTGTGCAGAGAGAGGGGCAGCATTCAGGGAGGCCTCTGCTCCTATCATCTGGTGTCATACAAATATGTATTTTCCATAGTACAAGGCTCAGAGTACCAGGCTCTGACTGCTTTGAGGGGACTTGTGCGTGCATGTGCGTGTGTGTGTGTGTGGTAAAGAGTTACGGGGAAAGGGACCACATCAGTGTATTAGGGGCTTGTAGTAGCCACAAGACCCTGAAAGAAAGATAATGTGAACATCCAGATGGTATATAGTCAGGAATAGTCAACACAGAGCTAGAATCAGCACCACCTAAGTGAAAATGTTTTGTCCCTTTCTCTAGATATTCCTAGTTCCGCTTTTGACTCTAGCAAAGCCACAAGTAGGTGGAGAGGAAAAGAGACTGTGCCCAGTTTCTCCTCAAAAGGAGCCTGGCATCAGGTTGGGCCTGAGTTTGTTGGGGGAGGGGAGAAGTTTTGAATGAGATGTGAGATTAAAGCCTTAAATTTAAGCGAGCCTTCTGCTGCCTCAAAGTGAGTCATAATTACTGACACGAGAATAATTTTTGTTGTTGATGAAAATGACCAAAAAGCTCTGGAGCTGCCTGAGATGTCATGAAGGTATGAGAGAAGGGAATCTGACATGTTGGAAGGCAGTGGTAGGAGGAAAATACAGCTGCTTCCTGTTTGTACTCATTATGTTCAGTCCTTTTCAATAAACTGGTTACACATCTATTGATTCTTATGTAGTTCTACAGTGACTAATAGCAACACACACTGCATCTCAATAGCACAGGAGCTAAAAGACAGAGAACCATAGAAAGAGCATGGAAAGGTTCTGATTTCTCAGCCTCTGGAGAGGGATGAATGAGCTGGTCAGTGAGTCTGTGTGTGTGTGTGCCTGGAACCCAGAACTCTCTCCTTCTCAAGTTCCAGGCTGCATTTGTCAACATTCTCTTTTTAACCTCTGTCTCAGCCTAGGTTTTCTGATTTGCTTGGACAAGATCATCTTCACCATCACCTATGCTTGACTTCGCCATTGACAGGTCTCTTAGCTTTACCACTTGTTTAACAGGCAACCAACCTACCTGGTAGCCCTCTCTTATCTGTGGTTTTGCATTTCCTGGTTTCAGTTAATCAAGATTTTGAAGAAGATGATCTTCTTTCTGAAGAATCACCTAAAAGTCAATATACCCGACCACTGTATCACTACAATGCTTACGTCATTCACTGCACTTCATCTCATCGCATAAGCATTTTATCGTCTCACATCATCACAAGAAGGGTGAGTACATACAATATTTTGAGAAAAAGAGACCACATTCATGTAAGTTTTATTACAGTATATTGTAATAATTGTTCTATTTTATTATTTGTTATTGCTGTTCATCACTAACTGTGCATAATTGATAAATTTAATTTTATCATAGATATGCATAGATACCATAGGTATGCAACACTATGTATGTTGGTACTCTGTGGTTTCATGTATCCTCTATGGATAAGGGAGAACTACGACAAATCTATCTCTGCAACAGCCGTCCAAACACCCCTCTGCAACAGTGACTCTCATTGAACCATTTATTAATTTGTTCACAAATGTTGGTGGGCTCAGTGCAAGTGATAAAGCTCACAGCTGGACAAGGCATGCTTCTTGGTTTCTGGGCCCTCGTGGTTTAGAAAGCAACAGGTTGTATGCCATTCTAATGTAGTGTGATTGAGTGTGCTATGGAGATATGGTCAAGGTGCTGTGAAGTCTCGTGAGGTGAATAGCTAACCGCTTAGCAGGATGGAGACAGTTTGTCGAGCGGGATGTTTGAATTGGTCCTTTAAGAGTAAAATACAGGGAGGGTGGCTGGGTGGCTAAGTCGGTTAAGCAGCTGACTTCAGCTCAGGTCATGATCACACAGTTCATGGGTTTGAGCCCCGTGTCAGGCTCAGAGTCCAGAGCCTGCTTTGGATTCTGTGTCTCTCTCTGTCTGACACTCCCCCACTTACACTCTGTGTCTCTCTCTCTCAAAAATAAACATTAAAAAAAAAAGAATAAAATACAGGGGCACCTGGGTGGCTAGGTAGGTTAAGTGATTGACTCTTGATTTTGGCTCAGGTCATGATCTCACGGTCTGTGAGATTGAGCCCTGCGTCGGGTTCTGTGCTGGCAGTGTGAAGCCTGCTTGGGATTCTCTCTTTCCCTTTTCCTCTGCCCTCCCCTGTTTGTTCTCTCTCTCTCTCTCAAAATAAATAAACAACAACAACAACAAAAGAATAAGATACAAAGAGGTGAAAGCAAGGGGGGAAGTCAGCCAGCAAGAAGCCACAAAGTAGAGGGAGACCACCAACAAAGGCAGAGACGAAGAGAACTTCAAGTAGTTCCTTACTCCTGAAGGTGGGAACAAGGTGGGGAATGACAAAAGATGAGGCTAAAGAGAGACATTATAAAATTTTAGATGATTTCTTTAGAATAAATTCCAGGATCAAAATGCTGAATGTCATTAGGATTTTTGCTGGAAAGGAAGGGGAGCACAGAGCATGCCAACTGAAGCTGAATGAGCTTTAGTGAACATTGGGAGTGTGTGTGTCGTGCACACACATTTGTGCTGGAAGCAGAGAAAGCAGGAAACATAGGCTGGAGCAGCTTTTGACGAACCTAGTGTACCATGTCCTTTTGAAAAGGCAGTGTGGAGCCCTGCGTGGTTTTGAAGCAGGCTGGTGAGCATACACACGTTTTAGAAACATGATTCTAGCAATAATGAGGAGTGAGACAGCCATGCTATTGTACTCCAGGTGACAGGTAACCAGGGCCTGAAGTAGGACTGTGGGAGTGGGTAGGAATTGAGGAGACAATTGAATGATGCTATTGAAAGTAGCCAAGGCTCCACCCAGCCATTGGCTGAGTTTCCAAATGACCAATGGATAATTAAACCAAACTTGGGAACCATAGCGCTAATTGTTCTGGCTTTGCCTCCTCTCCTATTTTCTTTTACATGTAGCTATGATCCAGCCTAGCCATTTAGGCTGTAGTAGTAACTGTGAACTACAGCCAACTACCATTAGTACTTTCCTACAAGTATCTTCTCTGCCCCTATACATGTGCCACTACCTTCTCCTGGAATGATCGGTCTCCTCCTTTCCCGCTTGCCCAATTCTTCACAAATCCTTGGAGTACCACCTAAATTGAAACCTGTCATGTAAGGCTTTCCCACATCTCTCCTCCCTCCTCAGATGACCCTGCCCTGCCTCCCTGGTGGATGAGATGATAATCTTGTCCAACGCTGGACTTTTCCTCAAACTCTAGAATAATTTCCCTATAATTTACTTATGGAAACATCACCTTCTGCCTTGTAAAAAAGTTATAATGTATATACCTTATCTCTTCTATCAGGCTGTAGACTCCTTAGGAAAGGAATCCTGTCTGGCATTTAGTAGTTCCTCAGTAGGTAATAAATGAGTGAATATTAGTATTCTTTATCAACTCACGATTAAAGAATGATATGAGTATTTTTTCCGCCTTAATGGTAGAGGTACAACAACTTTAAGAGATATAAAACATAGTCTTTTAATTAAGCCTTCAGGTTTGATCAGTACATTTGTATAATTGTGCACAATTGAGGAATGTATTTTCTGACATTAAGGTCTAAATATATCAATGCTATTTATGCCTTTATTTTAAGTGAGGATTAATTCTCTTTCAGAGGAAAACTATTATCCTTTCATGTTACAATTCACAAAAATGAGTCCCACATTTCTGTTCTAAATAGGAGGGAAAATCTCAGAAAAATAAATGTTATTCAGGTAACTGCATCCATGTTATTGGGATGTGTTAGAGCTCTCCAGGGAGCGCATAGTGGATAGCTTTGCTGCTTTCCGGCAGGCATCTTTATTTTTTCCCCTGTATACTAAGTTGCTTGCTTAGGGTTTTACTAGAATGCTAAATTATTTCTAGCAAATTATAAGCAACATGGATGAATGGACATGTAGTGTTTCATTTTTGCCTCATTATGCTTTAGATTTGGCATCTCCAGTTTTGGAAATGATAGCTTCGATATACCACTCCATCTTTACATGTGCTCATGCTTGAATGCATCCCGCTTCCCCTCCCATATGGAACGGTGTCAGTCATGATGTACAACTGTTAAGATACGTCTTGTGTCTACAGAAAAGTAACCCATAAGTATTTGTTATGGAATAATGTATAAGATTTCAGGAAGACACCAGAGAATTAATCTTGGCCATAAAATAGCAAACAAAAACCCAAAAACCTCTGGCATATTTTTAGGTGGAAGGAAGTAGTAGGTTATTTCCTTTCCCCAAGGCTCCAGGCTCCCCTCATCACCCCTCCTATTCCCTGGTGGCGGGGGGAGCGGGGGCGGGTGCCATCATCCTCTGGTACCTCAAGTCTGTAAATAAGACTTAGAGTTGATGGCGTTTTGGAAGAAACAACAAATAAAAATGCCTTGAAAGAGCTTTGCGAGTCTACAGTACTCTAAATGCTTAATGATAATAATATACAGTAGGGCATCTTCCCTTGAAAACAGCAGGAGTGTTTCCTTACATAATGACCTGACAGATGGGTTATGGTGTCTAATCCCCTTAAACCCCCAAAGCTCTTTGATAGTGGATGTTGTAAAAGGCCAGATTAGAGCACATGCTGCTCTTTTATTGAGCCCTTTCTTTCAGTATCTATGCCATATTCAATTGCTTCCTTCTCTAAGTACGTTATGTGTTAACCTACTACCTGCAGGAACAATTAGGAGCAAAAATAGAGACTAAAGGACAGTGCACTCCAGTAGGAAAAATTACTTAATGCTTGTTGTCCCCAATATTAAAAATCCACCTTGGCCTTTACATGTGGCTTTTATCGAAGGTTCCTGCCCTCCTAATTCCTGACTATTAATCTATTAATCTCAAGCTGTGGGTATTGTTGATGTTGATCACGGGCTTTGTGTGTGTGTGTGTGTGTGTGTGTGTGTGAGAGAGAGAGAGAGAGAGAGAGAGAGAGAGAGAGGGAGGGAGAGAGAGAGAAAATTTTGTATGTGGTAAGAATGGAGTGTTGATACTAATTCTAAACCAGTGAGGTTTGTGGAAATCACAGGCAGTTAAGGGTATGTGCAGCATTTATGGAAGAGCTGGAGCTTTTAATCTGTTCAAAATGAGGAAAGGATGATTAGCACTTGTTCTCCTGTAACCTAAATTCAGCTCTTGAACCTGATTTGGACTGAGAAGTTCTTTTACATTTCCCCTTATTGCCGTGCTTGTCTTTTGAGAATAGCTATTAGCGTTCTCAGTTTCTAAAACCTTTGTCACAGTTCCTTGACTCAAATTCATCATCTTTCATTAGTTAACAAAGTTTGGTTTCTTTGCATGCTGAGAGAAGGATATGTTGTTATAAAATCACCCATGGTATGTAATCTGTGTAATCAAAGAAAAGAAAAAGGAACAGCAATGATCATTGTTTGTTTGACAACTGAATATAGCTGGGATAAACATTTTAAGTGCACAACAGTAAACCTGTTAGGTGCACTGTCTTAATTTGGGGTGTTTAAAGAAACCAGGATGGTTGTTCAAAGGCCTTCGCTCATACACTGGATCCTTCCATCTCACCTCAAAAATATCACATCTGCATTCTTGTCTGCTTCCCCTGCATCTTCATATACTTCCTCTTTTCCAAGACATGGCACAAATATTCCGAAATATCGCCCAACTTTATGAAAACAACCATATCTTGATTTCACCTTTCCTTCATGCTCCATCTTTCTGAATCTCTTTAGAGCAGAAATTCCCCAAAGAGTTCTCTCTACTTGTCATCTCTACTGTCGATTTTCCTGTTTTCTCTTTCTACTTCTCTCTCCTTTTCTAACTCTCTGTCTTTTATTGAGGTGAATCTGAATGTTCCCCAGCTGCATAGGCAGTCAGTCAGTGTTCCGATTTTTCATGGCTAGATTTGTTATGCCTGCTTCTGGATTTTGTATAAATGGAATAATAAAGTATGTGTTGAGCCATTTTTTGCCCAACATAACGTTTTTGAGACTCATCCAATTGTTGCTTATATCAATTACCCATTCTTTTCGTTATTGCTCAATAGTAACCCATTGTATGCTTATGCCATCACTGTATCATTTTGTTTGTTTCTACTGTGTCCTTTTGTTGATGATTATTTGCATTGTTTCTATATTTTGCCCATTATGAATAAGACAACTATGGACATTCTTGTACAAATATATTTGTGGGTATATGTTTTTATATTTGTTAGGTAAACATATAGGAGAGGAACTGCTAGGTAATTGGGTAGGTGTTTGTTTAACTGTGTAAGAAACTGCTAATTTTGAAAGTGGTTATAGTATTTTTATACTCCTGTCAGAGTGAATGAGAGTTCCAGTTGCTGCACATTCTCACCAATATATGATGTTGTCAGTATGTTAATTTTAGCTATTCTAGTGTGTGTGAAGTGGTAGGACATTTTGGCTTAAATTTGTACTTCCCTGTGATGAGAAACTTTCATGTGCTTATTGACTATTTGCATATCTCTTTTTGTAAATTGTCTGTTCAAATCTTTTGCCCATTTAAAAAAAAGGGTTGTTTTTCTTTTTATTATTGATTATAGTAGTTCCTTTGACATTGTTTACCAATCTTTTGTTAGATGTTTGTATTGCAGTGATTTCCTGCAGTCCGTTGCCTGCCTTTTTATCTGCTTAAATGGTATATATATTTTTAAGAACAACTCTTTAATATTGAAGCTATTTTATCAACATTTTATTTATGGTTAGTGTTTCTTTTTGTGTTCAATTTAAGAAACTTTTGCATACTACAAGGTGATGATGATGTTCTTTTATGTTTTCTTCTCCAAGGATGTAGCTTTTACATTTATGTTTATAATCTTTCAGAAATTATTATTTTTTGTGTACTGAGTGAAATAGAGGCTGAAGTTTATTTTTCCATAAGGATGTCCTATTGTTTTAGTACCATTTGTTGAAAATATTTTTTTTCTCCCCATTGAATCATCTTTGTACTTTGGCTAAAAATCTCAAGGGGTACCTGGGTGGCTCGTTGAGCATCAGACTCTTGATTTCAGCTCAGGTCATGATCTCACAGTTTGTGAGATGGAGCACCATGTCAGGCTGACAGCGTGGAGCCTGCTTGGAGATTCTTCCTCCTTCTCTCTCTGTCCAATGCCTCTACTTATGCATGTGCATGTGTTTTCTCTCTCTCTCAAAAAACAAAACAAAACAAAACAAAACAAAACATGAGAAACATTTTTTTAAATCTCTTGATCATATATATGTCTTCAAAATCTCTTTTTCATAGATTTTTTTGGTTTACACTAATACCACATGCATATCACTTTAACTTTATAGTAAAGTCTTGAAATCCAACTTTATTTTGCTTTCTTTTCTTTTTTGATATGCTTTGGCTGTTTTAAGTCATTTATATTAAAATATAAATGTGAACATTTATATGTCAATTTTAATAAAGTTCTTCTGGGGTTTTGGTTGAGATCACATTGATTTTACACATCAGTTTAAGCAATTAATAACATTAGTGAGGCTTCTACTCTATAAACGTAGTTTAATCATCTGTTTATTGAGGATTTCTTTAATGTTTCTCAGAATAATTTGAATTTTCAATGTCTCACTTATTTTTTGTTAAATGTACTGCTAAGCATTATAAATTTTTGGTGCTTTTTAAATGGTAAACTCTTACTTTCCAGTCTTTTGCTAATATCTCTTTCCAATTTTTACCACTAGGGTACTGACACATAATTGCGTTTATTATCTTGTATCCTAATTTCATAGGGTAGATTCTTCATCCTTCACATTTCTGCCTGGGATGAGAGCTCCTGAGAGTATATCCTTTCCTATATAATATGGCTCTTCAATTTCTGGTATTTAATTCATTTGTTGTTTCTGTTCTCGGTATTTTAATTGGTTTTATATTACTGTGATTTTGTAGTTCATCTGATTGGTCTTGATCAGTAAAGTTAGAGGAATGCTCTCTTGCAGCTTTCTACATATAAACTAGGAGTGGAATGGCCCTAATACGGTTTTCATGTCTGTAGGGTCTGGAGTGGTAGTATCTCTTACTGTTTTGTTCAGACCACTAGAAGTTTATAAATTATTTTAATGTTGCAAACAACCATATTTTGATTTTGTTAATCTTCTCTATTTGTTTTCTATTTTATTGATTTCTGCTCTGATATTTATTATTTCCTTGGTTTTCATTTGCACTGTTTTTTCTAGCTTCTTAAGGTAGAAGCTTAGATCACTATTTTTATACCCTTTTTCTTTCTAATATATGTATTTGAACTTATAAACTTCCCTATAAGCACCACTTTAGTTGCATCGTACAAATTTTGATATATTGTATTGTTGTTGCTATTCAATGAAATATTTGATTAAAATCTATTTCAATTGAACTAAAACAGTGACTTATTTTTGGCTCATAAGTTATTTAGAAATATTTTCGCATTTTGTAGATCTTTTTCTGTTATTGATTTCTGATTTACTTTTATTGTGCTCAGATAACATACTCTATAAACTTTTAGTCTGAAGGTTTTTGTTTTTTATGTCAATTAGGTCAACTTTGTTATTCAAAGCTTCATTATCTTGATTATACTGACAGGTATTTTTGTTTAGTTATTCCATCAATTCCTAAGAGAAGGTTGTTAACAAAAACAACTTTGATCATGGATTTGTTTATTTATACTTTTAGTTTGGTTAGTTTTTGTTTCATGTATTTTGAAATTCAATAAGATTGTTATATGTACATTGAAGGACAAGAGCAATAGAGTGAAAGAGTAACCAATGGAATGGAAGGAAATATTTGCAATTCATATATCTGATAAGGGATTAACGTACAGAACATATAAAGAACACTCACAGTCAATAACAAAAACCAAATAACCCAACTAAAAAAAAAAAAAACTGAATAAAAATATTTCTCCAAAGAAGACAGAGATGGTCAAAAAGCACATGAAAAGATGATCAACACACTTGACTAACCTTTAAAGAAATGTAAATCAAAACCACAATGAGATCCTACTTCATTAAGACAGTTGTTACAAAGAAAGAGAGAGAGAGAGAATGAGAGAGGGAAGAAGTAAGGAAGGGAAGGGAAGGGAAGGGAAGGGAAGGAAAAAGAGGGACCTGGGTGGCACAGTTGGTTAAGTGGCTGACTCTTGATTTCTGCTCAGGTCATGATTTCACAGTTCCTGAGATCGAGCCCCAAGTTGGGCACTGCGCTGACAGTGCAAAACCTGCCTGAGATTCTCTCTCTCTCTCTCTCTCTCTCTGCCCATCCCCACTCGTGCTCATGCTCTCTCTTTCTAAAAAATAAATAAGGAAATATTAAAAAAGAAAGAGTGTTATTGAGGATGAGGAGAAATTGGAATCCTTGTGCATAGCTTGTGGAAATGTGAAGTGGTGTAGCAACTGCAGAAAACAGTATGGCTATTTCTCAAAGAATTAAACATAGAATTACTACATGATCCAGCATTTCCATCCCTGGGTATAAACCCAAAAGAATTGACATCAAGTAATTGAACAGATATTTGTTCACCTATAGTAGTAGTTGTGTTATTCATAATAGCCAAAAAGTGGAAACAACCCAAATGTCTATTGACTGATGAATAGATAAACAAGATGTGGTATATAAATACAGTGGAATGGTATTCAGCTTTAAAAAGGAATGAGATTTTGACACATGCTACGAAATGAATGAAATTTGAAGTTATTTTCCCAGTGAAATAAGTGAGACACAAAAGGAAAATATATGATTGCACTTATGTGAGGTATCTAGAATAGTTAACATCATAGGGACAGGAAGTAGAATGGTGGTTGCCAGGGGATAGTAGCAGGGCAGAAATTGGAAGATATTGTTTAATGAGTATAAAGTTTTCATTTGGGAAGATGAAAAAATTCTGAAGATGATAACGGCCGTGGTTGTATCATAACACTGTGAATGTACTTAATGCCACTGAATTGTATACATTGAAGTGGTTACATAGTACATTTTATGTTATATACATTTTATCACAATAAAAATTATGTCTTTCTGATGAATTTACCCTTTTAATATTATGAAATGTCCTTGTCTGTACTAACAATGCTTCTTGTCCTGAAGTCTCTTTTCTGATATTAATATAGCCATACTAGGTTTCTTATGGTTAATGATTATGTGATATATTTTTTGCCATCCTGCCATCCTGCCATTACTGAATCATTATATTTAAAGATTCTTATACACAGCTGTTTCTTACAGATAGCATATAGTTGGTTCTTGCTTTTTAAACCAGACTGACAATTTTAATTTTTAATTGGTTTACACCATATGTATTTAATGTAATTATTGATATGGTTGGATTACATCTTCCATCTTGCTATTCGTTTTCTATTTGTCCCATCTGTTTACTTTTCTTTAAAAATTTTCCTGTATTCCTTTTCTATTTTTCAGTATTCTATTTTATTTTACTCACCACCCTACTTTGCAGTCTACTTTATCCACTGTAGTGAACAGGCCAAACACAGTCCCACCTCAAGGCTTTGCTTTTATTTTCTCTTCGTATTAAGTTCTACCGCCATAAATCCTTACAACTAATTCCCTCACTTCTACTCTGCTAAAATGTGACCTGGAGAGGCCTTCCTTCATCACCCTTATTCATTACCCCTCTTACATGGCCTTATTTTTCATTATAGCACTTGTCATCACTTGATGTTATATTTATACTTGTTTGCTGAATTTTTTTCCTCCTCAGACTAGAACATAGGCTCCAAAGAAGAGATCTTTGTCCTTGTTTTGTTCATAAATATATTCAGCTTAGAAGAGGGTCTGACAAATATAAGGCTCCCAGAAGTATTTTTTGGAATAAGTGAATTAAAAGGGCATGTATAAATGATTGCAAGAAAGATATTTAATCACAGCAATTAAAATTAAAATAATAGTATAATTATAATGCAATTATACTATTAATGCCATTTGAATTAAAACACAAAATTTATTTAATTGTTAAGGACTGTAATATTGAAAGAAAAGAAAAAAAATACTCCAGAACCCCTTAATTGTTTTTGCTTCTGTGTTATTTGTGAAGGAAAGTAAACTTAAAACTAACTATGGTAGATCTGAAATTATACAGAGAAAATAGAGCCATGGAGACAAAAAATATTTTAAGAAAACCAAGATATTCTACATGATGTTGATTCTCCTAGCACAGAAGGTTATACTCTAAATGTCATTGTTCCTATAGCATTGGAACATGTTAGGAAACCAGAGATTTGGAGAATAGGAGTTAAAGAAACTAAGCAGAATACATTAGAACTTACAAAAGAGCTACCCCTTTTAAAATTACTGTTTTCTATATTAATTCCAGGATAGTTAACATACAGTGTTATATTAGTTTCATATGTATAATATAGTGATTCAGCAACTCTGTACATTACTCAGTGTTCACCATTATAAGTTTACTCTTAATCCCCATCAGCTATTTCATGCATTCCTCCCACCTACCTCTCCTCTGGTGACCATCTGCCTCTCTATAGATAGGAGTCTGTTTCTTGAGTTCTCTCTATTTCTCTCTCTCTCTGCTTATTTGTTTTGTTTCTTAAATTCCATATATGAGTGAAATCGTGTGGTATTTTTCTTTGACGTATTTCACTTGGACTTATACTCTCTAGCTCCATCCATGTTGTTGCAAATGGAAAGATTTCATTTTTTTTATGGCTGAATAATATCCCATTGTGTATACATACCACACCTTTATCCATTCATCTATGAATGGACACTTGGGCTGCTTCCATATCTTGGCTATTATAAATAATGCCACAATAAACATAGGGGTGCATGTTTCCCTTTGAATTAGTGGTTTTGTATTTTTTAAGTAAATACCAAGTAATGCAATTACTGGATCACAGGGTAGTTCTATTTTTAACTTTTGGAAGAGCCTCCATACTTTCTTCTGCAGTAGCTACACCAGTTTGTATTCCCATCAACAGTACGTAAGGGTTTCTTTTTCTTGACATTCTTGCCAACACTTGTTTTAGAAGAGCTTTTCCTATCCATGGTGAAGCCAGTCATCAAAGTCCCCTAAATATAAGAAAAGTTAGGAAATTCCAATTCTAGCCAGGATTCTGGTGACGCTCAGAGGTCTTTTAAGGTGTTGGACAGGGTGTGGCAATACTATGTAATTGGTAAGTCATAGTGCTATATAAAGTCAGTAAAAGGAATAACAAAAGAAGAACCCAGTCTCTGCTTGGCAATAATAAGAAAAGTCTAGTACCCTAAGCCTATAGATTAGTGATAGGACTCGATTCCACTTAAAAATTAAATACAAGAGTAGTCAGGTATATATACTAGCACATAGTCCAATATGTGGAGTCAGTGTTATAATAAACGGCTAGAGATCAGAGCTCCTTCAGGGCACAAAATTTATTATAGGGTCACACAGACACAATTTTGTACAAACACAGTTCACTGGTTGGGAGGGATAGGACTTTGCTATTATCACCTGAGTTTATTCAAGGCTGATTCTGTCTATAATTGGAGGTTATTTCTGGCTCATCTGGAATGGAGAACTTCTTGGATAATTGCGTAGGAATTAGAAAACTAGAAACAGATAAATGCCCTTTTGATTTTTCAAAAATGGAAAAAGAGTAAATTCACTAAACCATAGACTCATTCATTTAGCCAACCAACCATCCACACAATCAGCCACCACCAAACCAACTGACTTTTATTGAGTGCCTACTGGATGCTAGGCACTGTGCATGGCTCTCAGGATACAAGGCAGTTATGGGTTCCCATTCTCATGGAGTTTTCAATATATTAAATTTAAAGATAAACTCTAGAAAGTAATGACAATTCCAGGCAGAATTCTAGGACCGCCATTGCATGGATGGATCAATTTACTAAATACAAAGCATGTTAATCTAATTCTTTCTTTTTAAAAACTGTTTTAATGGAAGGTTTGGAAATGTATGATTTTACTTTGACTTTTTCCAGTTGTGTCCTGATAAATTTAAACTGAGGAGACAAAAAGACTGTATGGACATAAAATTAGTGCCATAATGAGTTGAGTAATTATATATAAATATTTCTGGTGAATGAATCAATATTAATCTGATAGCACATTGTAAAATTCTGTCTTTGAACCTGTTTCATATAACATTCTGTTAATAGTTTGCTTAATAATAGGAAAGGCATGATTTTCAAATTTGCTGATAAGATGAATACCAAATATTTGATAGATGGAGACACCAAGAGATAAATTGGACACTTAGGCTCTTTCCATGTTTTAGCTATTGTGGAGAGTGCTGCTATGAACATTGGGGTACATGTGCTCCTATGCCTCAGCATTTCTGTATCCCTTGGGTAAATTCCTAGCAACAGATGAATGGATCAAGAAGATGTGGCTTATCTATACCATGGAATACTACATGGCAATGAGAAACAATGAAATCTGGCCAAGTGTAGCAACATGGATGGACCTTGAGGGTGTTATGCTGAGTGAAATAAGTCAGGCAGAGAAGGACAAATATCATATGTTTGCACGTATAGGAGGATTAGGAGGAACTTGACGGAGGAACAAGGGGGAGAAGAAGGGCGGAAATGGTGGGGGAAAAGGAGAGAGGCAAACCATGAGAGACTCTTGAATGCTGACAAAAACTGAGGACTGATGGATGTGGGAGGAAGGGGGGATGGGCATGGAGGAGGGCACTTTGGGGATGAGCACTGAGTGTTATGTGGAAAATAATTTGACAATAAACTATTTGTAAAAAATAAATAAATAAATAAATAAATAAATAAATTCTCTCTGCATAACTAAAAAAAAAAAAAGAAAAAGAGATAAATTGGAAGACCTGTCCTCCACATTTCATTCACCTCCATCAGAAGTGAAATATTTCTTGATCTTGTAAAATATGGTTAGCAAGTATGTCTTTAAGAACTCACCTCCAAGTAGATTCTTGTCCTCAAAGACTATCTTGTGTTAGAATTCTGCAGTGTGGATGAAGATATTGACAAGCTGAAGGATAAGCAGAATCTAAGGAGACAAGTTTTTATCAGAGTTAACTTTAAGGTCATCCATGTGGGTCCAAATAAAAATTAAACAAATTGCAAAGATACAGAATTAGGGAAAGAGGTAGGGAACTAGCTTGGCAACAACTTCTGTTTAAAAAAATGATTTGGGGGCACCTGGGTGGCTCAGTTGATTGAGCGTCCAACTCTTGGTTTTGGCTTAGGTTGTGATCTCATGGTTCATGAGCTCAAGCCCTGCATCAGGCTTTGTACTGACAGTTCTAAATCTGCTTGAAATTCTCTATCTCCCTCTCTCTCTGCCCCTCCCCTGCTTACTCTCTTTCTCTCTCTTAAAATAAATGGATAAACGTGTTGAAAGCATTTAAAATTTTCAGTTTTAGATTTGGAGCTCTTAGTCAATGGGCCTTGTGTGATATATCCACCTACAAGCTACTGTTACCTTTGTTTGCACAATTAAAAGTACATAATCTAAATGGATCAAAGGCCTAAAACTAATACACTCAACTTGAAGAACATCAGAGAAAGGCAACCTGGAAGAAAAAGGGACTTAAATCTTTGCTTGAGGGGAAAGATTAGAAAAGATGGAAATGACTGGCTTGGAGATGGTTTGAAGGTGGAGATGGAGATTGGGGTGACTGAGTAGCTCAGTCGGTTGAGCACTGGATTGTTGGTTTCAGCTCAGGTCATGATCCCAGGATCGTGAGATCAAGCCCAGGGTTGGGCTCTGCTGAGCATGCAGCGTGCTTAAGGGTCTCTCTCTCCCTCTGCCTCTCCCACAGTCATGCACACACTCTCACCTCTCAGAAGGACATAATAGGACAAAGTAGTTGCCTTCATGTATCTGAAAGCTGTTGGGGAGAAGAGGGAGGAATCATCATTCATTTTACTCTCAAGAATTAAAATTTATACCCATGGGTATAAATCTACAGTTTTAGTACATTTTGAGTCAATAGAAGGGAGATCTTTCTAATACTCAGAGTAGTCTGAAGGTGAAGTGGGATGTATCAGAGTGACCTAGAGAGACTGTGTAAATATGTAGATATCTAAGCCCACCTCAGAAATCCTTTTGGCACTGGGAGTCTATGAGTAGTATTGTTTTTAAGTTTTGATTATTTTAATACAAAACCAAGTTTGGGGGTACCTGGGTGGCACAGTCAGTCAGAAGCATCTGACTTTTGATTTTAGCTCAGGTCATGATCTCATAGTTTGTGAGGTTGAGCCCCACATTGGGTTCCATGCTGGCAGCAAGAAGCCTGCTTGGGATTCTCTCTCTCTCTCTCTCTCTCTCTCTCTGCCCCGCCCTCCTCAAAATAAATAGTTAAACCTTAAAAAAAACAAAAAATACATTTGGAAAACACCAGATCAAACAATATTTTTCATATATGATATGTAATAGGATACCAATAATTAATGGGGGTGGGTAGAACAGAGTTAGACAGGATTTAAATAAAAACTTGTAAAAAAAAAGTCAGTCTGAAAGGCTATATGCTGTATTATTCCATGTTTGTGACATTCTGGAAAAGACAAAACCATGGAGACAATGAAAAGATCAGTGGTTTGTCGGTTTGGGAAGAGAGAGGAGTATGTGGAGCACAGAGGACTTTTAGGGCACTGAAACTACTCTGTGTGATACTGTAATGATAGATACATGCCATTATACATTTGTCCAAGCCCACAGGACATAGAACACCAAAAGTGAACCCTAATGTAAACTCTGAAGTTTGGGTGATTACGCTGTGTGGGTTCATCAGTTGTAACAAATGTACCACTTTGATGTATGATGTTGTTAATGCAGGAGGATATGTATATGTGGGGTAGGAGGGTTATGGGAAATTTGTGTACCTTCCTCTCAAATTTTTTTTGAATATAAAACCTCTCTTAAAAAAAAACCCATGTCTTTAAAAATCTGAAACAAAAAATATTTGCTACCCTATACAAAGTTTATCAAATCTAGGTGTCATTACTTAGGAATATTTCTAGGAATATTTCTAGACAGAATGTTAAAACTCACCAGTATTTAGAATCATATCCTGTATTGGACATGATGCAATGAATTTAAATATATTTGCAGTCTCTTTAGGGTCAAACTGGGTCAGATTAATTTTTTTGTCTCTTGCAGAGGTATTTGCCTGGAAAACAAGATATGCTAGATCTAGTTTCACTAATGACCTTTCCCCATTACCTAATTGTCCTGTAATTGGCCTGCTGTTCATTAGAGGATGTGCAGTATGAGATAGTTTCAAGTTGAGAATATTTACATATTTATTGGAACTATCATACTTATTGAATCTGGGCCCTGCTCACATGACTAGAGAATAAATTTTTAATTTTATCTAACCAATTAGATGTAGAGCATGAAGAATCAACTAACAAATTATTGGTCTCTTAGATATAGAAGATCTAGCTATATGTTTAGGCTAATATCCAAATAATGTCTACTTGAGATGCTGTGTTTCTAGTAACAAATATTCAGGCATGTCAACCTGTGGATACCGATTTAATCAGATAAGAGGTTCACTATAAAGAGGACAAAATATGAGATATTAGTGACAGTATGTCAAATAGTAAAGTTCAGTTCAAAACGCAACTGACAGTCTTGTCTTCACCCCTTTCTTATTAGTTGTGTGAAAATGGGCAGGCTATTTAACCTTTCAATTCCACTTTCATTGCCAATAGAATGGGGTGAAAAAATAATATTGCTGTCATATTTTGTACCAATAGAATGACAGTAACATTACCTTAGGAAAGACTTTGAGACTGCTCCTTTGAGTAGCAGCATTTCTGCTGCCCCATCTGACATATCTCTACTCAGGTGTCTACTAGACGTAACAGGATGTCAGACTGAACTGTTTCTGTGCCTTGGTTATGCAGCTAAATCCTGTAAAATGAAAGCAATAGGCCTCCCAGTCTGGAAACAGAATCCCCCAAATCCTTGCAGAACCTACTTTAAAAATGGCCAAACTAGCTCTGCTATCATCCTCTCCATTTTATAAATTAGGAGTCAAGTGGCATAATTAGACAATTTGTCAGCTTAGTAGGCTGTACATTCTTGGAGCATCTACCTCCTCCACACATCAAATCAAGTGAGGGGAGATCTAAGAGAACCTCTTACATTTGTGAGGGGTACTTTAAAAAACGGGAGACTGGCTTCTTTTCTATAGGTGGGCATCTGTGTATAAGATGGATTTGCTGATTTGAATAAAAGGAAAAGAAGCTGGTGAGAGATGGGAATGAAATATTACCAGGAAGAAAGGGAATAGAGATAATTGCTTATAGTCACACTACAGTTTGCCCTAGTAGGGGTCTGTGAGTTTCTTTTGGACCTTTAGGACTCTGTAGGAGCTAACTGGCTTTGTACCATCTGGCCAGGTTGCTAACCAAGTGCCAGATGAAGGGACACCAGTGACAAGGAGGCACAGGTAGAGAGGAGGCTGGAAGAAATCATGTCAGAAAGTATCTCCCTGGGGCACCTAGGTGACTCAATTGGTTGAGGACTGACTCTTGATTTCAGCTCAGGTATTGATCTCATGGCTCGGGATCGAGCTCCATGCCTGGCTCTGTGCTGACAGTATGGAGCCTGCTTGGAATTCTCTCTCTCCCTCTCTCTTTGCCCCTCCCCTGTTGGTGAATGTGTGTGCATGCATGCACATGCTCTCTCTCTTTCAAAAATAAATAAGTAAACTCAAAAAAAAGTATCTCTCTTACAAGAAAATATGCAGTAGAACTGAGCCCTTTAGTGTTCAGATTGTTCAGTATATGACCTATACTTGCTTTCCATGGGATTCTTATCTGCGACCCTAATAGGATCACAGTAATGGTAGAAAACAATAATCTCTGGCTTAGCACCCACTCATGAAATCACTGGAACCCTAGTTCCTCCAAATCCTTCCTATCAATGAAAGAAATATCCTGCGGTCTCTTATCAAGTCTTTTGATACTGACATCTACATATCTCTCCTTATTATTTCTCCTCTGATGTTCACCAATGGCCATGATGCTCCCAGGTATCTGTAATATTCTCTTTTGCTGTTTTCGAGTGGCTCAGTTCCAGTTGTTACTTGGTCTGCTCCAGTTGTCTCCAGACAACTTCTGGTTTGGAAGCAGAACACCCTCTTCTCTCTCTTGCTTTGTTCCTTTCTCATCTCTGATGGCTTGACTCTTCCATGTGATTCAATATTTATTATAAACATTTTCCTTTGGAGATAATGAGTGTCAGCAAACTGAGAGATATTCAAAGTCATTTATCCCATGTGACCACCCACCCCCTGCCTCAACCATGTCCCTTGTCCAAGTGTTGGACTTCTGCTTTCTCTTTAGGATGGCTTCTTTCTCCCATCAGACCATCAGCATCATCTTTATCTCTCACAGTGTCTACCCAGGTGCACTGCTAGTGGCCTGTGGGGCACCTCATTCCTAGACGGTGCCGGGATCTTAGCCCTGGCCGTCATGTGTCAGTCTCAGAATTTCTAAGGCTTTCCCAACTCTTTGACTCTTCTTGCAAAACGACTCATCTGGCCTTCCTTACCAGCCTCTGGGACAAAAAATACCCATTGGATTTTGCAGTAGTATATATTCAGTTTAAAACATGATTGTGGCAACTCCTCAGAAAGCAAACAATTCTTGCAGGTGATGCTAATGGGGGAAAAGTTCTGAAGAAGAGTGGATGTATTAGTAGCATTTCAAAAAAATTCTCTCCATTTATCGTCTCTGGTGAATCATTATCTTTGTAACCTGGCATTACCATGTTGGGAAATCTTAAGGCTTTGCTTTCAGAAACACCAATAGCTACAGGTGATTGCTAACAACCATACACATTATGTTGTAATATAATGAATAGTTACAGTTTAACAAAAGGGAAAGGGCCAAGCAGAATTTTTTGACAGAAATAGGGAAATGAAGCATTTAACAGGATTTGTTTTCAAGCTGTTATTTAGGAGACTTAAATAAATCCTCTTAAGTGCTCCAGTTTTTGAGCCCTAAGTGTGTCTTTGTTTAAGATTTTTTTTTTTTTTTAATTCGGTACATGGGAGTCTTAGGAAAGACCATTCCAGTTGCTGGGTGTGATGAAGACTTCTCTCAGGTTCATGGAAGGTTTTGCTTCCACAGTAATTATACTACTTACAAAGCTGTCTCTAGTTGTTGGGGCTTTTAAAGACAATGACAGTATTTTCAGGATTCACCCATTTTGAGATCAAAGTTCACATCCTGGGTCAGGCTAATCTGGACAGAAATTTCAGTGCTTAACAATCATAGATGCACTCCTTAACTATAAATTTCAGTTTCCTGTCATAGAAACCCCAAGAGTGTATCTGTCAAAAATGTAATATTTAGATTAATTGGGGCTTTGAAATGGCATCTGGCCCAGGAGGACCTAGTCACCCCCGGTAGGTTGTGGATTGTCCTTTGGAAGCCCTCCAAGCATGGAGGTTCCAAAACCTTCTTCAGTTTTTCTCATCATTTAAATGTCCTGTGCATTTGACGACTTCCTTTCCTAATTTAATTTTCCCCCTTCTAGTGAAGATAAAGGACAGCTGGTCCATATCTGTATAAAATTCCTTTATTCATGATAAAAATGATTAAAAAATGAAATCCTGATTTCTTTATTTGAAATATTCCTTAGTTAATTAAAAAATGAAATGCCAGTTTCTTATAAGTTTAGTAAAAATTGCTACTTATTGAAACCATAGTGAATACGCTGTTTTGAAAAATGCCGTTTGCCACTAAAGAAAGTTTCAAGTCTCATTGTAATAAGTATTTATTGAGCTGAAGAGTTTTCTTATAAGACTGTCTTTTTGAAAATGGGTAATTGGATGTGAACCATGTGGTGGTTTTCAGAAGTTTTATTTTCCAGGGGGTCCTCAGAGACCTTAGATGACACTGTTCCTTACAGGGTCCCAAATTTACCTAACAACATACAAGGTATGACCCTAGTCATTTTATTAATGCTTTCAACTGGTCAATCCTGATGTGTGAGGCTTAATTTAAATAACAGTGAAGTATTGAAATACCAATTAAGAGAACAAGAAGGGGTGCCTGGGTGGCTCAGTCAGTTAAGTGTCCAACTTCAGTTCAGGTCATGATCTCACGGTTCCTGGGTTTGAATCCTACAACAGCTGTGCTGTCAGCACAGAGCCCGGAGCCTGATTCAGGTACTGTGTTTCCATCTCTCTGCCCTTCCCCTGCTTGCCCTCTCTCGCTTATGTGCTCTCTCTCTCTCTCAAAAGTGGATAAATGTTAAAAAAAATTTTTTTTAAAAAGAGAATAATAAAATCATGTCTAACATTCCTAAACTATCACAAATATTAATAATTTTGTAGTTTTGTCTATGGATAAAGTGTTTAAAAGTCAACTTTTGGTTTACAAAACGTAGATGTTCACAGCTGTGCAAACTGGCTTTCCTCATATTTCTCAATTTATGACCATTCAAAGAGAATAATGTTATTTCATATCTAGAGACATTTTAATAAAAGCCTTCAGCATTTTATGTCCTTTTTCAAATGTTTAACAGATGATAGTGTATCACTCTTGATTCTTAAAGAGACAACCTGCTTTAAGCAGTATGGAAAGCACGAACGTAATGTAAAACACTAATGTATATTTCTTGGCAAGAGGCTAAGACAGAAAAAAATTGCAACCATGTAAATGGAGGATTCGTGTCCTTTTACAGAAATTTCCTACATCTAACAATGCAAGTGAAAGCAGCAGTATAACTTATTGAGTGGTTCTTATGTGTTGATCATGGTGCTAAGCTCTTTACAATATTTCATGACCCTAAGAGATAGTTATTACCTTCTCTACTTATGGCTCTATTAAATAACTGAACTTGCAGAGGATTAGTGATTTGTCCAAGGTCAGTCATTTAATAAGTGGCTGAGCTAAGATTTGAACCCAAGTATTGTATCTAACTCCAAAGTCATACTTTTAAGCCATCTGATGTCACTTCATTTTCCACTCGAGAGATATATCAGTTAGTCACTCCTTCAGGTCTTTAAAGGCTTTCCATTTTAAAGCTACAAAGTCATATGTAAGCAGTTTAAAAGGATGTTGAGCTCAGCTATCCTGAATGTCAAGACCTTGTCTTTCCTGGGAGATTTAGTCTGGTGACCAGTGTTTCAGAGACATATATTAGTTGCAGCAATTATATTTCTCCATTAGCAGAATTTGGAGAACAACACCATATTCTAAATCTGTTTTTTCTTTTTTTAATGGCTTGGAATGAGAACTTAAAAAAAGTTAAGCCTTTCCCTAATTTATGTGGAATTGCCCAGACCCAGTCTGTGTCAAGTTGACCTTGGCTCATTAATTTCATTTCTCTTATCCCAGAAGGACTGGTTCTTGATGGGCATGATGACTAAGAACACCTCACATTGGGGCACCTGGGTGGCTCAGTCAGTTAAGCATCTGACTTCGGCTCAAATCGTGATCTCATGGTTCATGAGATCAAGCCCTGCACTGGGCTCTATGCTGACAGCTCAGAGCCCAGAGCCTCCTTCAGATTCTGTGTCTCCCTCTCTGCCCCTCCCCTGCTCACACTCTGTCTGATCCTCTCTCAAAAATGAATAAAACATTAAAAAAAAGAATACCTCACATTAAGTCCAGTCTGTTAGAGGATGACTTGTGGATGGGGATGCTTCAAATATATTGCCTATCTAAAGATTGTGACCATTTTGCTTTCATTTTCTGTTTGACCTTTTTGTGACCAAAACCACTCAAGTTCTATGATTCATACCAAAGGTAAATTAGGGCTAGAACCATCTTCAGCTTATCATATCTATAGTTTGCTAGCCAGAAAGTTCTGGCTTTCTTTAAATACTCCAATCCAAACAAAAATAGACCAGTGAGAAGTTATTTTATAATATCCATTAGTCTTATTACTAGAGATTCTATATATTGGAAATCACTCTCATTGTTTATAAAATTTGAGAATTTCAAAATTCAGTATATTGTAAAATCAGGGTTACCTACAATTTAAATTAGTATTGAATTCTTAAAATTAAGCCCCTATAGTTTCTCCTAAATTTTGAAGTTCAGTTTATGAATACTGCTGTTGTTAAAAGTGTAAATTTTTTAATAATTAAGAACCATAACTTAAGGAATTGATTATGCATTTGATCAACTTAATAAACTAATTTCTCTTGTAAACAATCGGTCTCATTTACAAATGTGGGCCTTTTAAACTTCAGCTATAAATGTAATGTATTCTATTTTCTTTTTAAACACTTTAAGTGCTTGACCAGTCAAGTTTGTCTCTAATGAGCAAAACTGTCTTGAGAATTTAAGTAAGTCATTTCAGTCTAATAAATGACTAAACTTATAAATATTATAAATCTAGCTCTCTTAAATACTCTTATTCTGTTTACAGACTTCCTCAAAAGTCTTACATCTTCAACTTGAATCACAAATCAATTACATATTTTAAATTGGAATCACAAGGCTACTCTGTCAGAATCTCTATTATGCCAATTCTAATTCATTACAAACACTTTAAATACTGAATATACACAGATTGTCCCAATGATTAAAAACCTATTCTTGAACTTGACACAAAAGTATTAATACTTCATCATCTGTATAATTAATACTAAACCATCCTGGATTTAGAATGACAGTCATGAAGGGAAGAGTGTATTCACCTCAGATGTGGAATCTGAAGCTTTGCGTGTTCAGGGGTATTCTTTTTATCTCAAATATGGACACCTGGAGCCCTTTTTAGTAGTTTCTAGGAAAACAAAGACTTCAGGTTACACCCTTTACATGAGGTTTCTTTAGCAGCTCCTATCTTTTGGGTTCAGGATCCGTTTTAATCTAATTTCCTTAGCTAATTTGGTTAGGTGCCAGTCTCTGCCCCCAACCAGGATATAACGAACTGCTCTTTATTTTCTAAATCTCCTGATTAAATTCTGTATCTTTTTCATAGTCTCCTTGGCTCTGTGGCCATAGCACTTACAGATATTTTAATGACATCTAACTGTATTCTGCATATTTCTCATACCTGTCTGATTCTACATTTAACTACAAAGACATACTAATGATGATACGTATTTTGGGGAAATATATTACAAATTTAAAACTAATTTTAGTCAATTTTTGATCAAAGAGAAGTTATGAAGATCACAGAAGACTCCTTTACTTTTTCTAGGTCTTGATTAATAACTTAGTTTTTCTTTCCAATTAGTTTATAAGTCAAACTTTAAAAAAATACGTATCTTTCAAGAGGCTTTTTCAAATAGACCAAAAGCACATGCAAAAAGAAAAAGTAGGTAAATTGGATTTCAGCAAAATTAAAAATTTTGTTCATCAAAGGACACTATCAAGAAAGTGAAAATACAACCTGAAGAATGGAAGAAACTATTTGCAAATCATATATAATAAGGGCTTAGAATCTGGAATACATAAAGACCTCTTACAGCCCCACAACAAAAAGACAAAAATCCAATTAAAAATAGGCATAGGACTTGAATAGATATTTCTCCAAAGATGATATACAAATGTCCAACAAGCACATGAAAAGACACTCAACATCATTAACATTAGAGAAATGTAAATCAAGACCATAATGAGTTACTGCTTCATACCCACTAGGATGGCTACAGTTAAAAAATACAGAAAATAACGTGTTGATGAGGCTATGGAGAAATTGAACAGTGATATGTTGCTGTTGGGAATATAAAATAATGCAGTCACTGTGGAAAACAGTTTGGCAGTCCTCAAAAAGTTGATAGAATTACCTTAGGACCTAGAAACAAACTTCTATATAAATTTTCATGGCAGCACAATTCACAATAGCCAAAGATGGAAACAATTCAAAAGTCCATTTACTAGAGACCCAGCAATAGAGAACAAAGTGGGAATTGATGGAGGCAGGTGGGGGGGATGGGCTAGATGGATGTTGGGCATTAAGAAGGACACTTGTGATGAGCACTAGGGATTGTATGTAAATGATGAAATCACTGAATTCTACTTCTGAAACTGATATTGCACAGTGCATTGGCTAACTAAAATTTACATAACGAAAAGCCCATTTACTAATGAATGGATAAACAAAACATGGCAAATCCATACACTGGAGTATTATTTACTCCTTTTTTTTAATAGTTTATTGTCAAGTTGGTTTCCATATAACACCCAGTGCTCATCCCCACAAGTGCCCTCTTTAAAGGATCCATAGATGAACCTTGAAAACATACCAAGCAAAAGAAGCCAGGCATGGAGGT
The DNA here is from genome assembly GCF_003009895.1 of Hyaena hyaena. Classification (NCBI taxonomy): domain Eukaryota; kingdom Metazoa; phylum Chordata; class Mammalia; order Carnivora; family Hyaenidae; genus Hyaena; species Hyaena hyaena. Next base: position 1,983,938 of record NW_024080918.1, read on the forward strand.
CACACATGGCATGATTCTATTTATATGAAATATCCAGAATGACAGAAGATAGGAGTGTGGTTTTCAAGGGCTCAATGGTAGTTGGGGATGGGAGTGACCATTTTAATAGTGATGAAATTTCTTTTAGGGCCGTGAAAATGTTTCGGAAGTAGGTTGCACAACATTTTGAATATCAAGCACCACTGACATTAAAATGACTAATTCATAAACATTTATTGAGAGAGAAAGAGAGCACGTGAGTGGGGAAGGGGCAAAGGGAAAGAGAGAAAGAGAGAGAACCCCAAGTAGGCCCCACGTTCAGTGCAGAGCCTGATATGGGTTCTATCCCATGACCCTAGGATCATGACCTGAACCAAAATCAAGAGCTGGACTCTGAATGGACTGAACCACTCAGGTGCCCTTTAAAATGATCAATTTTATGTTATGTGAATTTTACAATTTTAAAAATTTACAAAAATAAAAAAGGCTTTTTCAACAAAGTCCTATTTTTTTTTCTCTGCTAAGGATGGTATTAAAAATCATATTAGTACTTGCACTCTTTCTCAGAAGTTTTATGGTGAAATTTTGCCACAAATAGGGAGGCTCTCTCATCTATGTAAGGAGTGAACAGTGTTCTACAGAAACAGTTGCTCCCAGCTTTATAGGAGCAAAGTGACCTAACTCACTCTTATACATGAAATGATTGACAGTGATGACATCAGTTATGACTTTTCTTTCTCATTTGGGCCACGACAGAGCCAGTTTCTTCTATTCTATTCTTTAGTATAATTTTTACTAAGCACCAAGACACATAATTACTCAGGATTGGGGTCAATAAAATTTTCAAAATGTTTCATATGTGACTCTCTCCCCCACCTTTTTTGTTTATAGATCCGTAAGTTATCTTTTGCAAATGAAATGGCTCAATTCTTGTGGTATCATGCCCTAGAAACACTGATATTAAAAATTCATAGCACAGGGACACCTGGGTGGCTCAGTCAGTGGAGCGTCCGACTTCGGCTCAGGTCATGATCTTGGGGTTGATGAGTTCAAGCCCCGTGTCAGGCTGTGTGCTGACAGCTCAGAGCCTGGAGCCTGCTTCAGATTCTGTGTCTCCCTTTCTCTGCTCCTCCCCTGCTCTTGCTCTGTTTCTCTCTGTTTCAAAAATAAATAAACATTAATTTTTTTTAAATCAAAGCACATTTAATCCTCAGCACAAAATTATTAGATGTGAACTATTATTATCCCCATTTTACAGGGAGGAGATAGAGGGATGAAGAGATGAAGAAGTATTTTGGTCAATACACTTAGTGGTGTATCACTACTAAGCAGTGAGCTGTCACTCAAACCCAGTCTCACTTCAAAGCCCAGATTTTAAACTGATGCTTTTCTATTCTACTTTCTAGAATTGCTTATCAAAGCTATTATGTTCTAAGTGAAGGAAGATACAGCAAGGGTAGTTTGTGCTCACCAAACACCCATATGCGTCTTTATATTTTCCAGCTGGATTTGCAGTTGGGTTGCAACTGCAAATTTGTCATGTGACTAATTCTGGTCTATTCACTTGGATTAGAAATGATACATATCACTTCTACATATTAGAAGTGAATCTAAAGCAGTTGAGAGTGAGGGTGAGTTCTCCATGCCCTTTCTTGCCCATTTGCAAAACTAGAAAGAAAGAACTTTTGAGATGTTGGAGATCAAGGTGAGAGCAGTCTGGAGGATCCCTGAGTCACTGTTAAAGGACAGTTGTTTCTGTCCTTTATCCCTAAAATGACTACCAGACCCACATCATACCTTGACATGAATGAGAAATAAACCTTCAGTATGTTAAGCCATGAGTTAATTTGTTACTGAAGCATATCCTAGTCTCTTTTGATTGGCTCAGGATTGTCAGTGATAAGTGACATGAAGTCCTGACCCATCCCATGGGATGGGATTTTTCCAAGGGCCTCCTGGTGTCTCCTTAGTGATTGTTGTGGGTTGAATTGTGTCTTCCTCCCAAATTCATATGTTGGGAAGTCTTAACGCCAAGTACCTCAGAATGTGGTCTTACTTGGAAATGGGTTCATTACAAATGTAATTAGTTAAGATGAGGTCATTAGTGTGGGCTTTAATCCAATATAACTGGTATCTCTGTTACAGGGAGAGATTTGGACACTGAGGCACTCACACAGGAAGAATGCCATGTGAAGATGAAGACAGAGAGGAAAGGCCTGGGACAGATCCCCTCATCCTTACCACTGTCAGAGAGCACTCTGCTGATACATTGGTCTTAGTCTTCCAGCCTCCAGAACTGTGAGACGATAAGTTCCTTTGTTTTAAGTCACCCAGGGTGTGGCTTTTTTAGGTGGCACTCCTAGCAAATGAATGTGGTGATCCACATGTGTCCTCTCCCCGAGGGACGGCCATCCTGCTGTGCTTGCAGCTTTGCTGACTGACCAGCATGTGGGCACTGCACACGTGCAACTTTCATTCCCCACTAAGTCCATTAAGAACTACCGTGAGCCTGTCAAGAATCCTTTGGGACACTGGATGAAACTGCTCAAATCAAGCAATAATTCCTCTGTTTTAAAACAAAATCCCTTTATAAACAAACATGGCAAGGATTATAGGGTGAAAAAAGATGTTCAAACAGTGATAGGAAGTGTATTATAAATACACGGTATGGATAGAACTTGAGGCAAAACAAGACAATTTTAAGGTCTGAAATTGAAATTTTTTGCTAAAAAATTCTTTACCCTGTGACAAAGGGGAGCCTTGAATGGAAGAGCTCGCTAACTCCTGGGAGCTTGTTCAGACACTGATAGCAAACTCAATCTTCCAGGACCAGGCAGAGGTCGAGCCCAAAATGGAATCCTTTTTTTGTCTTTCTGCCTGTGGATTCTAGCTACTCCCCTGACTGAGCTACTCTCCCTGCATCCTAAGTGAGATATCAGAAGCTGGTAGGCAAGAAGGATGCCTTCCTCATCTTGGCAGCCTGAGCTTGCAAAAGGAACAAGCTTTAAATTCCAACCTTAGAAAGGAAACATTCTGGTGCGAATGACATCCTTATAACAAGTCCATACACTCCAGGAAAGGCCCTGACATAGAGCTCTAGACTAAAAATGGTGTGAAGAACAGTTTTTCTTTGGGCATAAACTAAGAAGATGGTTAACCAGTCACCCCTAGATAACCCCAAGTGCTATGCCTTGAGTGTGAACTGAGCAATCCAGACCCATGTGCAATTTACCATCTTTATTGTTTTCCCCTCACATACTAAGAGTTGAAGTAGATTAACCACTATGAAACATGATTGTTCTTGCTATTTACTTATATAAATGGTTTTTATTCCCTAAACAGAGGTTTAGGAAAAGTGGTTTTGTTTTGCCTGTGTACTCCTCAGGTTCTCCAGCTATGCCTTTCTTCAACTACCTTCCAGCAAGGTTTCCTTAGTGAAGGTTGTAAGTAGGTAAGATATTGATTGCCAGGGGGATATTACAAACCAATAACCCATCCTCGACAGGGACGCAGAGGGGGCGTGATGAGTTATAATTGTTGGCTGGAACCGTAAGGGGAAGGGAAATCCTTTACACAGGACTTCCGTTTCCTCTACAGATAGTCCAAGACTACCATTGCTGTTTTCCCATTGTGTGCTTCCTTGTGCTGAAGGAGGAAAATCTGAAAACTGGAAACAGTTGCCTCTGTGGTCTCTGAACTCAGGAAATACATGCCAAAACAGAAATCATTACCCTGTAGTCAGTCAGCAACCATTTAATGAGCACATCTATTCAGTTCAGCTCAGTTCTTTATTGGGTTCTCATTAGGTGCAACACAGTGATAGGGGCTGTAGAGATGTAAACTTGAAGCAAATAGAGTCCTGACCTGTGGAACTTCATGAAGAAGAAACACTTGACATGCAGGTAACTAATGCAAGGCATATTGAGATGAGTATCCTAATCTAACCCAATTTCATTGAGCAAATATTTATTCATTTCTTACAAGGAGCATGGAAAGACAGTAAAAGTAAAACTCTGGGTGTAGTTGTAAAATTTGGGATGACCTCATGGAAGAGCTAGGGTTTCAGCAGGGTCTGAAGGATGGGTCTTTGGCTGACCCAGTGAAGCATTCCCAGGTGGTAAAGGCATGCGTAGACTGCCAGGCTGGAAAGTTCAGGACGCTGGAGGAGAGATGAGTTACTGGGGAGAGAGGACCCAGGATGCATGCTCAGAAGAGTCCTGAGGATAGTGGCTGGGAAGGGGACATATTATAGAGGAGATTTCAAAGAGTGACCCATGTAGATCCCTGCTTTGGAATAGTCACCCACTGTTTACATACTTTGAGGGGCCTTCTTTCAAAAAAAGAATAGAAAGTTGTGGATGTAAACTTACAAAAATAAATCAGAAATTATTTAGGATGAGAAAAATACACTCACCAAATTGGAGCCTTGAAGATTCAGATCTCCATTGTCTTGAGATTTTTTTAGGTGAGTTACCAGCAATGCCTACATAGAAATGCTCATGAATGCAACTTTCACTCCCTCCCCACCAGGATACTCTATAACTCCCAGCATATCTAAGACTCCCAGGAGCCACTTCTAGTAATGGGCCCTAAGGATTTAACCTTTTGAGCTTCACAGTAAAATCCCCTGTGCAGAAGTCTCAACTTTTGCCGATTATTAACCTTTGAGCATGTAGCCTGACTGTGGCAAAGGGAATGGACTGCCATAATTAGTCCCTTCCAGGTAAAGTGCTTAACCTCTGTGTTTAGGAGGGGATATTTATGGTTAGTAGTATCTTCCCTTCAGCCTGAAATGCGTGTTTCAACAGTTCCCTAACAGAATGGTAGCAGAGGGATGTTTACACCACCCAAATAGTATTTAGGGAGAAAACCAAGGTAAGGTTGTAATGAAGAAACTAGAAAAGGAAAGTCTTTAGGTAGGAGCCTGCTTAGACAGGTCTGAAATGATAATGTCTTAGATGAAGTTCTTGACTGTGGGAAAACAATGAAGAAGCAGTAGGGATTAAGAAAACCTGGATGTTGGGGTGCTTGGGTGGCTCGGTTGAGTGTCTGACTTTGGCTCAGGTCATGATCTCACGGTCCGAGGGTTTGAGGCCTGCATTGGGCTCTGTGCTGACACCTCAGAACCTGAAGCCTCCTTGTGTCTCCCCCTCTCTCTGCCCCTCCCATGCTCATGTTCTGTCTCTGTCTCTCAATAATAAATAAAAACGTTAAAAAAAAGAAAAAGAAAACTTGGACCTTGGGGTGCCTGTGTGGCTCGGTTGGTTAAGAGTCCAACTCTTGATTTTGGCTCAGGTCATGATCTCACGGTTCGTGAGTTTGAACCACATGTTGGGCTCTACATTGACAGTGTGGAGCCTGCTTGGAATCCTCTCTCTTCCTGTCTGTCTATCCTTCCCCTGCTCTATCTCTCAAAAATAAATAAATAAACTTTAAAAAAAGAAAAGAAAAGAAAACTTGGACCTCACAGCATTCACCACCATTAGTATATCCATAACAGCTTAGCAAATAGCCAGACGCCAGCCACTCCTTAAGTGTATATCTGGCTGTTTTGAGTTTTATTTCATATCTATTCAGTAACCTTCAAGTGGGTCCTGCATGCTAGCTGTGACTTGTTTCAAACTCTATATACATATAGCCACTTAACCAATTCTCAGGGTAGAAATTCTTTCCTTTTTCTCTTTCTTCCAGTGGGTCAAGACATATATTATCCCTGTATACCGATGTGGCAAAAAAATTAGTGCCTTGATTACTCAAAGCGATCTCCTAGGACAATCTTGGTCTCTCTTTGCAAGAGGAACATTATTATTTTTTGAATACCAGTCTCTGGCCCCCTTGTAAGTAACAGTCAGGTCAACTTCTTTATATAATGGCTCCCACTCAGGCCATAAAGCTTTGATATACTTAAACTAGTCTTTCACCAAAAGTTAGCAGTAAACAACTGGCCTATAAAGCTTTCTAAGAGGCAAGAGAACACCAGCTCTGTTGCTATAATTATTACTTCTCTCTTCGTGATGACCCTTGAGGAACGTAGTTAAAAGGCAGAGATACCACCTTTCTATTTTTCTCCATCTGTTTATTTTGCACAGTAAATTGCCAGCTCTGTGTTTGACAAAGGAGTAAAACACTGCTGTGCTTCTTATCTGTAACTCTTGAGAGTACAGCAAAGCATATACCCTTTAATTCCAACACAATCAAGAATTTACTTCCCACAAACTACATTTCATCTTTTTTCCCTCTCACGTGGCTGTTGGTATTTGGAGTAGTTTCAAGTTGTTTGAGAATGTGCTTGCATCAGCGAAATCGGCAATTTATTTCCGCACACAGTGTAGACAGAGAAATGGGAATTCCAGCAAGATTAACGGGAGACCTACCTGTGGCAGAATTGTTCTCCTGGCCTGTTAACACTGTTACTCAAAGTCTGCTTAATTAGGCATCACGTCATAACAATAAATGCTGTGATCATAAAAGTGGCAGGCCAAGTGACTAGGATTGTAGCATCATTTTGTGTATCTCAGAACCTTCACAGCTGAGGGAAATGGAACTTTCCTCATTACTTGAGGCCCAGTTTGGCAATATCAGTTAAGCAATTGTGCCTCTGAATGGCATTGAGTGGGGCAAGCTCCTTCCTCAGGAGAATTTAGAAAATGGAATAATTGATTGTGCACTAAGTAGTTATGCACTCAGAGATTGTTGAGATGCTAATTAATTCACACATCTGCAACCATCAGTTCAATTTTATTCAACAAATACTTATTGAGTTTTTTATCCCAACATTATGGGATGAATACCTAATGCTGAATAAAATCCAGTCTTATTTCTCTCTCAGTGCAGATTTGGTTGGAGGAGGAAGAAATGCTCACAGATTATTTTAATGCGGTGTGGCAAATTCAGTGATAACACGGTGTATGATACAGGGTGACTAGGGATCAGGGCTGCCTGCCCTGGTCTCCAGGGGATTGGAGGGGGAGGTCAGGAAGGCCTTACTGGAAGAAGGGCTTCTGGAACCAAATCTTTAAAAAGGTGTAAGGTTTATGGGAACAATGAAGACAAAGGCTGGGAGGCATGAAACAGCATGGAGCCACAGCAACTTAAAATGCTAGTGACTAGAGAGGGAGATAAACAGTGGAGGAGATGAGGGTAGAAAAGGAAGCAGAGACACCTCCTTGCCCTATTAGAGAGGAGAAGCAAGCCATCGGTGGTGGTAAGGGGGTGGCGATTCAAAGTAATGAAGTACGTGACTGGTATGGTTTAGTTTGTGTTTAGCAGCTTGGGTGGGATGGATTTGAGACGACAAGACTGAAGGGAGAGGACAAATGATGCTTCAAGGTCCAGGAGAGAGTTGATGAGGATGTGGGGAAGGACAGCAGGAGAGGACAGAGGGGATGACAGACACAGGAAGCTCACAGGAGAGTCCAGGCTGGAGAGGGAGACCTGGGGATCGTTACCATGTGGGCCATGGTTCAGACCAGATTAAGTACACACATGGAGTGTGTGCAGTAGGGAGAACAAGAAGGTAAACTCAGTCCTCTGGGGGATACAGCCTCTTTGAGTGGACAGAGAAAGAGAATGCCAGTGAAAGAGACCAGATGAGAAGAAAAATGAGAGCAAATCATGGTGTGACAGAAGCCAGGTAAGCAGAGTTGATGATGTTTTAACAATGATGTCAAATCATCACATCCATCATAGTCCTGCGAAAGCTAGAGAAATTAAGCCATTCAACAAATAGTCACCAAGTACCAGTTACGTATCATGCACGTAATAGTTTACAGTATTTAGCTTCTAACTCTCCTAAGATCAACTTGCAAATGACTAGCAAAATACAGGCTGCCAAATCACTTTGTTGGATGCCACTGTGTCAAGTATTTCTCTGCTATTTTGTTTTGGCCTCATTGTCGTTTGTCATTTATTTCCACTTATAGCTTAAAACATTCTTTTACACAGTACAAAAATGGCAGAGACTTCCATGTGAGCATGGCATTCAGAAGCGCAATGGCAGAGATGTTGACCGCTGGTGAAATAAATACAATTGAATGATAAAAGTTTTGTTTTCTTCTATTCCTCAAAGCAGGCTGGACTGTGTGGGAAGAGACTTGGGTGTTCTCAGTGTTTAACTCAAAGACGGCTCTTCATTAGAGAGCTTTCCTGTCTTTGTGTGTGCTTCTCATTTCCATAATGGTCTGTGCAAATGTATCATATTCTTTCCACATTGTCATATGCAAACCTACACTTAATACCTGCTAAATACCTGACACAAGACACTGAAACCCAACTCACTTAGGCCAATCTTCATGTCAGAATAGTGAATTTTGCTTCTTGTAATGGTCTCCTAATGTAGCAGCAAGGAACTGAGCTATATATAGAGACAGTTAGGGATGTTTTGTTATGTAAATAGTTGCTTTTTATCCCTTGGCATGTCCAAGCTGCACCTTCAAGTAAAAGAATCATCATAGATCCGTTGATCAATGAGACCAGTCATTCCTTAGTCAACAGACTTTTGCTGAGCAACTTGTTAGGCCCACACCAGGAGCTGGGTAGCAAAGATGGATTAGCTTTACTTATGGCCTTTGAATTATTCATAGTCTAGTGAAATAATTCATATAAGTCAGAGTTCTTTCCAAACTCTGAAGTTTTTCCCTTTACCACCTGGCCCGTTAGATCTCATACATCCCAATGTGCAGATAAAAACAAGATGGCTCACAGGAAAGGCACAGCATCTGTTGTAAGCAGTTACTGGTCTCTGCCATGGCAGCCTTGTTTGGGGGGACTGATTTCAGCTCCCTTCAGACTTCTTTTTCTTGCACAGCTCCTGGCTCTGTTCTCTGAGTTGGCGGGCCCTGAACTGTCAAGGATGAGACATTCTCGGCTTCTGTCATGGCCTCACAGGACCCTCCGCTGGGAGAAGTGAGTGGGAAGATTCATATTTCTGTACAAACATTAACATCAGTAACCGTACATCAAATGCCAATATCACCGCATTTGAGCACTTGTAATTTCATGATGACCAATATCTTATTAATTAGTAAAGGACTTGTTTAATGCAATATTCTCAGCAATATGCCCTATTCTCCTTCTAGCTAAGTGTTTATGTATATGGATTTGTTTTTATGGTAAAAAATCTTATAATTACATTCTTTTCATACTCTCAAAATACCATTTGGCTTAAAGAACTGATGTTTTCTGTGGTAACTTCCACATGGCATCTGCTCAAACTACCCTTCAAATTACTACATTAATTTGCTAAATGTTTATCTCTTTGCACTTGCCTTGTGGAAACCGATCTTTTACCGGTTCCCTTTCCCCTAAATCAGCAAAACCTCAGCCTGTTCCATCTGGCATTATCATCATTTTCTACTAGGCAATATGGGGTAGTGGTTATGAGCATGGTCATTAGAGTCCATGAGGCCTGTGTTTGAGTCCTAGTTCTAGAACCTTCTAGACATGCGATCATGAACAATTTATTTCCACTCTCTGTGCTAGGCTTTCCATAGGTAAAATGGTAAACTAATGTTAACCATTTTATAGAGTTATTGTAATGTGAGTAGTGTACTGTTTGGTCCAGAATAAATGTTTAATAAAATCTTTTTTTTTCTCCTCTAGTTATTGTTACAATTTTCTTGGCATATTGATAACCACACAGACACTGAAACCAGATGGATTTGTTTGAACTATGTCCCTGGGCAAGCCACTTGCTCAGTTTCCTCATCTGCTAAATAGAAATAATAATACCTTATAATGATAACATACTATTACAAAGACTGAGAAAAATATGTAAAAAAAAATAAATAAATCGGATGCCTGGCATGCCAAAGTGATAAATATGGCTTATCAAATCTTGTCATGGATTTCTGCCATGACTCAATCCCCACACCTAAAGCATCCCTCCTTATAATCAATCGCTACAATCTACAAGAATATTAGTACCAAAGAAGGTTTTAGTCCATGTAAAAAAGGTAGTCTCCTTGACTGGTGTTACACGGTGTTTACTAATCTTGGATTCCTTTTCTAGTTTCTTCTCCTTAGGTGCATGTATAAATGTTTTAATAGAGAACATTTTATCATGTAGTAGCCTTGAAATTGTCTCTAGCTTATGCTATCTCAGTTGCTTACCTGAAAGCACTGCTGGGTGTGAGCCAACTCACCCATATGTTCATTCACTCACTTAACAATATTTGTTGTACATCTACTATGTCTTTGGCTGTGCTCTGGGTGTTTGGAATAATCAATAAACCACACAAACATGTTTTTCTTTTTTAATGTTTATTTATTTAGAGAGAGGGAGAGAAAGAGAGAGAATCCTAAACAGACTCTGTGCTGTCAGTGCAGAGCCTGATGTGGGACTCAGATTCACAAATCATGAGATCATGACCTGAGCCCAAATCGAAAGTCAGACGCTTAACCCACTGAGCCATGCAGGTGCTCCTAAACGTGTTTTTCCTTATGAAATTTATATTTCAATGAGGGAAGATAGATTCAAAAACAATAAACAATAAAACATGTAAATGACGTAGAATGTTTGCAGTTATATTGATACGTTTTATGAAAAAAAAAAAGAAAGAGTTAGGCAGATTAAGGGGATCAGGAGTCTGAGGTGAAATTGCAGTTTTAAATAGAGTGGGTTAAATGGTCAATGGACGTTAATAAGGGCACTTTTTGGGATGAGCGCTGGGTGTCATATATGTAAGAGATTAATCACTGGATTCTACTCCTGAAGCCATGACAACACTATTTGTTAACTAACTTGAATTTAAATTTTAAAAATGTCCAGGAAAAATAGAGTGGGTTACAAGTGACCTCATTGGGAAGATGACGTTTAGACAAACATTTGAGATAAAAGTTACCCTTCCATGGACCCTGCTCTGCCTTGTCTTACATGGGTGTCATTGTGGTACCCTTGCCTCCTTCTGGTCTCCTCATCCCCAGTCCTGATTCTCCACAATTGGCAGTCACACACTACCACAGTGATATTCCAAATGATATTTGATATTTGCCACAAATAATATTCCAAAACTATAGATTGAATTGGGTAACCTTTCTTCTCAAAAGATCCAGTGGCTCTCTGTCTCCCTTGAGGCTCACACTTTATCCACTCTGGGCCTTCTGCTCTTTATACCTCTTTATCTTTGCCATTTTTCCCATCAGAAATACTTCTCCCCACATTTCATGCTTATTAGAAATTATACTCATCTTTCACGTCCCAACCCTAATGGTGTCTTGTTTATGGAGATTTCTTTTTAAAAATCTTATTTGATGTTTATTTATTCTTGCGAGACAGACAGAGAACAAGTGTGGGAGGGGCAGAGAGAGAGGGAGACACAGAATCTGAAGCAGGCTCCAGGCTCTGAGCTGTCAGTACAGAGCCTGATGTAGGGCTCTAACTCACAAGCCGTGAGATCATGACCTGAGCCAAAGTCAGATGCTCAACTGACTGAGCCACCCAGGCACCCCATGGAGCCTTCTTATGCCTTCCAAGTGAAGCCAATGTTCCATTCATTTCTCCATTTCCTATGCCCTGAATGCTATATAGTTAGTGGGTTAGATGGCTACTTTCTCTTGAAATTGCCAGTTCTTCAGAAGATGGTTCTTACTTATTGTGGGATCTTCTCAGTTTAGCACACTGCTTGGTCCACTGGAGACAACCCTGCTTTCTTGAAATTATCAAATTGAGCAATCCACATACTAACATTGATCCCCAGTTTCCTCATCTTAAAATGGGTTAATACCACATTTTTATGAGGACTAGCTAAGGATTAAATTAGATTCATAAGATAATGGCTCTTTATTTGAATGCTTCTTGTGGTGGTTGACGTGTAGCATGCCTTCAATAAATATTTCAAGAATCTAGCTTTGTTTCTAGATTTTCATTGCCTATCTTCGTGCTTCTCTTCATTGCACGATTTTGTCCTAATTGTCGTCATTCTTCTTTTCTTGATTTTTAGATATTTAGTTTTTTGCTTCTAGATTACTTTCATATGTTCCCTCTCTTTTTTTTAAATTAATAGCTTTTATTTTTTAGAGCAGTTTTAGGTTCACAGAAAAGTTGCGTGGAAAGTCCAGAGTTCCTATATACTCCTGACATGCACAACCCACCCTCCCCCCATCAATATCCCACACCAGAGTGGTATTTGTTACAGCTGATGAATCTACACGTATACACCATTATCACCCAAAGTCAGCAGTTTACATTAGGGTTCACTCTTGACATTACTTATTCTGTGGAATTTGGACAAATGTATAATGACATATAACCACCATTAAAACATCATACAGAATAGTTTCTCTGTCCTAAAACTTCTCTGCACTCTGTCTGGTCATGCCTCCCTCCTCTGTAACCCCTAGCAGCCACTGATCCATCCTTTTCCTATCTCCATTGTTTTACCTTTCCCAGAATGGAATTATACAGCATGTAGACATTCAAGATTGGCTTCTTTAATATAGCAATATGCATTTAAGATTCCTCCATATCTTTTCATGGCTTGATAGCTCATTTCTTTTTAGTATGATAAGTTTTAATATAATAAATTTCTGAAATACACTGTCTTGACCCAATTTTGAGGCTGTGGCCAGAGACCATTCTGTTCACCTTATTGAGCAGCTGATTAAATCCACACCCCCAGTCATCTCACTTATTAGGCTCTCGCACTCTGGGCCAAGTACCAGGCAACCAGGGACAGCCCCTGTACCCTAGGGCCAGCTGAAATTATTCAAAGCAGTAGTCAATATTAAAGCAATAGGTAAAAGCATATTGACTACTAAACCACTATTGCCACTTAGCAGATGTCAATCAACCAACCAACCAATCAATCAAATATTATTAGGCATTTAATATTTTTCTAGACACTATAGGAAATCACAGGGAAGTAAAAGGAGGGCCCTGGCTTCCAAAAGATTTGTAGCCTATTTTGAGAGACAATTTAATAAAAATGTAATGCTGGCTTTGTGGTACTACTATAAGTACAGTAGAAATTCAGACAATAGGAGTTCATATGGATTACAGTCATTGGGAAAAGATTCATGGATGGGTGACATGAGAGTGACCTAGGTCTAGAAGGTCAAGTAACTTAAGGACAGGTGAAAAGAATAAATGAAAAGCACCAAGGAGAGAGCACCTTTCTGCCTCAAGCATTGTAAACACAGTATTTCTATTACAGGGCTAGCTCCTCAAGGTGGCAAAGCAGAGATCTCCTGCTAAATAGTTGATTTGAAAGAGCCAATATACCTCAATCCCTGTATAAAAATATTCCTACTGCTGTAGACAGTATTCTGTCTATATTCATCTATATTCATCTGTGTCCTCCCCCTATTCATATGTTGAAATCCCAACTCCCATTGTGGTGGTATTAGGAAGTTGGGCCTTTGCGAGGTGATTAGATCGTTAGGATAGAGCTTTCATGAGTGAGATTAGTGTCCTCATAAAAGAGACCCCAGAGAGTAACTTTGCCCATTCTGCACGTGAGGACATAGCAAGATGATAGTCATCTGTGAACCAGGAAGAGAATTCTCAGCACACATGCACTCTGCTAGCACTTTGGTCTTGAATATCCAAGCCTCCAGAACTGTGAGAAAGAAGTTTCTGTTGTTTAGGAGTCACCCAATTTGTGCTATTTTTGTTATAGGAGCCCAGATTGGCTAGCGGACTAAGATATCTACTACTTGTCTACTCTGACTAAACTACACTATTTTATTCATTTGGCTCTAGAAAACATTTAATCTTTAAGAGACATTAGTTAAAAGGAAAATGCTTCTAAGGAGTAAAGAGATAGTTATAACTTAAGTGTCACCATTCTTTTATGTAATATTTATTTATTCAACAAGTATGTATTGTGTCCCTTCTCTATGTCAAGTATTATGCTGGATCATGAATATAAAAAATGAGTAGGCTAGAATGCCCACCTCAAGTAGGTCAGAGTCAGTGAGAAAGGCAGATATGTGTACCAATGATCATCATACAATGGGATTCATGCCATTTTACTCATAAGAAAGGAGTGATGGGGGTTCTGGAGGCCAAGGAGTAGTGTGAGGCTGGAGCTGAGTATGGGAGTTGGTTATGTGGAAAACATGGAGATGAAGGTTTCTTCTTTTTCTTCATTTCCTGCCTTTGTATTCCCTCCTGAACAATTCTACACAAAGCCTTTAGAGAGGACCAAGGTTACCAGTTGTGCTCAGGAGGTAAGAGGAAGCCTCTGTGGTCCTTCCAGTCATGGAGAGGAAGGTGTCTACGCAGCTGGTCACAGCCCAGTTTGGGATGTTGGAGCCAAAGCAAGGCAAGCAGGGCTGCCCAAGGAAGTGTCTTCGTGTGTGCCAGGGCTCAAGCAAGGGGGAAGGTGTCTGCATGAGGAGCCTGCAGTGATTGCTATAGAGATCGATCAGATAAGTAAATATATTCAGTATAATGTGAGGCAGATTTTCCATTGCTGGAGAAGGCAGTTCCACATATGGAGATGAGAAAATGAGGTTGAACACTGTACTGTTGTATTAGAATTGGGGGTTTCAGTGTGAACTCATGATTTTCAATGTGTGGAGAGATACAGGAACAAATATAAGAGTGTGCATTGTTTTTTTGTTTGTTTTTGTGTTTGGTATGTGTAACATACGTCCCCAGTCATGTACACCAAGGGATCACAAATCAATAGCAATGGATACACCAAACACTCAGATCTGTGGTTGATTCAGTAGTGGGGGCCGTGGAGGAGCAAGATGAGCTGCAAAATCTTGTTCTGGAAGCAGTGAGTTCAAAGAATGATAACATTCTTTGGGCACAGGATCCAGCCTGATGGGGCTCCCACTGGCCAATTCTGGGACAACATGAGCATCAAAATGAATAACACTGGTCACAGATTCTATACAGCCTTATGAATAAACTAGGAATCTGTGTACTCATGCTGGTATACATAACTGAATAAGAACATTGAAAGCTTGGTGAGCTTGATGAGGAATGGGACAGCTACATAGGTTGGATAATGCCTCACAAAATGCTCATTAATTACAAAAGGAAAGAAAAAAGCACTTTGCGGTGGAGAAGCATGGCAGAGACTACTTTAATTAAATAAATCAATGTCAATATCATCAGGAGTAGGAAACCCCAAAGTCATGGGCAGCCTGTTAATACACAATGAAACACATGCAGCATCAGTTTTCTTATATTTTGGCCAAAAGTATACAAACGTGACTCTGACCAGACAAAGATAAAGTGAGGTCTATTCTACAAAACTGTACTGGAATTTTTTAAAGTATTGAGGTCATAGAAATCAAGAAAACACTGAGGAACCATTCCATGTTGAATTAGACTATGACAACTAAGTGTGTTTCATTGAGTTTCATCCAGTTTCATTCTTACTGGAATCTTGTCCTAGAAAGGATGTTTTTGGGAAACTGAGGGGGATCTGTGGAGTAGATGGTGGTCATGTATTAATGTTGGTTCCCAAATGTTGATGATTGTATTTGACAATGTAAGATAAACATACTGTGATTGTTAAAAATAATATAAAAGACTTCGCCTGTGTTTATAGGACATAAACTAAAGGACATAAGGACCTAGGCTGTCACATTAGCAACTTATCCTCAAATGCTTTAGGGAAAATGGCTCTTTGTACTATATGCACAACTTTTCTACAAGTCTGAGTTTATTTTTATAAAAAGTTGGGGAAGGGAAGTGCCTAAATATGTTATTAGCTTACGTTAGTGGGGGCTTCCTGGATAGTCCACACTGAGAATAGAGCTCTGGAAAATAGAGCATCAGAGGGATTTGCTCATGAAGGCTCCAGTCACATGGCTGGGGTGGGGCTTCTAAGGCAATGGAGTCTGGGCCTGGCTTTGTGGTTTAAAGTGGAACGTCTTTAGAGAAAGCACCTACTTTCTCTGGATGGCTCCTCCCTCATCTGTAAAATGAAAGGTTGATGTAGCTCCCTTTCAGCTCTCCAATTCAACCCTGTGATTCCATTTTTTCATGTATTATAACTCATCACTAGCTCTGTGGTGGTCTTTGTTTCAAAGTCCTCAGTTCTCTGTATCTAGCTATTCCAGGGAGGTCTCTGACTAATGTGGTGCTGCCTGGTTTGGCAGTTTGGTCACCTTGGCCTGATTAATTCTCCTCAGGCAGGAGGATTAGTGTCTCTGACACACAGAACTCCAGGAAGGGAGCACACCCAGGTCTAATAGCACAATGATGGCCTTCGAGATAAATCCATACTCTCTTCTGGCATGAATAATTCCAGCAGTGTGACTCGAGGTTCAGTTGGGTACTGGCCACAGAGATCATTTCCTTGGAGAGCCTCCAGATATTAATTCTGGAGATGCTGGTGGAGCCAGAAGGTGACGAGCCAGATGGGCAACACTGGTCCACGAAGCAATTCTCATCTCCCCACACTCAGGCCTGTCTGAGTTTCAGAACTCATGAGGAAACATTAGCAACCTCCATACACACACATGCCAACCACACATAAAAATCAGTCATTCCAGTTGACATTTTGCCAAAGGAAATTAATACACCGTAGTGTGCTGAGAATACTCTCCACTTAATAATAACCAGACTTAAGAGAATGAGAACAAGATGCAAGACTACTGAAAAATAAAGGGCAATAAACTGTATGTCGTATTTTCTCATATAGTGTAAATTTCCAAATTCCAAAGGCAGTGAATTTTATATACAATTTAACTGGAGATCTTTTTTGTTTCGTAGTTGTTATTAAGAATCAGTGTCAGGAGGACCCAGTTGCTTCAGAATGAACACCAGCAGGATTTAGACATTCCTTTGCCAAATTACCCTAGTGCCTGGCACAGAATTGATGCTCACTAACCATTTGTTGAATGAAGGCATGTAAGAATGTGTTAACCAGTGATGATGATATTCATGGAGGTGGACTCAGGCTGCTGACTATGTTTTGAAAACATTTTGCAATTTAGATTCTCCTTAGAATTCCAAAGCAAATAGAGATTTAATAAGAACTGGTTAAAACAAACAATAAATGTTTCCTGAATGAAAGGGAGAGCTCAATGCAAGAGGTCTTTTTTCATTAGCTGGAATTCTGTTTCCCTTTTTGTTTATTCAGCTCCAGGTAAGAGTTTTGGGGATGTTTCCTCCTCCAGGCCCCACCCCTTCCATCTAGCAGGTGAGAGGCCTGTAAATTAAATGATGATTCTTTATGTGTGCTCTGAGATTTCTCGTGCAGCACAGTCCTGCCACAGGGCTGATGGCTTGTTTATAAATTTTAGGTAGTGAATAGCCCAAGATTTATTTTTACATTTATTTGGGACAGTCTTCTCACTGTCACTGTGCCAACACCATCAGTATAAGTAGATACTTTGAGGAACTTTGTACTTTGAGGAAAAAGAAAAAAAAGCCTGAGCTTAAATATCTGCTCTGTCACTCACTAATTGCATGACGTTAGGCTGGTTGTTGAACATATCCGAGCCTCATTTTCATCACAGGGGTGTTGTTCCAGTTAAACGAGGTCACATCTGTACAGTGCCTGGAATTAGTAGGCGTTAATTCTCTCCTAG
Source organism: Hyaena hyaena (assembly GCF_003009895.1). Lineage (NCBI taxonomy): Eukaryota > Metazoa > Chordata > Mammalia > Carnivora > Hyaenidae > Hyaena > Hyaena hyaena. Next base: position 2,001,416 of record NW_024080918.1, read on the forward strand.
TTAATTTCCTGTAGGCCTGCTTTGCTTCCCATCACCTTGACTTTCTTACTTCATGCCTGTCCTTCCCTGTTTTCCTCTCCTGTCCCTAACCTGAGGCAAATCGTCACTAATGTACCCCACAGTTGGACTATTCCTATGGTCAGAACCGTTCCTCGGTCAGTGTCTCCTTATGCATCTCACGAGGACAGGGGTGAGGGTTTGGGATCCTCTGAGGTTGCCCTAGGTAACCTTCTGCCAGAACAAAAGCCTGTTACTTTGCATCATAATGGCTTCAATAGAAACACGTGTAGTTTTTAAGTTTACATTCATATTTTAAGTTCACATTTCTGTTCAATTCTTGTAGCCCCACTGTAAGATTTTCCATTAGTGGTGGGTTTGAATTGCTTTGGCTCAGTTTCTGTGTGTGCTGAGGGTGGAGATACCAGCAATCAGTGCAGTTGATATTCAGTACCACAGTCACATCCAATCCACTGAGTGGTTGTCACCTGTCATTAGTATCATAAGATCTTATGGTCTATCTACATACCTATCTAATCTATCTATCCATCTATTGCGTCTAGTTGGCCCACAGTGTTGCATTTCACTGTTTCAGGTATACAACATAGTGATTGGACAGGTCTATACATTTTTTAAAAAAATGTTTTATTTATTTCTGAGAGAGAGAGAGAGAGAGCATGAAGAGGGGAGGGTCAGAGAGAGAGGGAGATACAGAATCTGAAACAGGCTCCAGGCTCTGAGATAACTGTCAGCACAGAGCCTGATGTGGGGCTCAAACCCAAGAACCATGAGATCATGACCTGAGCCAAAGTCAGACACTTAACCAACTGAGCCACCGAGGTGCCCCTGGACAAGTCTATACATTATACTAAGCTCCCCACAAGTTATTAGGGTCTATTTTTGAAACAGCAGCCAGAATGGAGTGCTTCCTTTAGATTTGTCAGTTCCATCCAGGGACTTCCCATCTTACCTAGAATGAAAGTCAAGGCCTTACATCTCATGGCCTAGGTGCATGTTAGGTACCAGGTTCTGTTTACTCTGCTATCTCATCTCATTTTCTCCCTTCATCACTGTGTCCCAATCTCATGGGCCTCTTTGCTGTTCCCCACCTCATAGAAGTCAAGGTCCCACCTCAGGACTTTCTCATTGTTCCTCCCCATGCCTAGATGCCCATCCCCCTAGATAGCCACATTATTCCATTCTCTGCCAAGTATCACTTCTTCAGGGAGGACTTCCCCTGACTACTCCGTCTATATTAAGGCCAGATAATTAGCGCTACTATTTACTGTCCTCAACTGGCTTAACTCTTCTGTACATAAACACATACATTTGTTATTTGTTTCAAACATGTCTTTCCTTCTAGAATGTAGGATCTCTAGAATGCAGAGGGACTTTATTTCCTTCACGTAGTATCTCCAGAGTCTCGGAGACTGTGTGGTGATTGAATGAAGAGACAGATTAATTTAGGACCAGCCCTGGTGTGCTCTGTGGTTTAGTGGGAGAAGAGCTGTGGAAATGCTTTTGCTCTAAAGACATGGAGATACTACGTCTCCATAACAAGAAAAGGAACAACAGCAATGTAATAGTTTCAATTTCTTGAGCATTAGGTTGCCTTGCTCAGTAGGAATCTACAAGTTGTTTGTGATCATTCATGAACTTATTTTATCACTTTGGTTGTGGAGGAAAAATGTGCAACAGGTTATTATAAGATTATTACAAAGAAGATGTGCAGTCATTAAGCGACTGTACTAAGATGGTGCATCATGAAAATTATACTCTCATTTATTGATGTACAAGGAATGTTGTGTCACATAAAGTCCTTCTACAATCTTAGTCCTTTCCCTGACACATGCCCTGACAGTCTGCCCTGATACCCCTCCTATCTGCTGCTAAACAAATCTAGACAAAGCATCTGGGAGCCTAAGTTTGAGTTCTGGAACTTGAGTGCTAGAGCGCGACAAGTCTGGCTCAAATGTGTACAACCTTGAATAGGTTACTTATCCTCTATGCCTCAACTTCCTTATCCCTTAAATGGGGAGAAAAATAATACCAATGTCATAGATACATACTATGTGATGAGTAAATGAAATAATATATATCATGATTAGCATAAAATAATGTTAGCAACTGTTAACATTAAAAAGAAGGGGGACTAAGTATTTGAGTATTAAAGTCAGCTCTTGTCCCTCCCCACAAAATGTTCTTCTCTAACATGAGAAAAAGAAATACTTTTATTCAGGATATATATTTAAAATTATAACAATCTGTAGAGATTCATACAGATTTGCCAATATGCAAATTTAAAATGGTGGCAGATTTCTGCTCTATAAAATGCCTTTTAAGTCTACGTATACTTGTCCCCACAGCTTTGACTATGGTCAGCTACATGACTGTAGCACCTTCAGTCTCAACCTTTAGGTGGTGTGAGTGACTTTTCAGAATTTGAGAATTTAATCAATGTTCATTGATTTCTCCCCCCAATTTGTTTTGCTTTTGCTCTTGCTTTTGTTTTTATTTTTAGTACGATTTATACCAATTGCCCACAGAAAACCTATTCCTCTCTCCTGAATGGTGTAAGAGAAGTAGTTCCAGGAGCAGGCCTAAGAGGTGGCTGGTTTGCCTTTGCACAGGGTCAGATGAGAGGGCTTACTGGGAATGGATTCAGCCCAGGGCCTTTTGTGTCACTCAGAGGGAGATGCTAAGGGTTCACTTCCTTCTCTTAAACCACAGCCACTTCTCTTAAACTGCATGTAAAAGCATGCATTACTGACCTCGCCTAGGTACTGGGGCAATTTCATTAGTATTCCTTTTATTTAGAATCAGCTTTTATTTGGAGGAAGAAATATGTCTTATTTCAAATGGTTAAGCACAACAGACACACACACACACACACACACACACAAATGCCCACTTACATTGACACACACACAGACATACATATCTGAGGCTGAAGAAGATCCAGAGAGACTAAAAAATGTAAGATAATCCAAGGACATATCCCTGAAATGCTCTTGAATCAACTTTTCAAGGCAAAAAATTGCTCAATAAGAAAACTTAGCTCTCCCAGGGAAGTTTTACAGTCATGAAGGAAATTTTAGTGCAGAGGTCTACAGGAGCCCAGGTGTATATGTACGCATGGCTGTACGGACCAGGATAAAGGGAGGACAGGGAACAGATATTACTCCAACAGAAATAATTTCCTAGTTCTTGCATATCCTCCCACTCACAATAAAATATACTTTCCCAAATTACACGTCAGCTGTTTGCCATGTCTGAGACCAAATGCCTAGGCTGTGATTTTTTTTTCCCAGCAGAAAACTAGGAAATGAGTCATAAAACATTAATACTGCCTTAAAATAACTTCGAGTAGGGTGATCCCAAGATGAACTTGAGTTGAACACCAGAGGGAAGGAAGCTGTACCTCCAGAGGAGAAATTTCATTAAAGAGGACTTGCCCTTTTTGCAGAGGGTTCTGGGTCTGGCTTCTTGAAGCTGGGTGCGCTGTGTCATGCTGAGTGGGAATCCTGGCTGCTTCACACATCTGTGGAGTGTTCCTTGTCCCAGAAACAGAAATAATTGAAGAAGGGAGGCAACCTTTTTTTCTAAACGAAAGGATTCTAACACATCAGCTGCACCCATTGTAAAGTGTTTTTAAGTTCCCACAAGCTCGACCAAATTTAGGACTTCACTCATTTGGACATGTGATAACTTAGGCAGAGCGAGACTGACATATAGGGTAGTGGTGAAAGGCACACATTTGAGAGCCAGACAGATCTAGGTTAAAATCCTGGCTTTGCCTTTTATGAGCTGTGTTCTTGAACAATTTGTTTGCTCTCGGTTTGTTTTCTCTTCTGTAAAACTGGGACAATGACAATTATAAAGTAGTTTTGAGGATTAAATGCAGTGATGAATGTACAACAGTCCATGACTAAAAAAGTAAAGCCACATCCCCTTTCATAAATTAACCCTAAGACCTTATCTTAGTGGTTATAGGAGGTCCAGTTTTCCACGGGATCCCTTTTCTCCAAATCATTTCTGAGAATACCAGAGAAAATACAAGTCCTGCAAATTAATTCCGGTAGTAATTATATCTCTGAAAAATTTCTGCTCCAGCTATTTCTTGTAACCTCATGCCATTGCATAATTCACTTCTCTGCGCCTGAATCAGTTAGAATGCAGCCACAGCTAGCCCATATAGGACTTTTGTATGCATCAGCAAAAGGTGTCCCCTCTAGATAGGCCCATGGGCTCCATGAGAAGACTAGGCCGTTGGATGAATGAGAAAGATGGTGTCCTCTTTATCCAAATGGGCTCAGCTGCATCTCAGGATTCATGGTTTGTTGAGGGTCCAGGTTGGATTTCAGTCCCCATCCCTCTTATTCAGTCAGATACTTTTGGGCAGTAAAAAAACAATACAACCATGACCCTCAGGGTAATCCCTTGCTAATGTAACAGAAAATCTCAAAGCAATACTGGCTGAAATAAAATAAACTCTATTTCCTGTTCATGCAAATAAAGTAGATCTCCTAGGGCTAATTTGACCACTTCATGGTGTCAAGAGAGCACTAGATTCCTGTTTTCCTGTTCCACTATCCTCAGTATGTGGCTTCCATTGTCAAGGTCATCTAATGGTCCATGATATCTGTTCAGCTCACACTATTTTATTCAAGTTCTAAGTAGTAGGAAGGAGGAGGATATGAAGTGGGCATGACCCTGTGCACATAAGGATACTTTGCATACATTTTATTGACCAAAAATTAATCATATGACACACATGTCTGAAAAAGAAACTGAGATATGTTATCTTTTTAGGTGGGCACATGATTAAATGGTGATTCTGTTATTAAGGAGGAGAGAAAAATGGATGTGGGAGGTAGGCAACCAGTAATTTCTCACAAGACTTTTCTTGTTCTTGGTTCTCAGCTTTGCTCTAAACATGGACCCAGACACTCCCTTACCATTATCCCATCTCGTATCTCAAAGCCACCTTATTTGATGAAGTCTAATTGAATACAGACAAGAATAAGAAAATAATACTACAGAGAGCTGAAGGCAGTTAAGGCAACCCAATTAAGTGGATTCTAGAATCCAATTGCTTGTGTCCAAACACTGTCTGTATAATAATTCTTAGATGGAAACATTTGGCAGCTTTTTCTGAAACTTTCTGGGCTTCTGGTTTCCCAATCTGCAAAATAAGAACATTGTTAAGAAATTAGCATTCTAGGGGTACAGAGGAGACAGGCTGACATGCCTCTGGCCATTAATTTCTTGTAGATACCATTTATAAGAATGTTGGCATACCCTTCCATTCCGCAGGGATATTTATGAAGTCCTTCTTAATGTCAAAAGACCTACCCTTGGTTTGCTCTACTGTATCCTTGAATGGGCAGAAAACTTGCATTTGGAGAGTTGAGTATAGTTCTCATTCTTTGTGGCAAATTAAAAACTTCATTTGCTTGCCTTTGTTCACGATTATTCATCAAAACTATTTGCCAAAAATAGATGGCAGGAAGAGAAGCCACAGAGGAAGGAAGATGACAGAACACACTCCAATCTTTGAGTGTCTGCAGCATCCAACCCACTTGTTCCTTGGCACCCCCAGCTCTCATGTATCATCCACATGGCAGCATGGGGACTATATTGGATGGCCAATTAAATGCTTATGTTGTAATTTTTTTTATTTTGTGAAAAATAGTTTGGAGACCGACCAATATGAGTCAGTATTGTGGCCAGTAACATTAAATGCATTAGAAACATGTATAAAAATCACACTATTTAATTAAGAGAAAGTCCTCAATAAATGTTCAATGAAGACATAAAAATAAGAATATATATCACTGCTAATTGTAATTACTTTAAGGGTTCATAGTCTCTGACTCCCATTGGAAGGTCTTTGCTTTGCTTCCACTGGCTTCCGCAGAAGAGGCTCCTCTCATCATGAAAATGTCCAGAGCCCATGGCGCTTCAGACCCCCACCTGTCTCCGTCCTCAGCATGAGATTAGTGGGGAGCATCCCCTCTCTCTGTCCAAGGCCATGTTATGTCCTATTCATTTCCTTCAGGGAAGCTCCTAACCCCATCCAGAAGTATGGTCTGAGCCCCATCATCCTGACAAGACAATCACAAAAATTGGGAGTATGTTGCACAAAAAGTAGGGTTTTTTTTCCCTCAACTTAAACAATGTTATGTGTGGGCTCTAAAATCTAGTCTAGGGGCGCCTGGGTGGCTTAGTCGGTTAAGCGTCCAACTTTCGCTTAGGTCATGATCTCACGGTTCGTGGGTTCGAGCCCCGCGTCGGGCTCTGTGCTGACTGCCAGCTTGGAGCCTGGAGCCTGTTTCAGTCTGTGACTCCCTCTCTCTCTGGCCCTCCCCTGCTCACGCTGTCTCTCTCTCTCTCTCTCTCCTAGAAATAAATAAAACATTAAAAAATTAAAAAAAAAATCTAGTCTACATCTATATTTCGGAAACACACATCTTGACATCTGCCAAGATATAGCATAATTAAAGCTCAATATAGTTTATATTTTAGAAATAAACAAGACACTCACTATATTAGTTTCATCATCATTAAGATGATGGCAACATCCAGGTTTTTTTCTCCCAAAAAAATCTACTGATAGGAAAAGTAATTGTACTTTTTCCTGGTAATAGTTTCAACCTCCTACACCCAAAAGGATGTTCCAAAGGTTTCTATCTGGAGAAAGTGGAAACTGTAAACCACTCCCAAATTGTACTTCTGTTGCTTAAAAAGAAAATAAAAATTCCTCATTTACTGGACACCTCATGACATATAGAGAGAGCTTGCTAGTGGTTAACATATGAAAAGCACTAAAATAGTAGCTGTTGTTCCTAGCTAATTTTTTCTAAAAGATACTTTTCACCGCTTTGAATAAAGGGCTGATTTAAAAAAGGGTTACAATATTTTAAAATTTACATCATATGAAACAAAAGATGTATTTTAATTGCAAAAGACAGTACATTACTGTGAGTTTCCTTGTAGCCAGAACAAAGAAAGAAAATGTCAAGCATTATAATTCAGAGATGACTAAGCACACTTATTTTTCAAGGAAGCAATTTTTTTTTCATGGCAGTGCATTCTAAAAGGTATCTCTCCAATGGAATCTTCTATAAACAGCACTGAGAGGCATAATATTTAGTGTCCTTGAGAACATATTTACAAAGTTTATACTAACAGATTTCATATGGCTATTTCTTATAAGAATTAAGAAAAGCTAAAGACACAGGGCTTTTGTGCAACTTAAGACAATTCTGAGGGCAGCTAAGTTGATGGGGAGGTCTGCCTGGACTGATGGAGAGACAACAAGAATGCCGGGAAGTAGATGTGAGGCTTGTGTGTTAGGCTTACTCCCCCAAATCTTCTTTCCTCTCTGAGTATGGTGGTCATTTGAGGATGAACTGCCCATCCTGTAGCTATTATTTTCAGAGTGTGTGATGAAGACCAGAGAAGTAATTGACAGAGTTAAATTTGACCTTTGGACATACCTTTGTAAAAAAAAATTTGCTGAGTGCATTGAAATACAGAGATAATGTTTATATTTAAATGCAAGTTAATCCTTTCAAGATTTTTTAATTGGAAAAATATAATAAATACAATACAGAAAACTAGTTAACAAAGAAAAAATTACTGACACTTTTATAATCCTAATATCATTACTGTGGTGATTTTGAAATCTATCCATAAATTCTTTGATAGTCCTCCTTTCAAAAAATATAAATTAATTCCTCCCCTTAAGTGAGGGCTGGACTTAGTATCTTGATTCTAACAGAGTGTGGTAGCAGTGATAACATGGGGTTTCCAAGCCTCGGTAGTAGAAAGCATAGAAAGCATCAAAGTGGCTTTGTCCTTACTCTTGAACCATACCTTCCTCTGGAGGAAGATAGCTGCCATTTTTGAAAGGCACCCAGGAAGCCCTACAGAGAGGCCCACTTGGTGAGGGATTGATAATTCTGACAATAGACAACAGGGAAGTGAGGCTTCCCACCACCAGCCATGTGATTGAGCCTTCTTGGAAGCAGATCCTTGAGTCCAGGCAAGCTTTCAGATGACTGCAGTGTTAGCTGACAGCTTGACCATGACCTCATGCATCACTGTGTGATTTGTATTTTTACTTTTATTAGTGTCTTTTTATGCATAAAAGTTTTAAATTTTTATAAAGTCCAATTTGTTCATTTTTTTCTTTTGTTATTTGTGCATTTGATCATATCCAAAAAATAATTTACCAAGTCTAATTTCGTGAAGTCTTTGCCTTGTATTTTCTTCTAGGAATTTTGTAAGTTTCAGGTCTTACATTTAGGTCATCGCCAATTTTGACTTAATTTTTGTATATGGTGTAGTGTAAGGGTTCAACTTCATTCTTTTGCATGTAGATAGCCAGCTTTACTATCAGCATTTATTGAAAAGACTTTCTTTTCACCATCGAATGGTTATGGCACCCTTGTTGAACATTATTTGTCCATATATGTGAAGGTGCTTTTCTGGACTGTTCTATTCCTTTGGTCTTCTTGTGTGTCTTTTTGCCAGGACCATCCTATTTTTTTAAATTTATATATTTATTTAATTTTATAGTTTATTGTCAAGTTGGTTTCCATATAACACCCAGTGCTCATCCTAACAGGTACCCTCCTCCATGCCCATCACCTCCCTTCCCCTCTCCCCCAATCCCATTAGCCCTCAGTTTGTTCTCAGTATTCAAGAGTCTCTCATGGTTTGCCTCCCTCCCTCTCCCCAGCTATTTTTTCCCTTTCTCCTCCCCCATGGTTCTCTGTTAAGTTTCTCCTGTTCCACTTATAAGTGAAAACATATGGTATCTGTCCTTCTCTGTCTGACTTATTTCACTTAGCATAACACCTTCGAGTTTCATTCACACCGCTACAAATGGCCAGATTTAATTCTTTCTCATTGCCATGTAGTATTCCATTGTATAGATAAACCACATCTTCTTTTTTCTTTTTTTTTTAATTTTTTTTTTAATGTTTTATTTATTTCTAGGAAAGAGAGACAGCGTGAGCAGGGGAGGGTCAGAGAGAGAGGGAGTCACAGACTGAAACAGGCTCCAGGCTCTGAGCTGGCAGTCAGCACAGAGCCCGACGCGGGGCTCGAACCCACAAACCGCGAGATCATGACCTAAGCGAAAGTCGGACGCTCAACCGACTAAGCCACCCAGGCGCCCCAAACCACATCTTCTTGATCCATTCATCAGTTGATAGACATTTAGGCTCTTTCCATGATTTGACTATTGTTGAAAGTGCTGTTAAGTGCCCCTAGGTATCAGCACTCCTCATCTTATTTTGATTACTGTAGGTTTATAGTATGTTTTGAAATCAGGAAGTGTGAGTTCTCAGGCTTTTTCCCCCTAGGATTATGAAACACCATATGAATTTTCAGATGAATTTTTCTATTTCTACAAAAAAACATCATTGGGATTTTGATAAGGATTATTTTATGTCTGGAGATTGCTTTGGGTAGCATCTACATCTTAATGTTAGGCCTCTTAATACATGAACATGGGATATCTTTCCATTTAATTGTCTTTAACTTCTTTCAGAAATGTTCTATAGTTTTCGTTGTGTAAGTATTTTAACTTACTGGTTAAGTTAATTCCTAAGTATTATTATTATTTTTGATGCTATTATAAATAAAATTGTTTTCTTACGTTTACTCTCTGGATTATTCATTGTTAGTGTATAAAAATGCAATTGATTGATGTGTCAACTGTGTATCCTGCTCCTTTGCTGAATTTGTTACTTAGTTTTAACAGGGTGATTTTTTTTGTGGAATCTTTAATTTTCTACATAAGATTAGTCATCTATGAAGAGAATCATTTTACTTATTCTTTTCCAATTTAGAGGCCTTTTATTTCATTTTATTGCCTAATTGCTCTGTCTATGTTGAATGAAAGTGGTGAAAGCAGGCATCTTGCTTTATTCCTAATCTGAGAGGAAACACTTCTAGTCTTATACCATTGGGTATATTTGCTAGGTTTTTTTTTTTTTTTTTTTAATATATGGCTCTTATTATGTTGAGGTAGTTTCCTTCTCTTACTGTTTTTTTTTTTAATATTTTTATTTATTTCTAGGAGAGAGAGAGAGAGAGAGAGCATGAGCAGGGGAGGGTCAGAGAGAGAAGGAGACACAGACTCTGAAACAGGCTCCAGGCTCTGAGCTGGCAGTCAGCACAGAGCCCGACGCGGGGCTCGAACCCACGAACCGCGAGATCATGACCTAAGCGAAAGTTGGACGCTTAACCGACTAAGCCACCCAGGCACCCCTGTTTTTTTTGTTTTTTTTTTTTTTTTTTAATGCTTTTGTCATGAAAGGTTGTTGGATTTCTGTGTCAATTGAGATGACCATGTTTTGGGTTTCTTTCCCTCCATTCTGTTAGTGTGGTATATTATGTTGATCAGTTTCCCTGTGTTGAACAATCCTTGCATTCCAGGAATAAATTCCACTTGCTTTTAGTGTATAATCTTTTTAATATTCTACTAAATTTGGTTTGTAAATATTTTGTTGAGCATTTGTACCAGTGTTCATAAAGGATATTGAGCCATAGCTTTTTTTCTTTCTTTTTTTCTTTTTCTTGCAGTACCTTTGTCTGATTTTGGTATTAGGGTAATGCTGGCCTCATAAAATGAATTACAGAGTGGCCCCTCCTCTTCAACTTTTTGAAAAAAATTTGAGAAGAACTGGTGTTCTTCTCTCTCTCTCTCTTTTTTTTAAGTTTTATTTATTTATTTTGAGAGAGAGAAACCATGAGCCAGGGGCAGAGAGAGGGAGAGAGAGAATCCCAAGCATGCTCTGTGCTGACAGTGTGGCATCCAACATGGGGCTCGATGCAGACTGGACCCAGGCTTGAGGCAGGGCTTTTTTTGTGGGGCTTGAACCTGTGAACTACAAGATCATGACCTAAGGTGACATCAAAAGTCATACACTTAACCCATTGAGCCACTCAGGCACCCTGGTGTTAGTTCTTTTTAAAACTGTTGGTAGAATTCACTAGTGAAATCATTAGCTCCAGGGATTTTTGTTGTTATTGTTGGGCAATTTTTGAATACCAATTAAATCTCTCCACTAGCTGTAGGTCTATTCATACATATATTTTTGTGTGTGTGGTTTAGTCTTGGTAGGTTTTGTGTTTCTAGGAACAGTCCCATTTCATCTAGGTTATTTAGTTTATTGGTATTTAATTGTTCATAGTACTCTCTTATAATCCTTTTTTATGTAAAATCATCAGAAATGTCTGCACATCCATTTTTAATTTTAATAATTTTAATATTCTCTTTTTTCTCTTAGTTCATCTAGCTAAAGTTTTGCCAATTTTGTTGATGTTTTTGAAGAACCTACTTTTGGTTTTGTCAATTTTCTCTATTACTTTTCTATTTTCTATTTAATTTATCTCTGTTCCAATCTTTATTATTTACTTCCTTCCATTAGCTTTGGGTTTAGTTTGTTCTTTTTTGAATTCCTTAAGTTGTAAAGTTAGGTTGCTGATTTGAGATCTTTCTTGTCTTTTTTGTGTCTCTTCTTGAATCTTTATAGTAGTAGTTTGGCATGTGGTCTAAGCGTGGACAGCTTCTAGTGGGATCTTGAAGATTTCAGGTATTAATTTCAGTTGAATTGTGCTAGATCAAAATTCACAAGTGTGCCAAGGTCTAAGGCAGCAGGGATGGTGGTCCCAGATACTTGGGATTCAAGACACCTGAGTTTAAGCATTGGTGCTGCTGCTTACTAGCTGAGCCGTGTGACCTTGAGTAAGGTCAAGGCTCATTTTTCTCAATTATGAATTTATTGGATAATAATCTTTACCTTACAAGGGGTATAGTGAGGGTACAATAAAATAGCTTCTGGTACAGTACAAAGTAAAAATATAAAGAAAGTTATTTCTAGACCTGTGAGCTACCTAGAGGCAGGGAACTGTGCTTTTTTCCCCTCCTTTTAGTGAATGAGTTCTATAGCAGCTATGATTGTGCTTCACTTACACATAGGAGCCATGGATCTCTGCCACCGAGCGCAGAATGGGCACTCAGCAAATGTCAATTGCATGAATGAACTAGTTACTCTTACATTGTATGGTAACTTGTGCAACCTTTGCCAAGTCATTCGCCATCTGGATTTCTCAGCTCTGCCCTAACTAGTGCTCCGGTAACAGGAATCCCTTCAGGGGTCCATTCTTTTCACAGCCAGACCCGGCCACAGTGGCAGTGATGTTTGCCATTCTCCGGGGAGAGACCCCAAAACTTCACTGGCTGACTGAGAAGAGGTAGGAGAAAAGTGAGTCAAATGAGGAGTGTCAGCTTGTCTCAGCATTTCTTCATCTGCTTTTCATCTTTCTTGGTTCCCTAACACACACACATGCACACACACACATCTGCTTTCTTCCATGTAGAAAGGCACACATGCACCTCCCAAATATCACTTTAGGGCTGGAATCCAAAGTCTTCTCTTATCTGAAATTCATGGTGCACTTACCCCTTGGCAGAGCCTGCTAACAGCTCGGTGGGTGTTTTTATAGTCAGCACACACACAAACTTGCCACACCACCAATAAAGTTTTCCTTATTGTTGTAACTGTTGGCAAAGGCAAAAGTCTGGGGAGATTGACTGCCTGCACAGCTTCATTATACTGCAAGAATGTTTTTGATAGAATTTCAACAGCTCCTGACTGACTGTCAACTTCACTGTGTGGCTTTTTAAAGTCATCCCCCACCCCTCCCTAATTGGTCCTCAAACTCACAAAAACATTCAGGTCAGTTGTTGAATATCTGAATCTTTCCAAGTAATTAGCAGGTAGAATTACCAGGTAGCAGGCGTGTTTGCTTGTTATCTGTCAATAGAGCCTGCAGTGGGGTAGTTGTCATTTTGAGTGGCCTTGCAACCATGTCTAATTTAAAGTGTCAATAGAGAGTTTATTTCTGGCTTTTGTTCTCACTCCCAGGTTGTGAGTTCTCCCTTTAGAATTCAGGCTCAAAGTAAGAAAGATATTTGGCACATGTGAATCTCAAGGAAAAATTTTCCCCAGAAACTGAAAATATGTAAAAGCATTTAGACTCATCCCTCTATCCACATGACTTGGCTAGGTTATATCAACTTACATAGTCAAGCCAGATACAAAGAATCTGATAAATGCGAAAGGGACATTCAGTCTTTATCAAGCAGAAAAGTTACACTTTGACAACTGTGTTGGGGGCAGCATGATGCAGATGAGGGTTTTTGAATGCTCACTGACACATGCCTAGTAATATCAGTGGCCGCTACCACTGTTAGGCGTCTTGTTTTTAACTGTAGTCGTTCTTTCTTCCTCACTAAACTGCTTTCCAGTTCAAGTAGATCTGCCAAGGCAACAGAGCCTATGTTGCATACAGAATGTGCCTAGATTTACGGAGTACCGGTTCAGGAACACATTTTTCCATTAGCAGAGTCTGGTCTTGGCTCACGTAAAGTTTTGTGACTGCTCTTGGGATCAGTCTTGGGGCAAGCTGCTGTGAGGTCCAGCTGACTGCTTCATTGTCATAAATACTTTCCCTCTTTGAAGTCCCCTTGATTGGAGAAAATCATTCCATGTTTCATATTTAAAGACAGGATCCTGTTCTCTTCCTTTCATTCTTTCCTTTCTTCTTTTTTTTTTTTTTTCCTTCTGACTCACATATAGAACCAAGATGTTGGGTTCCAGAAGCCCATATGCTAATTCACAGATGGCTTTTAAGAATAATTTTTTTTTTGCCATTTGAATCATTTAGGTAATGTGCTTTATTTTCCAATACAAGATTAAAAAAAACATTCTAAATAGACATCAGTGTCATATGGTGCCTAATGATTTCTTCAGGTACTGCAATCAATGTGTAATGGTAGTAATAGTAGTGAGTGAGACACATATTTTACTCTGAGGTTTTTCTTGGACTTGGTTTCTTAAGGATTTCATTTAAAGTTGAATTTTAAAATGTGGCTGATACAACAGCTGGTATTCAGCATTCAATTTGAATTTATATCTAATCAAGATAAATAGATTCTCTTCCTAGGTAAAAGAAAAACTAGTATGGGGGAAAGAAAAAAGAGTGATGTACTTGTAGCCAACACATACATTCCATTAAAAATTTTAAACTTTAAATAAGTATAATCACTTTCTTATCAGGGAGGAAACATAAGAGCATGCAGAGAAGATTGTTTTCATGTGGCTTGTCATAGGCATTCAATTTCCATTTGGCTTTTGTAGGTCATCATACAAAGGACCAAACGAGGAAAGAAAAAAAAAACTGGCAACTTCTATAACATTCAGATGATTAAAAATCCTATCTCCCCACCCCACCCATTTTATAAGCAGCCATCAGTGAACACAAGGTTATTATCCCTGTAACTTTTGGTATGGAGAACAGAAAAGTATTAGAAGCCAAGCTATGATATAAGTAAGCTTCATTGCCTAAGTCCCACTCTGATAGGGATTTCTGATAAATTCTGAGGCAACCTGACAGATGTGTCATAATGTCTAATCCCTTTAAACACCCAGAGCTCTTGGAAAGTGGATGTTTTAAAAGAGTAAATTGGAAAACATGCTGTTTTTGTACTGAGCTTTTTCCTTCATTGTCCATGCTGCCCCTAAATCCCTCCTTCTGCAAGTGGTAGGAGATAGGCAAGATGTAAATCTAGGCATTTAAATAGGAAGAGGAAAACAGGAGCTAGATGGAATTTCCCTGCAGCAGAAACAATAACAGTATAAAGAGGTGAACCTACAAGCTTGCCTTTCCCCAACTGAGACCCCACAGCTCTACCATTTTAATCAGAAAGCCTCCTCCAGGTGAACCCCTTGGTGGCAACTGCCTGAGTACCTGAGTTAAGGAAGCACATTCTGGATTGGAGTCCGAGAGGGCCAGAGAATAAAAGTGGGGATATTCTCCTAATGAAAGAAATAAGAGCTGCCCCCTAAAGATCCTCTCAAACCTACTCCATGTTTCTGAGCTCTGGTCCACATTTCTGGATCGTATAAATCTATTCTCAGAGCCCGGCACAGCGCCAGATTCCGTGGAGGCCAGGAGGTGCTTTCCCGTAGCGCAGCGACACCCTTGGATTGCACACAGTTGTGAGGTCTGCTTCTCAGACATTTGGACAACTGCCACGAGGAAGGAGGAAGGGAGGGAGGAAATTGGGCCGGTTTGCATTCTGTTACAGACCAGTCTTTTGGATGACAGAATTCTTTCCAATCAAAATGCCATGGATTACTCCCTGCTGTGAGATAATAGGGTGCTAATTAGCATATTTCATTTATTTACTTAACTGGGATAGAAACCATTGGGCATGTGGCCCACTTAGAATGGTTTCCTGGGGAAGCCATGAACTGCTGCTGTTAAGTACTACCTCCTTGCATTAAGAAAACCAGTTCACAGAAGCACAATACCACCCTTCCTGCTCCCCTTCTCTTCTCTCCTTTGTGCCCCCCTCCTTCCAAATGTACACACAGACACAGACTAGGGCTTTAGTCTAATCTGGTCTCACTTCACTAAGAATCTGAAAGGGGAACTAAAATTGCACAGCCACTTCCAATAGTTCATCTCCATGGATGCTTTTTGGCAACCACATGGACCACTCTAGACTTTCTGCTGCACCTCTAAAGATTCCTGAGAATCAGAGGAAGCTGAGGCCTCTCCTGATCTCTTTATCCTTCTCTCAGATGAGAGCTAAACTCACAAGTGAGTAAAGATGGTTGCTGGGGTCCAGGCCTCCCTCTAGACTATTAGTTGGAAAATCTTAAAACACCTTTTTGCCATGTTTTCTTTCTTACCTAGGAAGAGCTCAGTTTATAATTCTCATGCTGCACTAGGGGTGCCTTTAGGCTCTGTATCTGCTAATCTTCCTAATGGTATATTTTCAGTTTATTCAGGGACAAACCATTAACAATGTGCAATGAAAACAAAGCAGCCCAAACCCACTGAGCAAAGAGCAATGGATCCCAATCCGAAATAACTCAAAAAGCAATCTCGCATAGTAGAGTTATTTCTCAGTAACTGGGTAGAAATAACTATGTATAAAATACTATGCATAAAGGTCTTTCGATGTTTCCGCATCAACCTTTATTTACCAAGGGTTCCATTAATGGCACTATGATCCACCCTATTGTCCAGGCCTAAAAATCTTGGAATCATCATGAGTGTTTCCTCTTTCCCTAATTAGTCACTGAGTCTTGTCATTTTGACTTCCTGACTGCCTCTCAGAGCCATGTCTTCTCACTGTCACTCCCTATTCCAGGCGTAGGTCACCTTGCTACCGAAAACATGCTCTGTGGACAAGAGCTTCAGCCTCACCTGGGCATTTGTCAGAAACTGAGAATGCAGTGACTCCCTCAGCACCAGGAAAAATCCAAATTTGCATTTTAACAAGCCCTCTAGGTGATTTGTGTGCACATTAAAATTTCAGGATCACTGAGCTAGACTACCAGGGGTGGCCGTAGAGTGTGCTTACGCCATTCAGTTCCTTTCTGTCAGCATTCTCCCACACCTTTCTTTATGATGGATTGATCTGCTTATGTCACTCTTCTCCTTAAAATGTTTCCATACTTCTTCATTATCTGCAGAATAAAATCTTATAGCAGATACGGTGTTTTCAGTCTGCAATATCAAGTAGCCCCAAAGGTACAACCTTGTTTTTGTATGCAGAACGTAACTTCTTTGTCAGGTTTTCTATACTCCTGATGGTGGAAAATGTTTCTAGTTAGTTCTAGATGACCCCAGTCACTTTGTGTTTTTCTTAGTCATTTCACGTTGAAACTCCATCAGTCATGATTTTCCCTTCTTTCCTTTTCACCTCACTTCTCGTGGCATCAAAATTCCTGGGGAATTATATAGTTGTATGGCATCGTCTGGAAATTAATTGGCTATTCAGTGGTCCATGCTGGAGCAGGTCTTGGGGTGTGATCACTGCCCTATGCTGGTGTTCATCAAGCAGCTAGATTCCCATGTTTCAATACTGTCCCCAACTTTATGGTCTTTGCAGCTTCCTCTTGTGGTACTTCTCTGTGACAACCAGGGAGTCATGTTTGGGCCAGCTGGCTTTCTCTCTTTTTCAGTTAATTTATGGGGGACTGGAAAGACTTCAGTGCTTTTTTTGTAGCTGAGAGAGATGCAGTGGGGCTGCCCAGATCCTCTGTAATCTAAACACTTCCACAGCTGTCTCTATTATCCTCTAGCATTTGTGCCTGGGCACCTGAGGCTTTTTTTTTTTTTTTTTTATACTTCTCAGCTCTTCTTCTCACTTCTTCTGCCACCCAAAGTGTAACACTGCGCCTACTAAAATGTTTATCAACTGCAATAGCAGATATCTCTGTACTATCAGTCTTTTGAGAACCTGCCTTTCATAGACATTGCATATAGGCTCACAATCAATCAATTAATTGATCAATCATAATGATATTCTACAATATACTTACAAAATGCTTTGTGCATTCCAAAGCTCTTTAGAATTCTCACTCCACACCCCCAACTCATTCCATTCACATAGAACTCTTGTGAGACAGGCAAGGTAGCTATCCCAGGATATCACCTCCAGACAGAGAAACCTTATTTCAGAGAAGTGAAATAACTTTCCTGGAATCACCTGATGCCTCAAAAGTAGAGTGAAAAATAACCTTGAGGACTTCTGACTCTGGACCTAGCAGTATTCCTTGCAATGTACTATATAGAAAACTAATTTCTAGTTCTCCCATTCAGCTCACAAGGTTTTTATGCAGATCACTTAGATTCTCTGCATCCCTTGCCAATCACATTGCAAAATGCTTATGAGAATGATACTTTCTGCCAGGTAATTATGGTGTGCTGTGAGCCCCCTGGGAGACAGAAAAACTGTAGGTAGCATTTGCATTTCTCAATTCCTCATATTTTGTCCAGAAATTTCCTCCCACTTTATTTTTATACATTTTATTTCACCTCTTAGTTATTAGGCAACCTGTCGGGAAAGGACTATTTCCATGCTTTCTTTTACATCTTCCTGGTAATTAGTGCAATATGGGGTAGACAGTTGGTACCTAATGAATGCATATCAAATTAATAAATAAAGAGAATCCTGCTCCTATATTTGCTGAACCATATGAAATGCTCTATATTTCTGTGAAGTTTATGTCTTGTTGCTTTATTCAAAAGTGTCTTAATTTTAATATCACAAGCTGTTTCTTAATTTAAACCACTGACATTCAACTTCAGAGTTCCAGCTGTATCTTGCCAGAGGGTAACATCAAGTGTTCTTGTTGAGGGCAAGAGCCTTCCAAATGAAACAGCTGAGAAGTTTCACTTTTACTTGTGTAAAAAAAATACTTATTACTTGTGCATATACTATTTATTTATTTATTATATGCAACAATCTATTATTCTCTCATTTGGGAACTAATAAGTTCAGTTGTTAACACATAACTTAATTGATCAATAAATTTACTTATTTCCCCCCTGATTTACTTAAATCCTTCCCAGAGAGCTCCTTCTGGAAACCTTACCTAATTTCTCAAGACCTGATTTGAAGTTTCCATCTCCATGAAGCTTACAGTCCTTTTTGTTGGTCTCAACAGAATTTAATACTGTATTTTAAAAAGTTTACTATAGCATTTATATACCTTTACTGTTTTTCTGACCAGATTTGCATTCTTTTGAGCTCAGAAACAGTATGTTGTTTCTTTTTATGGCCTTACAAAATGCCATATATAACTGTCCAGTAACTATTTGAATTTGGTTAACTGAAATCATAAGATCTCCTAGTTTTATTTTTGAACATGAGAAAGAGATTATTTCTTGGAGGGAATATGGTGGTAACTATCAGTTAATATTTTAATTTGATAGCCTACTTCTCCTTCTAAGATTCCACCTTAGTAACTGAGCTCTCCAAAAACATCAATGAATATGCTATTTGCAAGAAAATTATAGGAAGAAGGGAAAGAAGAGTCTCTGATTTTTTTCCCTAGTGCCAGACTGTTCTGGGCGTAAAAGTAGAAAGAATTTATGATTCACTCAAAGTTGTTTTTCACATATTAATACAATTACTTATATACCTTTCATTGCCAATGCCTTAAATCATTAATGTGTCAATGTCTGATATTCATTCTGCTCCTTTGAGAGTCCACTTAAACTTTCTGGAAAAATAGTCATGGATCTTATGAACGGATAATGGGTAACCTGACTGAAGTTCCAAATCAAGAAAATGTCCCCTATAGAAAGAAAGCTACCTTTTAAACTAGATACTATCAGTTATGAAATACATAACCCTAGTGAATATACTTAAAAATGAGATTGAGACTACATTTTCAGTGTTAGGAAACACGTTGAAAACAGGTGAAACTATCTGCTATATACTATAGAAATAAGATAAGACAAGTTTAGGGCGAATAGGAGGTAAAATATTATAGTTGTTGAGAGTACTGAACTAGCTTGAAGATATAAATGGGCTGGGGTTTTCCTGATACACTCAGAGTTAAGACCTGATGAGAAATGATGTGACAGTTGGGTAAATTCCTATGTCTAGCAATCTGGGCTGTGCACTTTTCAAAGGATCAGGTATTCAAGCTGGCCAACACATATCAGTGTACAGTGGATCTAGGTGTTATAGACTAAATATTTGTGGTTCCCCTAAATTTATATGTTGAGCCCCGCCCCAAACTATATGATGGTATTTGGAGGTGGGGTCTTTGGATGGTAATTAGAATTAGATGTAATCATGAGGGTGGAGCCTCCCCAATTGGAATCAGTGCCCTTATAACAATCACTGAATCTTGCATCCTTCTGCTGTCTGCTGTGTGAGGATACCATGAGAAGTCATCAGTCTGAGACCCAGAAGAGGGCTCTCACTAAAACTGGACCATGCTGGCACCCTGATCTCAGACTTCCAGCCAGAACTGTAAGCCAGAAACTTCTATCATTTATAAGCCACCCAGTCTATAGAGCTTTGTTATGGAAGTTTGAATGGACTAAGACACTGGTGCTTCTTCCTGAGTACTCCCCTTGTTAAGTAGAATATGGTAAGCAGAATATTAGGAGGATGTTCAGGGAAAAAAGAAATTGTACTTGGAAGACCAAAAGCATTAGTGAAAAACCACATGTATCCTTCCCCAGCTTCTTTCTGGGGCTTAGTGGTATGTATGGGTTTAGAGAAAAGCCGGACTATCTCCCATGAAACATCCTATCCAGAACTTCTGTTAAATGATGATCCCATTCCTCGGCTTACCCATGGATTTCCTAAGGGTCATTCTAAGGACACATTATTTCCTACTGAATTTAATATGAGGAAAGGGAGGGGTCAAATGGCTGGAAGCTATAGTTGCTGTTAAAGCGGGTGCTGTGGGTGGAAGAGTGTGGTAAGTTACATAAGCCAGGGATGTGGCTGGGTTTGCTGTGTGTGGGAACTGGGCAGTGGAGTTATTCTCCAAGGATCCAATTTATAATAATTGATTGTTGGTCTTAGGATGCGTAAATCAAAACTTGGACAATATTAAACAGTTCTCTTATGGGGCGCCTGGGTGCCTCAGTCAGTTAAGCGCCCGACTTCGGCTCAGGTCATGATCTCACGATTTGTGAATTCGAGCCACGCATCAGGCTCTGTGCTGACAGCCAGCTCAGAGCCTGGAACCTGCTTCAGATTCTGTATCTCCCTCTCTCTCTGACCCTCCCCTGCTCATGTGCGCTCTCTCTCTCTCTCTTCCTCTCTCTCTCTCTCCCTCTCTCTCTCAGAAATAAATAAAAACATTTAAAAAATTTAAAAAAAAAACAGGTCTCTTGTGAGTTTTGAGACCTTCTAGGAGCTGCAGTTGAATTTTCTGTAGCACAGCAGTCCACAGAAGCAGGAAATTTCTTCATTAAGCAAAGGTGGCAGTAACAGGTTGGTGGAGATGAAATCTCTCTCATTATATTCTTGTTTCTAATGTAAGGATTTTATCTACTATTTTGAGGTACCCGATACTTGTGAAATGGAAAAGGAAAAGTGCTCAAAAAATGATGAGATCAGCCCCTACTCTGGGATTCCAGAATAATGTCACCTGGTAATAGTCTAATAGGATGTAATGGGATAAACTAAGAGGCAATATGAGATTTTCAAGAGTCAGACATTCAGAAGAATACCGACTCAAGTAGAAATAGAGGCTCCTGGTACTGGGCTTCTCTAGGCCTCCTCGCCATATCAGAGAGTGCACGATGTTTGAAGGAAAGAAAAGTAAGGTCTTCCTTTCCTAAGATGCAGCAGTGGCCTTTGAGCCACACCAGAAAACAAAATTACTAAAGAAAAATGTACAAAAACAGTAGAGAATAAGTGGCCAAAGACAGGGACCCATGTAACCGGGAGTGGCTGAGTGTTTTGGTTGCCCTGATTCCACTAACTCCACAGCTAATGACGTCTGAAGCAGAACTTCCTTCTGGGAACCTTCTGGTGGACAGAGTATATTCCAGAACACCAGCATAGTGTTTTCAAATACGCATATCTTAGAGATGACCTGGAGGTGGTAGCATCGGGTAGTTGATAAAGTCTCTGGACCATGAGTTATCAGCTAGACCAAGCATGTTGGCATATCATCAGGTCATGTCTCCTAGGTCTCAGGAGTTTAAGATGTTTAAGATGTTTTTCAGTGAAAGCTGGGGAAAGGTCGCCTTATACTTATCACGAGGTATCAGTAAGGTTGTAAGTGTCCTGGACATCTCATTTTGTAAAGACTGTCTTTTTGGAGCTTCTGGATCATTGGGCACTGCTAATATTCTTATACAGGTAATATTCACATGGATCACCGAGTTTTCCTGGCAGAGGTAGAGTACCCATTCTTTTTTTTTTTTTACAAATAGTTTATTGTCAAGTTGGTTTCCATATAACACCCAGTGCTCATCCCCACAAGTGCCCCTCTCCGTGCCCATCCCCCCTCCCCCCCAACATCAATCAGTCCTCAGTTTTTGTCAGCATTCAAGAGTCTCTCATGGTTTGCCTCACTCCCTTTCCCCCACCATTTCCCCCCTTCTTCTACCCCATGGTCCTCCGTTAAGTTCCTCCTAATCCTCCTATACGTGCAAACATATGATATTTGTCCTTCTCTGCCTGACTTATTTCGCTAAGCATAACACCCTCAAGGTCCATCCATGTTTCTACACAAGGCCAGATTTCATTTTTTCTCTGATTACAGCAGTGCTCACAGGTGCAGAGAGCATAACAGGTCTTTCAAACTAACAAGAGCCAGAAAACTAACTAAAATGACTTAACGAAAAAGCTCTCCCCCAAAGAAACTCCAAGAAGAATTGACAGCTAATGAACTGCTCAAAACAGATATAAGCAGCATAAATGAACAAGATTTTAGAATAATAATCATAAAATTAATAGCTGGGCTTGAAAAAACCATAAGGGACATCAAAGAAACTATGGCTACAGACAAAATGGAGAATATAAATAGGCATGAAGAATTTTAAAAAGTGATAAATGAGATACATAATAAATCAGAGTACCCATTCTTTAGAAAAGATATGGGACCCTTATAGGGTTCCGGAATGAAAAACTTGATGGCCTCCTTCTCTGAGTTGGTGTCCATATACTTGTAAAACATCTTTTTCTTGAGTTTGGAGAGAGACAAGGACATAAAATATAAATTCTGCATTGTATATAATCATATTTGCAATATGGGGCCAAGTCCTCAAGTTTATTGCTAACAAACTTACCTAAGAATTCATAGTCATTGGCATTAGAGCAAGGAGAATTCAGTACTCAGCAAGAGAGGTAGACAATGATGGTGGCAGATAGTCGAGGTCAAGAGAAAGCCTGGGTTTTCCAGACTTTTTATCAGACTCTCGGTGATAAAAGCCTGGAAACAAAGGGAAAAATGGACATCAGGTAATGGAAAGCACCAGTTTCTCACTATGCCCAGTTTTACAACAGTGGTCTCTTAGATTATTGATATCTCAAGAAAGGAGCCAGGGGCTTAGGACAAGGCAGGAAGTTAACAAAATGGCCCAGAGTTTGGTCTTTGTACCTGCCTTTAGTCCCTCAGACTATGACTGTTCATCTCTAATGCAGGACCAGTCAGCCGGCCACTTTGGGCATCACACTTCCCCTTCTGGTGGTTAAGGATTAACGCGTGACAGGGGCAGGAGCTGGCAGCTTTCTATTAGGGCGGGTGGCACTTCTCTGGAAAGGTAATCTGTCAATAATGGTGGACTTGTCACCACAGTAAAGGAACAGCTGTTCAATCTGAAGGCATAGGCTATCCTTAGGCATCAGTAGTTAGGGGTGTGACTAACTGGCATAGGTTTTTCTGTCTCTAGGTCATGGTGGCCTGATCTACTAGTTCCTAAAAGCCGTAACTTTCAAAGCTTAGGCTTCCTACATCTTTCATATTACTGGGCCACTGGGCAAGTGAAGAAGTGGACCCCTCAGAGAAGTGGGAAGCATTCCCATCCCCCTTGGGTCCTGCCAGTGCAATATTGACTATCTCTTGCTAGGCAGGCCACAGTAATGCCACGTGTCAGTGGTCTGTGTGGCCAGAGAAATACCTCCTCCCTCTCTCTAGTTCCTCTGCCTCATGAAAGGGCCAACGTTTGCTGCCTGCTACACACACACACACACACACACACACACACACACACACACACACACAAACACACACACACAGCGTACACTGCATTTAAACCCAGGCGTTAGTGTCAGAATGACTAAAAAGTTAAGGGTGTTTATTGGCTCAAGTCACTTAAACTACATGAATTTGATGTGTTTTAAACAAGACTGTATATTGTGCATTAACCATTTCACCAAACTCCTGTTTTTGTTGTTGTTGTTGTTGCTTGCTGTTGTTAGTTTCCAAACTTAGAACGTTGGCTTTAACCCAAGGCTTGGCTGACTTAAAGTAGCTTTGAACAGCTCCTGAGGCAATCTGCCTTTTCATCCACACCCAGCACATCTCTCTTTTCCCAGAAGCCTTCGAAGTCATCTCCTGTTATCTCATTGGTCCAAACTGGGTTATGTGCCCAGATCATTGAACCAATCACAATAGCCTGGGAGATGTGTTTCGCTAGTAGGAATAGGTTAATCAGGGCCCTTTATAAGTATGTAAACCACCAATTATTTTTGCTATTTTAAAACAAAATATATATTGATACTGACTGAAACATAGCTCTCACTTTTAGAAGAGCTGGGTTATTCTGAATGAGAATACAAAAGAAACCTCAGTTTTCTATGACTTCCATAAAATATTAAGTAAAGTATAAAAGACTTAGCAATTTGGTCAAATTATTTTGTAAAAATATATTGTGGATGAAGTTGGTTTGAAACTACATTCCTTGAAGATTTTGAAAAACACTGTATCTTCAAGTAGACGCCTGGTCTGCCAGATATGACCTATGTGAAATCCTGCTTTGATACGGAAGGCTAAAACAGATAAAGTCTCAGAGATCCTTCTGTCTCTACAATACTAGGAAAATGCATAAGAAATATTCTTCATTCGTCCTATCACAAAGCAAATAGTAAAGCCACACACTTGAAACATAATGTCTTAATCTTACAGGCTGCTGTAACAAACTACTACAGACCAGGCAGCTTGTAAACAATGCACATTTATTTCTCACTGTTCTGGGAAGTCTAAGAACAAGGCACCAACATGATCATGCTCTGCTGGAGGCCCTCCTCCTGGTTCATAGCCAGTGCCTTCTTGCAGTGTCTTCACATCGTGGGAGGGGCTAGGGATCTCTCTGGATCCTCTTTTATAAGGCACCAATCCCATTCATGGGGGCTTCACCTATATGATCTAAGCACTTCCCAAAGTTTCCACTTGCTAATGATCTTTGGGAGTTAGGATTTTGACACATGAATTTTTTTTAATGGTAGAAATTTTTAATGTTTTATTTATTTCTGAGAGAGAGAGAGGGAGACACGGCATCCGAAACAGGTTCCAGGCTCTGAGCTGGCAGTCAGCACAGAGCCCGACGCGGGGCTTGAACCCATGAACTGTGAGATCACGACCTGAGCGGAAGTCGGACACTTAACCAACTGAGCCACCAAGGCGCCCCGACACATGAATTTTGAAGGTACACATTCAGACCATAATAACACATAGCTTTTTTTTTTTTTTTTAGATGACTTGATGTTATATTCTAAGACAGTAAATAAAAGCGAGAGACAGGAATCCAGGTAAACTGACTTCTGACCTCTGCTCTGCTCTGCACATGCCGATTACTTTGGTTAAATCATGTCACCACTCTTAGCTGCTTCCTTACCTGTAAAATGTAGATAATAAAACTTACTTTTTTCCTACCTCCTCAAGTTGCCATGAGGATCAAATACAATAAGTCTAAAAGTGCTCTGAAAACTGCAAAGGGCTTTCTGAATAAGATATCCTTATTACTATCATTATTATTTTACTGCTAAAGTTGCCTAATATAAATTTATAGTGTTGGTCAAGTTATTTAACATCTTTTACTCTCATTTTCTATCCTTATCCAGATTGGTCTCTAATAGCTCTTCTAGCGCAGATTTGTTTAATTTAATTCTTTTTTTTTTTTTCTGGTAACTATTGAATAATGCTTGACCACTTGACAGAGTAAAGGGGGCACAGCAGATTTACAATGGCCGTCTTTGATCAGTAATGCTGAGTCCATAGCAACCACATCCCTGATACAGTTCCTTGGAATTTTAATGATAATAATTATTGCAATATACAGTATGCATTTGGTGCCCTGAGTTGGTTTATTTTTTACATGCAGCCCTGGGTGCATGTAAGTTTATAGGATAAGTTTGTGGACATACTTACTGAGGAAGAATGTGTGCAACTCAGAGTACTGATGAGTTAGCCAAGTGCATTTAATTTAATGGCAATTCAGGAACAGAACTCACATGTCTTGATCTTCATGGGGCAGGATTTGCAGTTATTATGTTTTTAGTTTTAAAGGAATAACTAAGGGCACCTGGGTGGCTCAGTTGGTTGAGCATCTGACTTTTCTTTTGGGCTCAGGTCATGATCTCAGGGTTATGAGATCGAGCCCTATGTCAGGCTCTGTGCTGAGCATGGAGCCTGCTTGAGATTCTCTTTTTTCTCTCTCCCACCTGTGCTCTCTCTCTCTAAAAATAAGATAAAATAAAATAAAATAGTAAAATAAAATAAAAAAGTGAGTTAGTGAGAAAATGGCCTCCAAAGATAATGCAGAAGGGTTGCCTTTGATGGTGTGAGGTTTTGAACTATCTAGATGGTTAGGAAAATGAAAAAAAAAAATCTCAGAGATTTAGGACCTTAGAAGAGTGAACTATTAGGCTTGTGAATGAAAGACGTGCTCTGTGAGAATATTTCCTATGCCTTCATTCCAGACGGAGCTTTTATCTGTTTATGTTTTCATACTATAAATAGGGGTTCCTCTGGCTGAGATGATGATGACGATGACAGCTATTCCATAGCAATACCATGAACATTTGTTACTTGTTCTCTGTAAGGCCCTAATCTAAGTGCTTTACACATATTCTGTTTATCCTAACTATAATTTCATGTGATGGGTACTATTATTTCCTCTTTGCATATGAAGAAATTGAGGCACCAAATGGTTAATTAACTTGTTTGAGAGCACATAGCAAAGTAATGGACAGAGCTGGGGCTCAAATCCAGACAACACTGAAAGCACACCTACCCAGTAGGACGTACTGCTTAAATGCCATCACCACCAACTTGACCAACTAACTCTCCTGATGTTTTTACAGTTGTAGGCATGTCACCTGTTAACTTATTTGATCCTCATTACAGCCTTATGCAGTAGGTCCTATCACTGTTACGGATAGTATTATAGATATGAAAACTAATGACCAGACAGGGAGCTCCAGAGTTTCTGCTATTAGCTATTATACTATAACGAAATATATAAAACAGCGATGGTAAACATTTTGGTAAACATTTGTTTACCAAAAATAATAGCAACATGTACTTGTTGAGTGATTTCTATAGGCTGGCTATAAAATGCATTGTAAGCATTGTCTATATTATAATTTTATTAAACGGGAATAACTTTTAATCTCCATAATTTACAAAGGGCAAAATTGAGACTTAGAAAAATTATGAAGTTTGCCCATAACCTCATAATTTTGGAACTAGGGAATCGGGACTTTGGAGACTGATTCCAGAGCCCACAATCCATGCACTATTTTTTTTTTTATTATTATTTTAGAGAGAGAGAAAGAGAATGGGGAGCGGGGCAGAGAGAGAGAGAGAGAGAGAGAGAATCTCAAGCAGGCTTCACACTCAGTGCAGACCTTGACATGGGGCTTGATTCCATGACCCTGGGATCATGACCTGAGCCAAAATCAAAAGTTAGTGCTCAACGGACTGAGCCACCCAGCTGCCCCTGAACACTAGTTTGAACTATGTTTGTTATGGGTTTGAGACAGGGCATTATGAAATGTTGCTTATGACCATAAGATTTATTCATTTTTTCATTCAACAAATATTTATTAGGCACCTATGTGTCATGTACCAAGTGGTATGTCCCCATGGCTTCTCAATGGGTTAATCAGCTGGCAGAAATAAGGCTACGTGGCTAAAGGTGTATATCTATCTACCTTCCTCTCAATTTCAAACATGTGGCATTTTCCCAGTTCAGAAGGACTTCTAAATACTAGGTTTGCAATATACACTTGCTGATTTGGAAATTAAAATTTTTAATTGGCATATAATTAACATACAATGCAATGCAACATCTCAGTTATGCATTTGATGACTTCTGACAATTCTTTCCAGCCCAGCAAGCACTGTTTCCACCAAAAACAGAACATTTTCACCACCTTCAAAGTTTGCTCATGCCTCCTCATCAATGAATTGAACCACATGCTTGAGTTCAACCACTTCCTACTTCCATCTCCATAGATTGATTTTGCCATTTATTAGAATTCAGACAAATGAAAACAGGAAATATATTTTTGCATCAGGATTCTTTTTCTTATTGTAATGTTTATGAAATTCATTTGTGTTGTCGCTTGAATTTGTACTTCACTATTTTATTACTGAGTAGCATTCTGTTTTATGAATAGAATACAATTTGTTTATCCATTGTTTTGTGTTTTTTTAAGTTTATTTGTTTATTTTGAGAGAGAGAGAGCCAGAGAGTGCAAGTGGGGTAAGGCAGAGAGGAGAGAGGAGAGAGAGAGAGAGAGAGAGAGAGAGAGAGAGAATCCCAAGCAAGCTCCTCACTGTCAGTGCAGAACCTTTTGTAGGGCTTGAATTCATGAGCCAAGAGATGACCTGAGCCGAAGCTGGACACTTCACTGATGGAGCCACCCAGGTGCCCCTATTGTTTTGTAGATAGATGCTTCAGTTATTTCCAGATTTTGGCCTATTGACAGTTTACTACAATTGTTTTTGTGGATAATTTGTATTTCCTCTTGGTAAGTATCTACGATGGAATTCCGGGTTTATAGGATGAATGTATCTGACTTTACAGGAAACTACCATACAGTTCTTTACAGTGGTAGCATCATTGTACATGCCGACCACTGTGAGAGTTCCAGTTGCTCCACATCCTCCCTGATGTTTGGCATTTCCAATGTTTAAAAGTTTCTTCATTATAATGGGTGTGAAGTGGTATCATATTGTGGATTTAATTTGCATTTTCCTGGTGTTGGGCTCTGATGGGCACTTATTGAACATTTGTTTATATTTTGTAAAGTGTCTGAGTCTTTTGCTCTTTTGAAATTAGTAGTCTTTTTATTTTTGATTTGTAGGTGTTCTTTATATGTTTATATATTTATATGTCCTTTCAAATAGATATACATGTTTTAAATAATTTTTCCCAGTTTGTGGTTTGCCTATTCATTTCCTTAATGGTATCTTTCAATACGCAGAAAAATTTCATTTTGATGAAGTCTAATTTATCAAATATTTCTTTTATGGGTATTGCTTTTCATGTCCTGTCCAAGATATCTTTGCCTAGCTCAAAGTCGTGAAAACATTCTCTTGTGTCTATGTTTTCTTTTAGAAGATTCACGGTTCTGAGTTTGTTTTTTGTTGTTGTTGTTTGTTTGTTTCTATGATCCATTTAGAATTAACTTTTGTGTGTGGAGTGAAATAGGGACTCAGGTTTGTTGTTAGTTTTTCATATAGCTATCTGGTTGCTCCCACATCGTTTGTTAAAAAGGTGTTTTTTCTCCCCCATTAACTTGGTCATCAAAAATCAATTATCTTTATATATGAGGGTCTGTTTTTTTTCTTTTTTAAAAATTTTATTTACTTTTTAATTTACATCCAAGTTAGTTAGCATATAGTGCAATAATGATTTCAGGAGTAGATTCCAGTGATTCATCCCCTATGTATAACACCCAGTGCTCATCCCAAGTGTCTTCCTTAACGCTCCTTACCCGTTTAGCCCACCCCCCCCACAACCCCTCTAGCACCCCTCATTTTGTTCTCTGTGTTTAAGAGTCTCTTATGTTTTGTCCCTATGAGGATCTATTTTTTGACTGACTTTTCAATTGAGTTGCTAACCTATGTTAGTAGCATGGTGTCTTGATCATTGTGGTTTATAGTAAGTCTTGGCATCAGATAATATAAACCCTCCAGCTTATTCTTTTTTTAAAGATATATTATACTATCCTAGATCTATTGTATTCAAGGTTTAGAATTAACTTGTAAATTGCTTCAAAAAGTCCTGCTGGAATTTTGATAAGGATTGCACTGGGTAAAAGATGTATATAAATGTGGGAAGAATAGTAGAAATACTATGGAGTCTTCCATTCCATGGGTATGATATATCTCTACATCTATTTATGTCTTTATTAACTTTACTCAGCTGTGTTTCATAGTATTGGGTATAGTGCTTTTGCACATTTTCATTAAATTTTTCCTAGGTATTTGATATGTTTTGGTACTATTGTATATTGCATTTTTTAAATTTTATGTTCCAATTTCATTGCTAGTATATAAAAATGAAATTGATTTTTAATATTGACCTTGTATTCTGTAACCTAACTTACTAAATTCACTTATCAGTTGTCATTATTGTGGATTTGTGAGGTTTTGTATGTACTGAGTCATATTGTCTATTTAATGCCAGTTTTACTATTTTTTTCAATGGTTATGTCTTTTATGTATTTGTCTTCCTTTATTGCACTTGTTAAAGCTTCTAATACAATGGTAAAAAGAAGTAGTAAGAAGAGTCATATTTTCCTTGTCTCCAATTTTAACCTTTAACCATTAAATATGATGATTAACTATAGGTTTTTCTTAGATAGCTTTATCAGGGTGAGGAAATTCCCTTTTGTTCTTAGCTTGCTGAGAATTTTTAACCATAGATCGGTGTTGCCTTTTTTCCTGCTTCTTTTTTTTAAATGTTTATTTATTTATTTTTGAGAAAGGGAGAGAAAGAAGGAGCAGGGGAGGGGCAGAGAGAGGGGGGCACAGAGGATCCGAAGCAGGAACTTTGGCAGGGCTTGAACTCACTGAACTGAAGTTGGGCACTTAACCAATTGAGCCACCCAGGCACCCCTTTTCCTGCCTGGTTCTATTTAGAGATTCTCCCTGCCCCCCTTTCTTCTGCTAATGCAAATTACATTGATTGATTTTCAAATGTTGACCCGACCTTCCATTCCTTGAGTAAATTCATTTATTTGTTCATGGTGTGTTTTCTCTTTTATATATTTCTGGATATAATTTGCTAATAATGTTTTGTGAAAGATTTTTATACCCATCTTCAGAAAACATATTAGTCTGTAATTTTCTTCTCTTATAAAAGCTTTGTCAGATCTTGGTTTCAAGGTTATACTGGCCTCATAAAATCAGTTGGAAAGTATTTCTTCCTCTTCTGTATGCTTAAATAAGTTTTTGTGGGATTAGTATTATTTCTTCCTTAGTTGTTTGATAGTATTCGCCATTGAAGTTTTCTGGACCTGAAGTTTTGAAGTGAGAACATTATTGCATATTCAATAAAAAATGAGTTTTATTGGGGCGCCTGGGTGGCTTAGTCGGTTAAGCATCCGACTTTCGCTTAGGTCATGATCTCGCGGTTCGTGGGTTCGAGCCCCGCGTCGGGCTCTGTGCTGACTGCCAGCTCAGAGCCTGGAGCCTGTTTCAGTCTGTGACTCCCTCTCTCTCTGACCCTCCCCTGCTCACGCTGTCTCTCTCTCTCCTAGAAATAAATAAAACATAAAAAAAAAAAAAAACTGAAGTAATCAAAAAAAAAAAATGAGTTTTATTTATTTTTGCTGGATGGCCTTCTCAGGGAGGGAACAGGACATCTTGGGCATGCCCCTGCTTCCCCTGTCTTCTGCGGCCTCCAAGGAGAGCTTTGACACTGCCCACATCCCCCCAGGTATTCTGACTCCAACTGATGCCCTGTCCCCCTCATGAATTGTTTTTGTCACCCTCCATTTTGGAGAAGTCACCTTGTGGCCTGTGGCCTGAGGAAGCAGATTGATCAGACTGAAAAAGAACAGTTTTCACTCTTAGAAGAAGGAAACGTGGGGAAAAATGGCAGGTGTGAGGAAGTCTGGGTACAATGTCCCCTGCTCTGGCCCAGTCCTGTCCTACAGGTGTAACTAATTACCACAAACTTAGTAGCTTAAAACATCAGGTATTTATTAGTTCACATTTTCTGTGAATGAGGAAGGCAGGCATGGCTTAGCTGAGTTCTCTCCTTCAGTGTTTCTCACAAGGATGCAGTTGGGGTGTTGGACAGGACTGAAGTCTCCATGGCTCACCTGGAGAAAGATCTGCTTCCGAGCTTATCTGGGTATTGGTGGGATTTAGTTTTTTTCAAGAAATATGGGTCTCAATTCCTTGCTGGCTGTTGGTTGGAGGCTCCCTCAATTTCTTGTCACATGAACCTCTGTACCTGGCAATTTCATTAAGCTGACAAAGGAGAGCATCTGTAGAGAGGCTGTTGGCATGACAGGAGTCACAATTTTATATAACATAATCCTGTAAGTGACATCCTCTCTACTTTACCTTTTATATTATTAGAACTAAATCATAGGTCCCAGCCACTCTAAAGGGAAGGGGATTGCATAAGGGCATGAATACTAGGAAGTGGGGATAATTGTGGGTAATTATTAGAATCTATCCACTACATACGGGGCTATTTTAGATTTTCCATTTTTTCCTATGTCAGTTTTGTAAAGATATGTTTTTCAAGGAACTTTTCATTTCATGTAAGTTGTCAAATTTATTGGCATTGGGTTATTCATGGTATCCTCTTATATTTTTAAACATTTGTCAAGTCATATCCCAGTTTTCATTCTTGATATTAATGATTTGCATTTTCCCTCATTTCTTTGCTTTATCAGTCTTACTAGGAGTGCATCAATTTTATAAATCTTTTCAAAGAACCAACTTTTGACTTTGTTGATTTTTCTGTTTTCTCTGGTTTTGAGTTCACTGATTTCCTAATTTATTGTATTGTTTTCTCTATTTACTTTTGGTTTAACATGCTCTTCTTTTTCTAGCTTCTTTAAGTCAAAGCTTAGATCATTGATTTTTAACTGTTTTCACTTTTTAAAATATAAAACAAAATTTTCAAAACAATGTGACTGTGTGAATACATCCCTAGGGTTCTAAGTCAGGACTTTGGAAAGTGCCTACGCAATTGAGAGGCTGAAGCTTCATCAGGCTTGTAATAATCCACCTCTTCTATTACCCCCTTTCATTTATTTTAAGATGCACATTTCTGGGGGCGCCTGGGTGGCTTAGTCGGTTAAGCGTCCGACTTTCGCTTAGGTCATGATCTCGCGGTTCGTGGGTTCGAGCCCCGCGTCGGGCTCTGTGCTGACTGCCAGCTCAGAGCCTGGAGCCTGTTTCGGTCTGTGACTCCCTCTCTCTCTCTGACCCTCCCCTGCTCACGCTGTCTCTCTCTGTCTCCTAGAAATAAATAAAACATAAAAAATTTTAAAAAAAAATTTAAAAAAAAGATGCACATTTCTGTACCCCGACCCCACACTTTAACATCCTGAAAATGGGAGATGGCTTATAAGCTGTGACATCTTGAAATTGCTATCGGCCAGGCAGAAGTCCTGGCGCATTCATTGTTGCCTATCTGCATGACCTTTGGCACGGCTGGCTGTTCACACCATCATCACATTAGCTGAGTCAGGTGCAGTTTTGTACCTGTGTTGAGTTTCGGTGTAAAATATTGCAAAATCGATTACATTGTGATTCAGCACTGAAATCAAAAGATAGTGTATGTTCAAAAAAGTAAGAAAAGGCAGTAAAATGTAATGTTCATGAAGCAAATGTTATAGGAGGGCTGCTCAGAATTTTGATGTTTTCCTGTAAAGAACAACCAATGTACTTCACTGTGTTTTCCTTTTTATGTATGCATAGTAGTAATATTGGAGAGAGGCTATGTCTAAATCATAACAAAAATGAAAATTTTAAGTGATAAGAAGGTGGTGAGCCATAGTTTAATTGGTTGTATTTTCTTTTTTCTGTTGTGTCTTAATAGTTGACAATGCCTTCGATTGATGAAATATTAGAGAGCCCATTTAATTCCCCCATAAATGCCCATGAAGTGGCTTACTAGTATTATCTATTTTTAGAGATGAGTAAATTGAAGCATGGGGGATTGACTTCACCAAGGTCACAGATAGTTGGTGACAGATCTGGGATTAGAGCACAGGAGTCTGGGGCTTAGGTCCATGCTCTTCACTGTACTTTATGTTGTTTTGGGTACATCAGGGGAAAGAAGGAGCAGTTGCTCTTTTGAGATTCTCACCAATTAAAGATATTAGAGTTTTGATGGGACATCTGGGTGGCTAAGTTGGTTCAGCTCAGGTCATGATTTCATGGTTTGTGGGTTTGAGCCCCACATCGGGCTCTGTGCTGACAGCTAAGAGCCTGGAGACTGCTTCGGTTTCTGTGTCTCCCTGTCTCCCTGCTCCTCCCCTGCCTATGCTCTCTCTTACTCTGGCTCTCAAAAATAAATAAATGTTAAAAAAATTTTAAATGTTAGATTTTCCAGACAACTATTGGCTTTGTTCCTCTCCTACTGAGAACTTTTCATTAGCTCACCACCACCCATGGATCAAACCTAAACTTCCTCTTTTTTTTAAGTTAATTTATTTATTTTGAGAGAGAGAGAGAGAGAGAAAACATGTGCACATGAGTGGGGGAGGGGCAGAGAGAGGGAGAGAGAGAGAATCCCAAGCAGGCTCCAGGCTGTGACTACCGAGACCAAAAATCATGAGCCATGAGATCAAGACCTGAGCCAAAATCAAGAGTTGTACACTTAACTGACTGAGCCACCTAGGCACCCCTGATTGATCTTCCTTTCACTCTTAAAAGCCTCTAGCTACTTTTTGTTTATCTGAGGTTGTTGATGTTAACCCTTATGCAAAAAAGAGTTGATATAGCAGGCCTAACAGCTATCATTTGAGAGACCTGGTTACAAGATCGTGCCTGGCTGACATCTGGAAATGTGGATTTCAGGAGGGTTCCAACCATTCCTAGAGCTAATAATTATGCAAATAATATGGTTTATGCTGAACACTCATTTTTCTCCTCAGAGTCTGGAATGTTGTTATGTTCTAGATAGAGGATGCCTACGTGACTGTCCCCCAGTAAAAATCCTGGGCTCTGTGTCTCTTACAAGCTTCCCTGGTTGACAACATTTTACACGTGTTGTCACAACTCTCCTGGGTGAATTAAGCAGATCCTGTGTGACCCAGTTGGGAGAAGACTCTTGGAAGCTTATTTGTGGTTTTCCTTGGAACCCTGCGCACCTCTTCCCCTTGCTGAGTTCTCTTTGTATCCTTTCACTGTAATACGTCACAGCTGTGAGTATATGCTGAGTCCATATGTCCTCCTAGAAAACCATAAAACCCGAGGATAGTCTCGGGGACCCTGGTGCAACCGCTCCGCTTGAAACCCCTTCCTAGTCCCCTCCCCTTCCCTCTTTACCTGCATAACCTTTTCCAGGGAGTTGCCTCAGAATCTCTGACACAGCATCCTGCTGTATTTGATGTTTTTCCTTGGAATTATTGTAGTATCCTGTCACTGTCTCTATTATTATACTTCCCATATCACATTATAATTGTAGGGACATTGTCTTTTAGTCCCTTGAGTTTCTTGAGAGCACAAACTGTGTTATATTCATCTTTGTATCTGCACACCTGTCACATGGTGGTGGAGGATTAATATTTGTTGAATTAAAGATCACTGGACAATCTGGGATGTCTTCTGATTGCTAGTAGCATTCATAATAAAAATAATTGAGATAGAAGTTAGGAATGTGCTTTGAGAAAATGCTTTTTTTTTTCTTTTTGCATATCATTGGCCACATAATTATTAAATTGTCTTCTCATTCAGTAGATGCTTAGAAAATACTTATGTGTCTTTTATGTTAGATAGGGGCATGGGGCATTTAAAAAGAATGGAAAAAGATAAGAGGTCTGAGTTGATGTTAAGAAAATTAGGAGAATTAAATGTAGGCTTCAGCTTTGCCATTCTGCAAAATGGTGCTGAGGATACCTGCTCTGATTTAAACCCACAGTCACAACAAGAAATAAAGTAGCCTAGAGTGATGCTTTGAGAGAAGGTAAAAGGCAATTCCAAGTATTTATTAGTAACTCATGCTTCATTTGTTCCAAAGAAAATACATCTATCTTCTTTCATAGATTACTCATTGGCTGGAAACTTTTACTCTGGGGCACTTCATTTCTTGATACCTTCATAAAGATGGTATTTAGATTTATTTTTTTTCCTTCCTTCATTGTTTGCTAATGCCTTACTTTTCCGTCCCACAGTTCTATAATCAGCTTGCTATTTTTAATACTGCTTTTCTGACAAAACCAAGTCTAAGCTTTAACAGATACGTTTTCATATCTTGGAAGTTGCCTCAATGATTCACTCTGCTATGAACTGAATACATTATACATTTTTTGATTGTTCTTACTCTTAAAAAGGATATAGGGTTTCCTGAGATGTGATTTTTTCAAGTTAAAATTAGAACTAGGAGAAGATACCCTCCTTTTGGGGGCTGAGGGGACTTGTATAGCAAGGAGTGGAAGTGGTTGGTGACTCAGGATAGAAATAGTGTCCGTTAAACTCAGCCAGCATTGTAATTACATCTTGTATTTTCCATTCACAATATGGATGAATATGTGGAAACGCCTGGTGTAGAATTCATCAATTTCTGCATCATTCAGTTTGTTAGGACTTAAGCTGATCACAGTCTATTCAAAACACCCTTTTTATGTGCTCTCCCCAGACGTTAATGACCGTTCTCCCATCACGGAGAAAATAATGCTTGAGTGCCTGCTTTTGGCCACGTGAGGCTCATGGATTTAAAGCCATCTAGAGAATTGCTTACTTCTTCTCTTCCTTTTGATTTCTATCCCAGTATTGCCGTAATCATCTACAATTAAAAAAATTATTACACATGAGGCATTGGAATATTTTGGATTCTTGTTTTAATACTAGCAAAAGAAGGTATTTCATAACAGAAAATCCAAATTGAGGATGAATAATTCAGATATAAACTTTTAGAAACTCCTGAGAAAATCTTTTAATAACCTTTATTTGAATTTTTGTATTACTCAAGCCTTACTTAATTTTTACCAAGGTAAAAAAATGTATGTCTGAGTCAAGTCTGTCATCTGTACAACACAGGAAGAAATCTACAGAGGCTAAATAATAAAATTGCAGTGGGCAAAGAATGGGCAGCCTCAGTCCCAAACGTTCTTGCGCTGGTGTTCTTTCCTTCTCTCTCTCGCTAAATATACCATGGAATCTTAAATTATCTGTTTTCCAATCAGAGGCTTTTTAACCTCTTTAAAAACACAAAGTCGGCAGACTTTTGGTGACGCTTTGATTTTAAATTTTGACATCGTTTCAGGTTTTCGTTCTTTTGCTGGATCCATGCACCGGCCCGCATTTTCGTTTTGTGCTTCTATTTACAGCTATTGAGCGATGCCTAAGTGGTATAGCTTAGTATAATCCTTTTCAGATTTTTTTTTATTCTGATACAGTCTTCACTGCTGACTGTGGTACTCTTTTAGAAATGCTATCTTCAAGATGTTTCCTTTATGAAAGGAACAACTTCCTCAAATTCTGATACTGCAACATAAAATTACAGTTTTACATCAGAACGGGAACTGAACCAGCCTCACAAATTGTACGGTGAAACGAACACAGCATAATAGCCGAGTGATGCCATCCGCCTGCTTGCTTACTTCTCCTGTTTCTTTTCACGATGTTATGGCTCAACACGGTAAAGAAGCAGGAACAAAGACCTATTGTATTAGCGTAGTTTCTCTTCTACAGGAAAACAGCTAAATGTTCAACATCTCAGTGTGAAAATAACTGTTGGAATAACAAAAGAATCAAAATGAGAATCTCTAACTCCTACTCGAAGAAATATTTTGGCAATGAAGTTTAAGCTGTGTTATTCATAGGAAGCTGACTTCTTTCTGGCCCTAAACACTGATCTGTGAACCGATAAAGACTATTCTAATTATTATTGTCCCCTTGCCCCAAGATTTCTCATCCCTACCTTTACATTTCTGATTTCTTATCAGAATCCCAGCCCTCTGAGACAGGCAGACTTGGGCACTAACAGCTCCGGGAAACTGAGCATCGTCTGAATATGCAATGATTGATTCTTGCTCTAATTGAGATGGCTTTGAACGAAAAGTTACCGTGGAGAAAAATTACTCATTTTAAAACAACAACCCAAATAGTCATATTCTCAAGAACACTATGGCTTAATAATCAGTTTTCTACAATTGTGATGTATTTGTAAGTCTGAAGAATAAAAAGACTGCATTGGCAAGAGACTAATTGAAATGTAAAGATATGCATCCACTATCAGGGTAGTTAAGTTATTTTTCACCGCTTGTTTTACGAACATACATCTCATGTTACATGTTGCTTTAATCTTCTTTATTAAGACTAGCTGAAAGGTCCTGTCATTATTTGTCGTTTCAATGCCTCCGGTTCCATGTTTTGTTCTGAATTTTCTATGCCAACTTCTTTTGACATGAAAGTGAAATATTGTTGTTTGGGTAGATGTGCGAATGGGTCTAGGGTGGGTGTTTTATATAAAAACAATCACAGAAAATCAGTTGTGTGAGCAAATTCTATCTTCAGGCAAAATAACACTTTTGCTGCAAATGCTATCCTACTGCAAATGTTCTCTGAT
This sequence comes from Hyaena hyaena, assembly GCF_003009895.1. NCBI lineage: Eukaryota > Metazoa > Chordata > Mammalia > Carnivora > Hyaenidae > Hyaena > Hyaena hyaena. The sequence continues at coordinate 2,039,501 of NW_024080918.1, forward strand.
CATAGCTTTCTCTGGGCTAATGTGATCCTTTCTCATTGCTTCCCCTCCCTGCCATGCCCCCCAACTCCAATAAAACTGGAAATAGTATGGTGCAAATGGAGAAACGCACAGACTTCTCCTTTCCAGAGGCGCTTTTCTCGAGAGGGGAATACACCACAAACTGTTTTACCACTTTGACATGGCTTCTGTAAAGAAGAAAGAGTAACTTCTCGGTCTGCAGCTGATCCGTGCTTAAGCGGTTCACTGGGGCATCATGGTTATAAATGTGATAGAGTATCCCAGGAGCCTTGCATGAGTTTATACTATTTTTCATAAATAAGTAAAAATGCATCAGAAGGCCTTCCCACTTCCCAAGGAATGCACAATTAAAGAAAGTAGGGGGGATGGGGGGAACAGAAACGAGACTCAGGATATGGACTCCTGTTTCAGCCCTGTGGAGGAAAAAGCATTCACGTTTTGTTGTTGTTGTTGTTGTTGTTGTTTGCTTTTGCTTGCCTCAGTCCTCTGATTGAGTAATGACAGTAGTTCAGTAGGAAAGCACACAGAAAGAAAATAATGCCCCAGAGCACATCAGTAGTAAAAGTAATTAGTTCATTGTTAACATCAGGGTGCTGTTAACAAGCACACGGGCCTTGCTCTCTGGCTAAGCTGCCACATACTATGAGAGTCAACTCCAAAATAAAAATGATTTTGTGCAGACGGAAGGAGAGCGGGGATTATAAGCTTGGAAAAGGCTAAATTTGGGGATTGGAGATATTTTTCAGAAGCATAATCAGAATCCACAAATGCAGCCTTGCCTCCCAGATCTGGTCATTATGCACCACATGTGTATTCAAAGCATGCATGCTTATGAGGAACACAGAGATACCGAGAGAAAGAGAGGGAGCGAGAGTCAGCCAGCGAGCGCGGGAGACTGAGCAAAAACCATTATTATACATAGCACCTAGGGAACACAAGATCTAATTGGAGAATCAATAACTGAAACCCCATTTTAAATATACTGCTCTATTAATTCTTTAGGTTAATAAAAACTGCCCGCATGATGATATTTTGGGATATAGATATTCAGAGTTGGATTACTTTTGACAAGAGCGTAAGGAATCTATTCAAAGCTGATTTTTCCCCCTTTTGTTCACCAAGGACCTGCAGAATCTAAGATAAAAATGGCAGTTGTCCTGAGGGCACCCTGAGGCATGTCATTAAAATCAGAATTTGATCCTCTTTTCATGGTTACTTGGGACAATCAAGCACAGGAAACCTGAAAACTCACCAGTTTTCCAAAATATGACATGCCCTTGACTTTGTCAGCATTGCTGCCATATAGCAGCCCTGGCTATTTCAAAATCCCTTTAGATGTCACTCTGTCTTCAAGAATGCATGCTGCACATCTTGTGTGAGAGATGCGACTTGGTGCTGCCTCTTGGCGCCTTTGCCCCGTTGAAGCTCTCACTTCTTTGCTTCCCATCAAAGACAAACTCCATCTCAGTCTTCCAGTAAAAGGCCAGGGAAAAGCTTGTGTTTAGGGGAAAAAAAATGAAGCAATTTACCAATTGTAATTAATGTCAATCTGAGAGGTGTTTTCAATGTACTTGTTCAAGCATCCCAGGTAATGAGTTACTTTGGTTTTTAAAGCTGCAGATTATGTAGATTAGGTGGATTATGGGACCACAGAGAATCTTGGAGATAATTCGTTGCCATATAAAATTATATGGCTTACTATTGTCCATTTGTTTTTGTGTTTCTGCTCAGCTTTTTTATTTTAATTTCCACTGATAAAGGCTTATTTTTCATTTTCTTGTTTGAATTATGCAGAGTTGGTGACTCTTCAAACCTAGAAACGAAGCCAACTTGAGGTGCTAGGAAAATGAAATGTGTATTTCACAAGGCACTCTCCAGGCACCAAAGTTTTCTTTTTAAATAAAAAATTATTTTTTTTGAGCTAAAAAATTCTTAAACGAATCTTTGAACCAAGGCCTCGTCCCTCCTTCTATCCTAATGCTTGTTTTTCCTGGATGAATGGCGAAGAGAATCTACACCTCTGAGCCTCCTGTATTGCCTTGACCTGAGAGACAGTTGAATATTCCCAGCTGTGAGAACAGTTTTTTGTGAGGAGAGGCCGAAACTCTAACCCCAGGGCAAACAGGAGACTTCCCCAAGTAGGGAACATATAGATGAATTATTTTGTCCTTTGCCTTAAAAATGAACTTTGCTCTCTATAAAAGTGAAAGTAAGAAAAGAGGTTTGGCTACAGAAGTTTACCTGTCAATGAAAGCCACCTGCATTTTGATAGATGCTGCCTGTTGCAAATGCTGTCAATTCAAGGCTGTACAAGGGGCAGCCACGTGATGAATCTGGGTGGACTATACAATGAAGTAATTCAGCATTGCTGGCAAGGACATTCTTGTTGTTCCCGGGTCTTATACTTGAAATATTCCCCTGCTTACATAGAATTTTATTTGACGGAATTTAAAAAAAAATTTTTTTAATATTTTTTCATTTGTGAGAGAGAGAGTGTGAGTCGGGGAGGCACAAAGAGAGAGGGAGACACAGAATCTGAAACAGGCTCCAGACTCAGAGCTGTCAGCACAGACTCCGATGCAGGGCTCAAATTTACCAGCCATGAGATCGTGACCCGAGCCATAGTTGGACGCTTAACCAGTTGAACCACTCAGGTGCTCCTTGTTTGATGGAATTTGACTCATTAAAGCTAGTATAGCAACAGGAAATTTCTTTATGAGTTCCGCCCCTTTGTTGCCACTAAGCTACTACCCATCATATAATAAAACTCACCTTTGGCAAATGTGCTTCGTAGGAACCATTTCCACAAATCATCTCATTCCATAGGGCTAGATTCTTGGAACTTTTTGTTAGCCTATGGTTCTAGTTCTCAAGTTAAATAATGTGTACAAAAAAGAGTAACTTTGAGCGAGCAAGGTCTTGTGCAAATCTTTGATAGTGTGTTTTGTTATTTACCAACTGTTTCATGTAAACTAATCTACTTGTCTCTTGCTTTGCTTTGTTCTATGGCTTTGCATATGTTTTCCCTCCCACCTGGGATGCCTTTTCTTTTCTCTTCCCCTCTACATACTCTGCTCTCAAAAACCAGCTCTAAAATCAGCTCCCACTAAAAGCTTTTCCTGATATGTTCGACTTGACCAGCATCACTCACCAATGCTTCTCATTTTATTATTGGTGAGATATTAAAGCTCATAGTTTATTACTGCAGAAACTTGAATATATTGAATAAATGTGCCCCCGAAACTAAAAGGAACATCCTATTATAACACTTCCTGCTGCCTGGTGTTAACATTATCAAGGGACTGCTGTGGACCAATTAGCCCTCCTGGGTTTGTTTCTCAAAAAACTCTTTTCTCAGGTGTGCTATTGAACATAAGCAATCAAGGCCACCATATTCTTTTTCTTTATGTTCTGTAGGGTGCATAATATTGTGCCTAGCACAACACTTAGCTCCTCAAAATAGTAGGAAGTGCTAACTACATACAAAGTACCTGAGATAACATGATAATGATGACATGCCACTCTCTGGTGATCACCTAGAAAATAGATCAGGGATTGACAAACTGTACAGCCCAAAATCTGGCTTGCCACTTATTTTTTAAAATAAATTTTTACTGGGGTGCCTGGGTGGCTCAGTCAGTTAAGCATCCAACCCTTGATTTTGGCTCAGGTCATGATCTCACAGGTCATCAAGCCCCACACTGGGCTCTGTGCTAACAGCATGGAGCCTGCTTGGGATTCTCTCCCTCCTTCCCTCTCTGCCCCTTCCCTGCTCATGCTCTCCCTCTCTCTCAAAATAAATGAATAAACTTTTAAAACATAAAATAAGTTTTATTGACACCCAGCTCAGCCCATTCATTTGTCTACATATTGTCTTGCTGAGGAGTTTTAACAGGGATCATGTGGCCCACAAGGTTAAAATATTTATTATGTGGCCATTTACAGAAAAAAAATTGTTGACCCCTGACCTACATCCTTGCATTGACTATAGTAAGAAGACAATTACTAGCTTAAAGTACAATAAAGACTAGTGCAAAAATCAACCTGAGTGAACTATTAAAAGATAAATTACACAAATGTATGGTCTTGGACAACTTTAAAAGACAGTTGCTTTCTATAAATAAATATTTAGGGACTTTTATTTTTAATGGGGAAAAAACCCCAAAACAAAAACGCAAGGCCTAGAGAGTTGGCATTATCATTCCTCAGATCTACTTAGAGCAGATGCTTTTCATATAACTGCCTATGAAGTAGTCGTTCCATGTATTTATCCAACAAGAATTTCTTGAGGACTTGCTTTGTTCCAGGTACTGATGCCTGGGATTCATGGTAAGCCAAAGTGGAAATCGATACTCTATTCCCCATTTCTGTATGAGAAAACGGAGTATCTGCAATACATGGCACAGCCAGGACTAGAACCAAATCTCCTGACCTTGCATTCAGCATGCTCAAGCCATTAATTATTGCTATGAGATGTGAAGATTGGAAAAAAATACTGCACACATTCATTACAAATGCCATTTTTCTCTCCAATGGTAAATTCGTTGGTTGGTGGTACCATGTCTATTTTTTTCATAAATATTCAAATATGAGATTATCTAAGAGGCAATCCAGGTATGACCTGGTATTGACACTAACAAGCTGTGTGACTAGTTTTTTGAACCCCAATTTCTTCACCTGTACAATGGGGGTAAATAATCTCGAACTTTTCATTGATGGAAGGTAACATGGAAGGGCACTGTACTATCACTAAAAAGCATAGTCCTGAGCAGGACTTTAGAATCCTTAAAACTTAGGGGCGCCTGGGTGGCTTAGTCGGTTGAGCATCCGACTTTCGCTTAGGTCATGATCTCGTGGGTTCGAGCCCCACATCGGGCTCTGTGCTGACTGCCAGCTCGGAGCCTGGAGCCAATTTCAGAGTCTGTATCTCCCTCTCTCTCTGACCCTCCCTTGCTCACGCTGTCTCTCTCTCTCTCTCTCTCTCCTAGAAATAAATTAAAAAATTATTAAAAAAAAAAGAATCCTTAAAAATTAGGATTTTTAAGCCCTAAACAGAGAATCTCTGCCATCAAGTAGAACATATATAGACACAGATTTATGCTGATACTAACATATTCATGGGGAGCCTACTGATTGTAATCTGGCCTGGTACTCTCATTTGCCAGCTGTAACCTGCTGGCTTAACTCGTAATTTCCTTAATAATTTTTATTCATTGTAAACAATGGGGAGAAACAATACTGGCCTAACAGAGTTTTGAGTATTGTCATGAGATACAGCCAGCTGGGCGTCCACTCTGTGCTAGGGGCCCGACATTTGTTAGTTCTCTCTTCTGCCTGTACCTCTTGACTCTTAAGGTGTTATTACCACAATATTAGAAAGCAAATCAAGTTGTAAAAACATGAGAGGGAAGGGGCACCTGGGTGGCTCAGTCAGTTAAGCGCCCGACTTCAGCTCAGGTCGTGATCTCGCAGTTCATGGGTTCAAGCCCCGCATTGGGCTCTGTTCTGATGGCTTGGAGCCTGGAGCCTGCTTCGGATTCTGTGTCTCCCTGTCTCTCTGCCCCTCCCCTGCTCATGCTCTGTCTCTGTCTCTCTCAAAATAAATAAACATTAAAATTTTAAAAAAATATATGAGAGGGAAGAGAATGACTACATTTCTTACTCTACCCAGGTGCACGGTGAAAGTGGTCATATTTTCCAAGGTGATGGCATTGATGAAAATGGCAGGAAAGTCCATCTGATGAAAACCCCATTAGCACATCCCTTCAAAAACTCATGTTTTTGTGCCTTGGCTTGAAATTTGAAGACATAAGAGAATCCCGTTTATCACGTGAGTCGCCAGGAATGATTGAACAAATTATACACAAAAATAATATTTAAGGGTCAGGTAATGATACTAGTAACTTGGGGGAACTATCTTGGTATTAAAAGGAACATTCCCTTACCTCTTCTTAACTCTGAAGCCTAAACTTCTTTAGTGACAGCCTGCTTTAAAATCAGATGACGCCGCTGCTGGCTGTCGTTTCATGATGTTAAGAGAAAGTGTTGGATGCTTAACGAGTTCAGGGGTGTGTTTCTAGTGATGAGAAGTGCTGTCTTGTGTTAACAGTGTCAGTATGAGAGGGACTTGAAGGCAAAAAAGACTATGTTTATGGAGGTGCTCTTTCATGTTGGGTGCATCTTTTGATGAAGATGTATGATTGAGTTACTAGATATGACATTTGTTGAGAGAAGGAAGATTACCATGGGTGAAGTGCAAGAGAGTAAAGAATGAGGTGGTGGATGAAGTGTGAATGAAAGGTTACATGCATTGATGTCTTATTTATTTGATTTAGGAGTTTGAGATAGAATTAATCTATTTCATTTTTTAGCATGTTAGGAGAACTATCTTAAAAATGTGCTTTCCAGTACATAACTGAAATACATCAAAACAGAATTCACAAAGTAGCTTTAACTCGGTTTTAGTTGTACAAAAGTCCGTGTTGGGGGCTGGGGATAAGAGCTGGGGACTCTGTTCATAGGAAAGCCTAAACTGCTTTCACATGTATTATTCTGCTTCTGTTCACAATACTCCAGTGCAGCGGGGAAAGCCAGATTTTTTTTCATGAAATTTAAATATTTTCAATGAACACCCATCTTATCTGTGATTTTTCTGGAACACTGTGAATGCAAACCCAAACTCATCATCTCTGAACACACAAATTAAAGAATGAAATGGCGTATAAACTGGAGCCGAACAATCGAATTTCACTGTTGCAGTTAATATGGTGAGAAAACCCTAAAAACCATGGACATTTAAAGGGCAGAAAATAAATGCAATGTTTGAGGTTGAATTCTCTAAATAGCACCTGGATCTTGGCAGCTGAAAATGATGCTAGAATCCACAATGAAGAACTTGAAATTCTCTCAGAACAAATCATGCTCTGAATGTAGACATGCTCTTTCTCAGACTGTTTGCTAATTCTGCTTTGCTAAGGGGTAAGTGGGGCATATTACTGCCCCCATTCTGCAGATGGAGGAGTTCTAAGAGTGGAGTTCTATACTGCCCCAATTTACAAAATGATTCCATAGCAGGGGCAGAATAGACGTCTCGGTCTTCTCACTCACAGGCCCTCTCTCTGGTCCATTCTAAATGCAGTAGTTTATTTGCATCTACAAAATAGAGCACAAGTGGCCAGATAAACCTGTAGTGCTCTTCCCCTGGCCTGGGCTGGCTTCCCCTCCCAGACGGCTGATGGCCTTACAGGAGACCTCATGCCTCTGCTCTCTCTGAACTGTCCTCTGCAAAGTGGTCTCCCCTCACCCTGAAGCCTATATGCTTCACTCCGTTTTGGAATGTATTGTAAAATGACTACGTAGTTCTTGCTAAATTAAAAAAAAAAAACTTGGGAAAGTGGAATCTAGTTTTTCAACTATGTATGTCTTCATTTTAGAAAAATTTGAAAGTAGAAACAAAATAAAATTTCATATTTCACTAGGAAATACGTCCTGGTACGAACAAAAGAAAACATCTTGGTGTTCATTTTTAACACATTCAGATGGTTTTCCTTTTTGGTTTAAAACTGGTTTAAAGTGGGAAGTGTTTATTGCCTAGATGCATGTGTACATATGCGTGTGTATGCCTTTATAAATACTTATACATATAATCAAAGGAAATATTTATCCTTCTCTACTCTCCGTTTCTATTATTTTTTTCCCTTGATTTTTCTCCCCATTTAAAGAGAATGGTGTAGGGGCGCCTGGGTGGCTTAGTCGGTTGAGCGTCCGACTTTCGCTTAGGGCATGATCTCGCGGTTCGTGGGTTCGAGCCCCGCGTCGGGCTCTGTGCTGACTGCCAGCTCAGAGCCTGGAGCCTATTTCAGAATATGAATCACACTCTCTCTCTGACCCTCCCCTGCTCATGCTGTCTCTCTCCCTCTCTCCTAGAAATAAATTAAAAAAAAAAAAAAAGAGAGAGAGAATGGTGTTGCTGGAAATGTGAGGAGGCGGACAGTAAGTCAGGTAGTGAACTTCCCTTTGAATCCCAGGGCACAGAAACCAGTCCTAATAAAAACCATTTTTCTTTCTCCCCCATACAAGGTAATTTAAAATGGCATTCATTTTAGGATTTCTGTTGAAACACACAGAACCAAAGGGCTGAAACTGTCTATCAGAACAGCCTGGAATTTAGCGATGCCAGCCTTGCTCAAATGACTGCCTGACTCACTGGGACCCCGATCAAGTGATGTGCCAGAGGGCATGGACAGAATCTGATATTAAGGCAGCCTATTGATTCTTTAGATTACCTCCTTGGGAAAATAATTATCATTTAATCTTTATATGGGTGGATTTTTGTATTTTAAAGTCTACTTTTTTTGTCAACAAGAGAAATTAGTTTTGATCCTCAAAGTTCTTGTCTCTGATTTTAAAGGGATACTGCTTTAGTTCTCTAGCCTTTATGGTATCAATAAGCTAGTGGAAATGGTGGCGAATAAATCCCATAGAAAGTAGTTAAAGAAGATCAAACATAACCTTCACTGCAGACATAGAGGTGCCTATTCTTTTTTGCTCAAAAAAAGATCCTGACTTGGAGATGCCCTCTTCTTTCAGAGAGCCAATGTATTCTTTTCTTCTTTCACTAATATTTACACGAAAATAAACTGTCTTTTATTGTCCGCTGCAATGGAATGCAAACTGATAAATAGAGGGCAGATTTAAATCACAGACTCAAAAGCTCTATTAAGTATATTCTTAAGCAAGTGTCATTATAAAAGCATAAATAATACCATATGTTTGGTCACTGGAGAAAGAATATTAATAAATTATTAACTTTTAATAAATGAGAGTGCTAAGGATTTTAACATAATTTAATCTTGCCGCAGTGCATTCAGCCATATTGTGTTAATAAATTACTCTCCAACTTCAATGTTGGGGGGGTCATTTCATTTTTCAATGCCATGAGCAGAGATTTAAAGATATTTCAGAAGGATTACTCTTTGAAGCGTATTTCATTTACTTTTCTTTAAACACATAAAACATGACTTTTTTCACTTAAGTTGTTTGGGCCTTTGAAATTTCTGAATGTGTACGTTATATCTGCAATATCCTATTATTATTATTCTGGTTCAGGTTTTCATGACAGAAATAACTTAGTACCTTGGCTAGAAACATTATTGCGAAGAACTTTATGCTAAAGTGGCAATTGGGTAATGAGGGGTTTGTAAACCGAGTCAGAGCATGTAATTCTCCTCATAAGTTGCTCTCTATCTAGATTTTATGACTTTAAGTACTTCATGATCAGTAAATAATAAATTCAATTTACCGGATAGAAGTTTTGTCACTTAGAAATACTCACTTGGAATATATATTTCTTAATTGGCATCAATGGCACATTTCCCAGGAAGCATAACAAAATGGATCATTTAATAGATGCCCAATCTCTCCATCCATCTATCTATCAGTGCGGCACATGATGTTTTGACTTTAATATGGTAATTATCTCAGGCTGACTTCAGAGCAGGAAGCTGCCTCCCACACAGCAGTGCTTAATTACTTTAGACTTCAGCTTGCCAAGTGAAAAATTGACTGTTTTTTTGCACATTGCATGGAATTGAAATGATTTCATTGTCATTTCAGTTGAAATACAGCCTGACATCAGCATAGAATCATGGGAAAGATAATGCAAAATTTCTCTGAAACTCTAAAATGGTGTGAAAGCTGCCTTATTTTTTTATGAACTGCATTTCATTTTCAGAATGTTAATGAAGATCCACTTCATCTTGAGAGAAGCAAACTTTTAGGATTTCTCTTCTGTGAATAATTCCAATGGCAATTCGATAAGGGCCACCTTCATAGGTAGTTACAATTGAATGTGCACTTTGACATTTAGGGGCAGAAGAGCAATTGGAATTGGTGTTGACATAATCAGTAGAAAAAAATTGTTAGCTTGGGCATGCAACTAATAAAATAAAAGCAGTAATAACTGCCTTAGAAAATTTAGGAAAGTGCACCTTTATGAGGATGGCACATACCTCTAACGTGCTGTTGCGTGACAAAAACTAAACATTTGTCCAATAAAGTGGGAAAATAAATCCAGGCTATATTCAGGTTGAAATTTATTAAAACTTCTTTTTTTTCCCCTTCAGATTTCGGCTGTCAATTGCGTGCTACTAATTGAATAATTTTCATGATACCAAAGGCAGATTTCATGAATAACATGTCCACAAAAATGTTGGGTAGAGGGAGAAAGTAAAATTAAGAGGAAAGGCATTGGTATAATGGAGCAAATCATACCCAAGCTTTTCCTTTGGCCAGAAGCACTCGGCAAGTAGCAATGACACCTTTGCCATGTAAACCGCAGGGGAAAGTAATTAAATTTAACAGAAGCTGCCCTTGATTTAAAGCCACAGGGGAAGTAATTAAATTTAATAGAAGCCACTACTTCTAAACAAAGATATATGGTATTTCTATCATCAAATGTTACCTTATTTTTTTTTTTTCAAATGTGCCTACTGCTTCTGGTAGCCTGCTTATAGAAACCAGTTCCAGAACACCTAATGGGCAATATATGATGGACTGTTAGGAGCCATATTGGTCAATAATGTGATGTGAGCACATTTGAGTTGCAATTCCAGAAATGGCATGGTGCTGATATCTGTGCACCTGCTCAAAACCAATCCCTGGCCTTATGATGGAAGTGAGACAGTTTGGGGGAAAAGCAGACTTGCATTGTTTTGGGGTCCACTTTGATGCATTTCGTGTATCTGCTTAAACTATCCCCCATCCTCAGCCACTGGGGCTGCCATTATGTTGCTGGGTGATTCAGTGTCCTGGCTTGGGAAGAAACAAAGTTCTCCTTTTCTGAAATGTGTACTTTTGTCGTCAGGGTTCTCTAGGCCAGGCCACAGGGACCCATATCTTTTCTTCCACATTGGGCCAGCACAGCCCTGTATAGGATGCTCACTGAGAGTGGTGGTCTTTTCACCAACCCTTCTACCTGGGCTCTGACAGCCTGGAGGAAAGGGTACCTTTTAAAATTTTGTGTAAGGGGGAGCACTCGGGTGGCCCAGCTGGTTAAGTGTCCGTCTCTTGATTTCGGCTCAGGTCATGCATGGTCTCAGTTTGTGAGTTCAAGCCCTGTATCGGGTTCTGCACTGACCATGCAGAACCTACTTGGAATTCTCTCTCTCCCTCTCTCTGTGCCCCTACCCTGCTCACATGCTCTTTCTCCCTCAAAATAAATAAATAAACTTAAGAAAATAATAAAAAAATAATAATAAAACACAAAATGTTTTTGTAAGGATCCTCTGCTTGTCAAGCCAGGCGTCTTCTGGGCTTTAACTCACAAAGACCCGTAAGGACCAGCACAGCCAGGCTGTTTCTGTCTTCCTTTCCACTTTGTGTTAAGACACCAATAATAATTTTTTATGCTGTTTTTACCTAATCAGATTGGAAGGTGTAGTATTAATATAGGGTGAGAGGATTCATTGCCCTTCCTAAATTTAAGATGAAGAAAACCAGAGATCCTCTGCTTCCTTGGAGTCAATGGGTGAAGAAGTAGTGGAACAGGTATAATCCACAGGAGCGGCCCCAGTGAAACTCAGTGGTTAAGACGGTTTCAATCTCAATTCAAGGAAGTTTACAGAGGCAGAGTGATGAATAGCTGGACTCTGTGCGTCCACTCATTTTATTATCTATAAGGAGGGGACAATAACTATCTGCCATACAGATTGCAGAAAGGATCAAATAGGCTTATATACATAAAGCACCTAGAACAGCTCCTGACACACAATAAACACTTATTTCATACAATATATGCTCAAGTTCATTGCCTATTGATAGTAAAGTTCCACGTCATACCCAGCATCATAAAAGAATATCCCCCATGGTTTTATTTGAGTTCCACACTCCAAACTACATTGTAAACATGGATCCTTGTATATTATGTTTTAAGTGGACTCTTTATGCAGCTACAGTCCCTTTCGCTCAGATAGAAGAGTGATGGTGGTATCGCCGGGAAGTTGGGGGTGGGGAAATGGGGGATGGAGGCATTGAGGGGATACGATGGAAGATAAGGTTATCTAGGAGCTATAGTGGTGAAAGAGGGAGGTCAGTATATCTTGATAGAGCAAAAGCCGAAATACCGCCTTCCTTGCAATTGTGGATTATGCCAGTTTTCCTGGTTAGCCCAGAACCGACACCACAGAAGTGAAATCAGTCACTCTTCCCTCCAGGGCTGAGCACATCGTCACAACACATTTGTCAGCCATATATCTTCCTGTCAAGTAGCTGTTGGGTGGAAAACCACTGAAAAAGAATTTTTCTTTGTCAGATAAACTTTTCACCATAGAAGAATGTAGCGAAGGCTTCTGAAATAAATCTAGTGGCACTGGGGAGTTTACAAATACTAGCATATTAATATACAGCTAAAATAATAATAAAAAACACCATGCTGCTAAAGATGTTTAGTATTATCAGCTCACTGCAGGAGTTTATTAGAAACTCCTGCTTTCTTTTATTAAAATTTCAATTGGCTTGGTGAATGAGATCCTATGTTAGTGTCATAAAGTGAGAAGCCAGAAGGAGAGGATATTGGCATTTAAGTGCAGATTTCATTTTAAAAACACTTTACATTATAAAAGAAGATTGCATATTGTAAATATTACATATAATGGTAGTGGTGTTAAAAGAAGTGTTCGTAATTTTTAAAAATTCATCAAATTGTCTTTGTTTATGATGATATCTGGCAGATTTTATATTTCTGTAGTAAAGCAAAGTTTTAAATTTATCCCAAGATGTTTTTAGTTATAAGCACCAAAAATGGTTTTACAAAAGTTTTCGTGAAATGATGCATGAGAGTAACTTAATGGGAATACTCTCTGGCAGGAGCACATGACAAACGCTCAATTTTATAATTAGCTGATGATTTTCCCTCCGCATTTTGGAAGCTTTTGTTAAACTAACTTGGTTTATCTGGGCAGCTGGATAGATCGCAAACCTTAATCTATGGTGGGATGTTGGGCTGGCAGTGTCGGAGTAATGGTATTCAGCACTTGCTGAAGCACTTCCTTCCCGGCATTAAAAGGTCACTGTTCCTTTACCTGGTGAAAAAGCTGGTTGTGATGACAGCAGCAGGCACAGTCCAAGGTGCAACAGCTGGGAAGCCAAGATGAAAACCTCGCTTGCTCGCCTCAACATCTGGAGTCTTCATGGAAGTGGGAAGTTTGCAGGTTTGCAGCTGCAGCCCTTTCATGACAAGTTCGGTAAATTTTACACATGGTTGCTTGCTTCGAAAATATTTTCCAGATTTAACATGTTTACAGCATTGACATTTGAAGCTGAAGCCCCTTCCTTCTTGATTAGAGCGCAGAGTGCTCAGGCCGTGTTCTAACTTTATGGAGCTGGAAATCTGGGAATGGGTCATTTACAATTTTCAAACAAATCAAACTGCACTTTGATCTCTAGTCCAAGTTTCTTTAAATGCAACGAGTAATAATAATAAATTAGCCCAATGTAGCTATTTTCCCCTTAAATACGGTAATTTTTAATGTAATTATTTTATTGCATTCTAAAATCCAACCAACATATTTAATCCATCTTGTTCAAAGTATATATATTCTGAGAAGGAACATTAACTCAGCAAATTAGGTAGAGGAGAGGCTCTGTGTGTGTTTGTGTACGTGTATTTGTTACATTTTAAGCTACATGCTCTGTGAGACTATGTATTAATAATAAAAGCAACGTTTCCTTTTACATATATTTTCTAGTTGGAATCTCTTGCTTTATGTGCAAATCTTTAGATGCCCTGAATGTTGTCAAAGCAATATATGGAACGTTCAGCAATAAGATACATTCAGAACAAAGAGAATGTGCTCTTTAAGTTCCCTACTTTCAAAATTCTTTTAACAGGTTTTAGGTTAATAACACCAGTTGTGGTTCACATTGATTTTGATCTTGCATTTGCAATAAGATGAGAAATAATTTATATTGATACAATAGACATTTTTTCTAGAACCATAAACATTCAGTTGACTCTCACAATGCTCCTAAGTTGTTAAGGAGCATGGAAATGGTATTCATATGATGTGATACATTTAATCATCCTCATCTCCACAAATGTAAACTCTGTTGCTTTAAACTGGATTTACTGGCGTCCGGATGGTTAATCCTAAGAATTTTCTTTAACTTTAGTTACATTGTTGAATACAGTATATCTCCTTCATGACTGAAGATAAAGGCAGGCACATAACACATGTAAAAACAGTTCACAGAATAAACTCTAGGTTACTAATATATCAAATACAAAATAAAAGTCACCTCTGTCCCTCCCAACAAAACAAATAAAAACAAAATGTCTTACCACTGTGAAGAAAAATGCATTAGGTAGGTATCTATAGTGCTTCTGTCATTCGGAAGGGGCAAGGACAGTTTGTTGTTTTTTGTGTGCTAAGTTCTCTTCACCTTCCCTCACTCCCAATAAATAGATATTTGCTTTGAGTAACATTTAACACAGCCCAGGGATGACTTACATGAGCAGTCAAATGGTTTGTATTGGTTTTGAAATTCATATTTGTAGAAGATATTTTAACAAATTTTTTGAAAGAATACAGTACTTCAAAAATCAAACACATTTGGGATTAATTGCAGAGTCAAACACCTTAATTTTAACTAGGAGAAAGACAAGAACAAATGAGAAAATATGAAGATCCATAATGAAAAGAAGTAAAATAGTCTAAGTGAATCATTTTATTATAACGGCTGTTTCACTATAAATAAGGAACCATAAAAAATACCATTTGTGTATTCTGTTACAAAAAGCCTCACTCTAGGCAGCCAACTACTAAAATTTTATATGAAAAAAAAAATGCTCCCCTAAGGAAAATGTGCATATCTGCTGTTTCTTTTTAACAAAGATTGAGATGCTTATAAAGAACTTAGCAAACTCTTCTAAAAATAAAACCAATTTCACTGTCCCTCACCCCCTCCACTGCACACACTGTATATGTGAGGGTTTTCTTTTTTTCCTATTCACGCGGAATTGTCTGACTCCAATTTAAATTGCCAGTCAGTGTTTCACAGCTTTGCACAGCACTTTTCTAATCTTTTCCTCTTGGGCATCTCTATTTGAAATGAAGCTTTACTGTCTCTCATATATCCGAAACAAACAAGTGTACCTACTTGATGGTTTAATCGTAACTGGCTAAGCTCAAAAACTGAGCAGTAAGTTCAGGAAAAATGCATGGGACACAACCAGCCCACAAAGTCAAAACCCTCGGCAGAGATGCAAATAGTATTTTATTATTTGAAACAGCTGCCATATAGCCTCAGACACTTACGTTTTTTCTTTACAGATTTTTCCTGAATAATTTTATGAAGGTGTGGTATATCCTTTCATGATTTCCCTGGTGACCAAAATCCTCGTGCCATTTTACCTTGCTCCAGGTAATTTGGAGAAATATCACAGACATGTATCATTACAGCGTCTGTATTGTTGTTTAGTCGCTAATTGGTTCTCAAAGGAAGCAGAATGACGCTGTCACTATTGTACATTAAAAATCCTTCAACTTAAGCATGAGTATTTTAGTGAAATTAAAACTGCTAGCTATTCTGGATATTTGACTGCAAAAAACTTTTATGGAGGAGGTTATAATAAATTTTGCCTTTTATTAGCCGAAAAAAGGAAATCTGTACAAGTTTTCAGAACCGAGATGCTGTTCTACGTTTTTTTTGTTTTGTTTTTGATTATACTTTGCTTTTAACTGTTGAAGAACTTGATGCATGTCACGATAAAAGCTTAATCTGGATGCTTTTAACCCATGGTCCAAGCAGACTCATGCCCTGTAATGAGAATCTCACAGGGCCGTGCAATAAATACTTGTTTTAAAAATGGTTTCATCTGTCTTGAGTCTTTACCAGGTAATTCTGCTGTTAGCGTCTGTGTGGTAATAATGAATGCTGTGATATAATGGAAACTTTCACAAACAAAGCGTCCTTACTTTCAAAACTGAGCACGGTGTCGATTTTTTTACAGGTACATTATTTCTGCGAATGGGTTTATCAGCGGTACAACAACATTACAAGACAAGCCGAGCCGTAAAAAGGATTAAGTGGCACTGTATAATACTGATTATGTAAAGAGCAATACAGGAGAACTGTGAGTAACTAGTTCTGCCAAGTCTTCTGAAACAACACAGTCATAAAAGTTTACTTTCCTTGCAGACCCAGCTCTTTCCTCTGGGACCTTCTCTAACTGTTCAAACATGAGCTATCCTACGGTCGCTAAATTCTGCCTCCGTTGAAAAAACAGTCATCAACAACAAAAATCCTTTTTGGATCTTCTTGTTTTAATAATGCTTCTGTGATAGGCTGTTCAACTCATGGCTGCCACTTACCCTCGGGTGTGATTCTTAACGTGTTCAGTGTCCTTGCCTGTAAAATGAGGCTCACAAGGCTACCTTAAAAGGTCAATGTGAGGATCAAAGAGATAATGCTTAAAATTCCTTAATACAGCACTGAGCCCATTTGAAGCACGAAAAATCTTAACTGTTATTAAGGGAGATAATTGACAAATCATGTTTCCCAATAATAAATACATTATGAGCAAGAGACCTGCATTTGTTTTTTAAATCTATAGAGATGGACTTAATGTTTTGTTATTATTACAACACTAAAGAGTGGCAGATACCCCGAGACTATTTTATAATGCTGTGCCCTGAAATTTAAAATCAGCACAAAAGGAGATTTCAGATACACACACTTTTAAAATGCCTTTTTATCAATACTTGGATTATTTGTCCAAACAATATACTTAATGTGACGAATATTCCCAAACTGAAGTGGACTCGCTGACAATCCTTTACCTGTCAGCTGCTTACAAGGAAGGTTAGCCAGTTCAGTTTTTTAGTGAGAAATTAGTTTCAGGAGATAATTTCATCCATATCACTTGAAATGCTTTTCTTATGAGCTATGGAGTGTTATAAATTCTAATTTAATATAAAGCAAAGGAAAAAAAGGGGGGAAAAGAAGTCTTTGGATTTCACACAAGGAATCTATTCCACATTGTTTTCACTAGTTTTTCCAAGACCCTGAGGGAATCCAACAATAGGTTATATCAAGTGCAATTAGAATCATAATGCAGAAGCCAGTAAATTAAGACAGATGTTGATATTTCGAAAACCAGACTGTCGTCCTTATATTTGGACACAATTCATGAGATGCGTTAGGATGTAACAATGTCTCCTCTTCAATGTGTCACAATTATTTCCAGAAAACAGGAAAAAATCACCCACCAATTAGTGCAATTCCAAAATCTCACCCCAAACACTGATTCTGCAATAGGATGACTGTAGATTATGTAATTGCATCCAAACCCGGAACCCTAGGTTTTAAGTCTTAAAACTTCGTTTTTGCATATCACCTTCCTGGGCTGTGCTGCAAACAGGTGTGGGCTGGAGTTGGGTGCCGTGGGGAGGAGGCCGGGAACAACGTGGATAATAGGCTGAGAAGCACTGAGCAACGCTTTGTTATTAGACATCACTGTGCTGTTACTGACAGAGCGAAGCTGCCTCTGCTTCGGGAGGGCTTCTCTGCTCCGGCTGGAGAAAACTGGAGAGGAAGGAACCGCCGTGGACGTGGGCTGGGGAGGGGGGCAGGGTGTCAGCGATGGAAATGGCAGGCTCCTGCCGAGGAAGCAAGCTGATGGCAGGCAAGCGGCCTAGGGAGGCAAGCCAAGGGAGAGCGGAGGTCCCAGTCCCTGAGCATTTCCTAGAAGACTACTCTCCAGTTTTCTGTCAAAACAGAGAACGACAGTGGAGGCACCAACCCCAGAGGACCTCTTCGGCGAAAGAAACTCTGACTTTGGGAGGTATATTTTATTTTTATTTATTATCACAACACAGACTATAAATTTAAAAACCGATTTGAGTAATTTCCCCGAGGAAGAAAGCTGACCCCCATTCCTGCAGCTGCCCAACTCTCACAGTGCTAAGTGTGCCACAGTGCATTTGGAATGCTTTCTTAAAAGTTCCAGATCATTCGACCACTCCCACTGCAGCAAGGCTCTCATTCTGTTGGAACTCGGGCTTATGTAGGGAGGGTGGGCGAGCAGTGGGCAGGCCTGGCAGCAGCCGTGAGGCCGGCCCCCCACCCCAGGAGACTTGGGGCAGGTGGAGGTGGAGTGGGAGATAATGACCATTCGGAGACAACCTATTTAAGCCACTGTTTGTTCTGTAATAAAAATGACTCGGTGGCTCTGAGCATGAACTCTCAGAGGGAGAGTGCTGCAGGAGGCAGTTGGAGACTTTCTTTTAACCAAATGAACCAAAAGGAGCTTCGGGCTTCGTTGTGAGGAGGGAGGCTTTGGAGTCAGCCTTCCTCCCTTCCTCAGGCTTCCTTCGCTTTTAGGGCGACTGGTGCCTCTGGGGGACTCCACGGATGCGGCAGTTGCAACAGAGGGCTCAGGGTCAAGGATTGGGAAGGGCTAAGTATAACTCAGAAACTTCAGGAAAAGGCTGAACAGAACACAATTGTGTGAGCCACCTTCCAAAACACCCAGGCACATAGCACAGTGTCTCCCTTCTGTTATGCACATGTTTTCACAAAAACAGGAGCAAAATAATATCCACACCATATCCTAAAGGTACAGAGTCTGAACTGTGGCAACTGTCAGAAGCAATGCTCTCCTGATTCCAGGGCCCGGGGAGAGGAACCTCACAGGTCTCTGGAGAGGCGAAGCAGAGTAGCCCAGGTCAACCCAGTCCCCAGGGAGCCTCTCACTGCTGTACCAGAGACAACGCGAACTCTGAGATTCCACCGGCATCAGGAAGTGTGTGGATGTTGCAGGGGAATGTTAGCAGCACAAACCCTGATCCTCGCCCCATAACCCATGCCCACCCCCAATCCGGAATGATTTTTAATATGTGTGGTTTGCTTATTTCAGGGAAAAGAGTCAATCTAGGAGCAAGAGGAGGGCAAAGAGCATCTGGAACATTGGAGCAATAAAAGTGAGGTCAGACAAAACCGTGGAGTCACAAAGCTTTCCTACAGGCAGGGCTTCTGTATGGGTTTTCACACTAAACAAAAGACAACGGACCCATTCGGTCGCGGGAATCGCAGGGAAGGCAGCTCTGGCAGCTGAGCTGGGCTGTGGAGGGATGTTCTCATAGCGTCTTCGTCTGCGGGTCTGAGCTGCCCACCAGCCCCCTAATCTCTGGGTGTGCAAGGCTACTGATTAAAGGACTCAGTCTCCGTCACCCATCTCTCTGAAGCCAATTCCTGGCTCAGAGAATCTCCCCACTAGAGAGATAGGGAGTCTTCTGCAGGTCTCTCTTGCAAGCTCCCTGGCCCGCTTTGTATTATCTCCGGGCACTTGGGTGCGCCCTGCTTGCATCTAATGTATATTTATTCTCAAGGACTGGGAGCCTCAGCGGGCAACTGAAGTTTAAGTGAGTGAATGGCACAGCGGTACTGGGGAAGATTCATTATCTGTACATCTCTAGGTTATTTGACGTGGGAGATTTTAAGCAGTTTATGTGGTGAGGAGAAGGCAAAGTGACAATGTGCGAACCTCCTATGATATGTGAAAATCCTGCAGCCAACACAGAATTGCCATTTATTAGAAAATAAATGTGATGCCAGATTTTTCTAAAGAGCACTAGGGAAAATAAATAGTCAAGATATGGGCCAAAGTCCAAGGGCCAGTGCTGAGTCCCGCCCATGGTTCTGGCCACCTCCTAGGGGCTCTAGATGAGATTTAGTTCTCTTCACTGCAACATTAGGAGGCAGGGACACTAAGACAACTCCTTTGAATATGAAAAATAGAAAGAAACCCCTTTTTAATCTTTGTTTTTATGGCTGCAAACATGATTACATAGAGGAAAATCAATCCCAATGGAACACAATAGATAATACAAAGTAATTGATTGGCCTTTATCATTTTCTGTTACGATATTAAGATAACACCATAATATCAAGCAGCAGCCACTGATACATAAAGGAAAACAGGAGCTGATTACGTCTAAGGGTAATCAGGTCAGGGAAGTGTGAAGGTAAGATAAATAAGGTAAATACAAAAATGGAAAAAGGCTTAAAAAAAAGCAAAAGGGAGTTGGTGGCAAAGAGTCTACATAATAGAAGGGAGAATCTGATGTTGGGAATATCATTAAGCAATAAGCCACAAGAGACAGTCTATTGCAGCTGTGTGATTGCAGTATGTCTCGGTTGGTGTCCCAAGCCATAGGGGCCAAAGCTGAGTGACTTTAACTTCTCAGGAAGTGCAATAATCCTTTCAGAATACAATGCCTGCAGCCTGACTGCTATCAGGCTATGAAATTTAGAAAATGAAATAGGGGAAGCATTTAGCAATTGGTATTTCCCAGGCACTAATGCCACCAGCATGGCTTCGCAGACAGCCACTTAGAAAACCTTCATTTGCAGCCAACTTTCCAAACTGCCAGAGACCAGTGCAGCTTTGTCAAAACCCCAAATGCCATGGTTTGTATCGTAATGGTAAGCAGCTGAAGCAGAGCCGTTGAGAAAAATTGTGTCAAAAGAATGTCTAGGTACATTATTCTGTATTCTTGCCTGCCTGCTTCATCTTTCTGTATATACTTACTCTCAACGTATATTCCTACTGACAAATGCATAAGTTATAATAAAAAATATACCATTTTAGATATATACACATATTTTACATATATGTATGTGTGTTATATACACATTCGTGCTTAAAACACAGTATAAAAATGTTATGCCCACCAGAGTGATCCAGCCCTTTGGATAAGCAGTAATCAGGAATATAGCTTAAGGTGGTGGAATAAATCACCGTATGGGCTGTGAGTATTGGAGCACTGGTTACCTGTGATGTGGGAAGTAGTTGTTTACTCAGCAGAAGGACTCCAGCTATTATAGAATTTGTTCTTAACTTTTCTAAATCCTGGGGAGTTGAACTTACTTATTCATTCATTCACTTATTCATCCCACTAACTGAATGCCTATTGTAGGTCTAGAACTGAACTTGGTGCCGAGGTTGCAGAGATGGTCTAAAGGGGCATACAGGCAATTAGGGACCATTGCTATTTTTAGAAAAATAGATGAAAAGGTCCTAGTAGATAAGACACAGGTGCTATGAAACACAGAGGAAACAGAAGTCAGGGACAAATTCACAGAGGTAGGTATGGATAGAAAGGTCATTTCTAGACAGAAATGATGAAGAAGGCCATTTTAGGCAGCATGACGTTCATATGAATGATCCAAAGACATAAAGTGGGGTAATGTGTTGGGGAAAATAGGAATGGCCGAATGGTGTGCTGAGTGCATGGGATGGAGTGAAAGGAGACTGACAGTTTCCTCTACACAAAATGAAAAGGCTGCAAATGTGTTTAAGCAGAGATAGAGTCTGATTGGGTTTTTTCAGGGTGATGGCACTTTGCTATGGGGTAGAGAACGGGTAGGGGTGGGAAACGAGGGACTGTCACACCATGCAGTATGACACCGTCCTGAGTGAAGCCTAATGAACTAGCTGTGCTAAGTGCAAAATGATCCCATCAAAACAGTCATACCATGTTTAAGTCAAATGTTCTGCACAGCAAATGACAGAAAGCTGAAGCAGCATCTCATCTACGAGAGGTTCAAAGGAGACGGCCCTTTACGTGGCCTGCCAGGGTTCCAGCTCTATTTCTCAGCCATTCTCTTAGCCATGCCCCTTCCATGTGTTGACTGTCCTTGGTTGGTAGCAATATGGACACAGCAGTTCTAGCAGACTCATCTAAATATACAATGTCCAGAGGAAGGACCAAATCATTTTTGTTTTAGTGTCTCTTTCTTAGTAATGAGGAATCCTTTCCCTGGAATTCCCATCAGGCATCCCCTCATTTTCATTGGCCATATGAAGTCAAATGCCTATTCCTAATTCAATTACTAATAAGGTTTTATACCAGACTTCGGAGAGTCAACTACTGTTCATGTCCTGCTTTCCTTTAAACATCTTTCCTTATGATCTTGTATCTCCCCTACTGAAATAGCTTCTAGGTGGTTCTGTAATAAGCATTGCATTATTCCATGCCATCCTGTGCAGAAATACTGCTTCATTTGTTTATCAAAATCAAATTACATCTGGTGAATCGCCATCCATAAGGATTGATGAGATGTCTTCTATCAATTACTGTTCATGGTTTCCTTTCCTTCCTTCCTTCCTTCTGATGGATTGGAACCCTACTGTTTACACAGATCCAGAAGATGCAGGAAGGTCCAGGTTCTCAATCCAGGGTGCCTCGCTGTGGTGCTCCTAACCCGACCCTGTGAAGTCTACTCAGATGTGGTTTAAGGTCCCCACATTCTCTTAAAACCTGCAAACTCATCTTATTTTCAGGGACTGGAGAACCAAGCCTTATCTGGTTTGAGGGGTTAAAGTCATCAGACAAATTCAGTATAATGGTTTCAGTTAGTATGTATAGGCCTGTTAGTGATTATCTGCTGAGATCCATCTCTACATGACAAATTGCCCCCCAAACCTTGAGGACCCAAATACCTTGCACCTTAGCTGAGGAGGTAGGAGGTGTGCTGAGGGAAATTCATTTCATTTCTTTATGATGAGCCTAGAGCCAGCCAAATAAGACATAATTATTCAATTGTCCAATGTACAGCAGGAAAAATTCCTAAATGCCCTGATATAGGGCATCAGTGTATTGAAGGAGTAAACACAGGTATCCAGGGCCCACTTGAGTCTTAATTGGTCTTTTAGAGGAAGTCTGATTTTGAGGGTTTTCTAATCTTTCATGTCCAATATTTTCTTCTTCCATTACCTTTAGTCTTCAAGACTCCCCTCCCCTCAAAAAAAAAACAAAAAAAAACAAAAAAAAAAAAACACCTAAAACCAATTTCCTGAGTTTACTGATTGGAGGTGCTTATTAGCAGAGAATGATCTGATTGATTAATTCACACGAAATACGAACAACTGACAATCCTGATTAAAGTGATATTCTTACCAGAGATACTTAAAATGTAAATCTCTAACCCAGATGAATTGACCTCTAATGGTGGGTTTCAGGCAATAGGGAGGAACATATTTACTGGTAGAGTTGTAGGTGTGACCTCTTAAATTCACCCTATATGTTTGAATAGCACCTTTTCAAAAGCCTCTATTTAGAATGTTGTATTTTAATAGTCTGTGGAAGAGGCTTTCTTCCCCCAAAACAGTGACTCCCTTGAGGGCAAGACACGGCCTCAGCCCCTAGCACAATTCCGATCACACAGCAGCTTCATGTTGTTTGATGGTTGCTTAAAGCATCTTTTTACAAGTAATCTGTTACATGGGCTCTGGGGAATCAAAAGGAAAATGAAGAGATCACTTTTTTTTTAATGCATTAAATGATCCATATTTTCCTAATCTTTCATTGTGTTTATATTCTGTAAATCTCTATTTTCTAGTTTGGAACTGTCTTAACTTCCTCACAATTCCCTTAAGATGCAAAATTCCCTCAAGGAATTCCATCAAGGGTTAGTATTTTCTATCTGGATCTTTAAGTGACCAGTGAAGAAATTCCCTTGGCTGAAGTATTCATGCATTGGGTTTGTGTGCTGGAGGACTTATCTTGTCTCTTAGCTCCTTTAGATGCCCATATGTGTTTCATAAAGATTTTTTCCAGGTAAGATTTCTCTGAATTTTATATATCGTTTTTCTAGAGAGTTAAAATCTATTTCGGCATGAGCTTGTGGTTTGGGTTTAAATTTTGAGGGGTTCATTCCCTTTGAGCTGGAATAAGATTGTAAGTATATGTAGGTTCTAGGGATAATTCTCACTCATTCTTTAGCAGAGGCGACACTCTTTAGCTAGGCGACATTCTGGCCTAGCTCAAAAATGCTCATGCTTGGTTATTTCATGTTATAATAGGTCATTATGTTGTCTGTTCACCATCTTTTTCTCTCACCAATTGTCCCCTTCCAACCTGGTGAAGATGTTGGCCACAAGCTGTTGCCTCCTCTACCATTATGGTGGGCATGTGACTCAACCTAGGCCAATCAGGTCGCTCTCTGCTTTTGTGATTGTTCCATAAGTGGGCAAATGACCCAGACTTAGCCAATCAGAGTCATCCTCAGGAATTTTGCTGAATTTGTTGGGAAAGAAGCCCTTCTCTTTGCAATAAACTGTAAAGATGACAGAAGCTTTGAGTTAATTTGCTGGTGGTGACTATTTTTGCCACCAGGTACGAAGAACTTACCATATGCAAAGAGAAATTACAACCAAGAGATGGATGAATGGATGAAGGGAGGGAGAGAAAGAGAAGGATCACTGATGACAATGTTTGTTGGCCTGACTCCAGCCATATTCGAAAACTTGAAAAATTATCTTGTTTTCCTGTTTAAGCTAACTCGAGCTAGTTTCCTAAATTATATCAAGAAGACTCCAAATAAGCAAACAAACATGTTTTCTTTTTATCTATACAAGTACAAATGATATAGCTTTACAAGATAAATGTGCATATTTTTTAAAAAATTATTTTTTGAGAGAGAGCACACAGCAGGGGAAGGGCAAGAAGAGAGGGAGAGAGAGAAAGAATATTCTAAAAGTGCCAAGAATGGCCTGCTAGTTACTAGAGCTTAATTTCACTTAGCCCTCCTAATTTCCCTGTATTATTATTTCCATTACACAGATGATCAAATAAGACTGAGAGCAACTTTTCCTAAAATAGAAAGCTCACAGTGCACCAGGCTTTGAAACTGGTTCTAGCTTCCCAACTCCTAGCTTTTTATACACCACTCCTTAGAAGAGTAACTTCAATCCTAGGATTTTCAAGCAAAGAATAGATTAATTTATAGAATAAATATATATTCTCTCTCTCTCTCTCTCTCTCTATATATATATATATATATCTGACTAAAAATCAATGCATGAATCAATAAAGTTTCATTCAGTTACACTCATCTCTCAATTATCAGCACTAGAAAGGTTATGAGGAAAGCAGATTACCTGCAAATTTTATGTCACTAAAACTCGTAAATAATATGTGCATAACTGAAAGCTGCCAACACATGGCACTCTCAGCTGTAAAAAGAGATTGGTTATAAGTGAGGTGTGATGATTACCATGTTAGGTCAACTTACTCCTCCAGAGTTTATGGCAAATAATTATTTACCAGATGGAATTTTCCCTAAGAAATTTCATTTACTTGACTTCCTCTCTACTTACCTTATTTCATCATAGGGTTGAGTCTATTTAAAAATAACTTCTGGGATACTCTTTGGGAGAGAAACATAGACTTACTTTATTCCAAAGGGAAAATAAAAGATTGTCTAAACATCAGCTCAATCCATAGAATGGAGTAGAGGCACTATGTCTATTTTCCACGAGGAAGTCTGAAAGAGCAGAATAAATATTGTGTGGAAAATCCAGAAGGGACCTCTGTCATAAAGTCTAAATTATGAGGTGTTTTCAGGAAACATGCGTTTTATCCCAGGTCAAGGCCAGCTGGGGTTGGAAAGGCCGTCTCCAATGATTTGACATTTCCCTGATACCTCCTGGAGGAAATATTCAGGTTCCTGGAGGGGAGTGTGTTTTGGGCTGACAGCTCATGTCTATTTTCAAAGCACCATTACCTATGGCAGGTGATGAAAAACTCTGTAAGTTCTGACATGGTGAAGGTTGGAATAATTCAAAAGGGTCTTGCCCTCATAGGTTGAGATTTCTGCATTTGGTATGAGCCTTTACAGACCCCTACCTCATGTGTCTACATACACACAGACACAGAGAACCATTCACACCCACATGCGTGTGGATATGCATGTGTATGTACACACAGACACATATGTGCCTTTTCACACATGCAGACACTGCTAATTTCTTTGCACCTTTAAAAACAAGTCTTTCAATTTTGGTGCTTTGTAATAGGGGTAATATTGTAAAATTATTAAGCTACATATTGTATTGCCCTTTAAATCTTGTTCCCTTGAAGTCTTCTACCTCCAAGGCTGAGCATGAATGAATGGTATGATCTCTGGCATAGTAGGAGTTAGGGAATGTACCACCCAGAATAAAGACATCAAAACTGCTATTGCTAAGAATGGAATGTGTAATCTGCCCTGCCTCATCCCATTTCTGTACTGAAACTCAAATCTCCAATGTGCTGGTATTTGGAGAAGGGACCTTTGGGAGGTAGTTAGGTCATAAGGGTGGAACCTTGGGGCGCCTGGGTGGCTTAGTCCGTTGAGCGTCCGACTTTCGCTTAGGTCATTATCTTGGGGTTCGTGGGTTCGAGCCCCGCGTCAGGCTCTGTGCCGACTGCCAGCTCAGAGCCTGGAGCCTGTTTCGGATTCTGTGTCTCCCTCTCACTCTGACCCTCCCCTGCTCATGCTGTCTCTCTCTCTCCTAGAAATAAATAAAACATTAAAAAAAATTTAATAAGGGTGGAACCTTAATGATGGAATTAGTGCCCTTATAAGGAGAAACATGAGAGAACCTGCTTCTTTCCTCTCTCTCTCTCTCTCTCTCTCTCTGCCACATGAAGACACAATGAGAAGATGGCTATCTGTAAACCAAGGAAATGGCTCTCACCAGGGACCAGATCAACCATCACCTTGATCTTGGGCTTCCCACCCTTCAGAACTGTGTGAAATAAATACTTGTTGTCTTAGCCACACAGTGTATAGTAATTTGTTACAGCAGCATGAGCTACGTCAGTGATGAAAGGAATATTCTGGTTATGGAGGAAGGGACTGTACCCTCTATCTCTATCTGTCCTATGGGATGATAGAAGGAGAAAAGATATTCTGGCTATGGAGGAAGAGATTGTGCCTTCTGTCCTATGGGATGGTAGAAGGAGAAAATGTGGGGGTAAGGAAACATGGTGAAACCTATTTTGAGTGACTGATCTGGATCTAGGCAGTCACCACAGGTAGGTCACAGACCTCCAGTTTGGCTAGTGAGACCCAGTTTTGGAATCAGTCATCAAGGGAGATGGCCTAGTTATCCAAGAGTTTTGCTGATGACAGCTGTTCATTTCAAAGGTGAGCACAATCGGATGTCCAGCCTGGGCACACTCAAAGACCAGGTCTGTCAGCCTATCATGTACATCTACCATGAAACCGAGGGCTCTGCATCCTCTGAATCATGATGGCTGTAACTCATCCTCTATATCCAAGCAACATTTGATGAAAGAAGTGGGGAAAGGGAGGAGCAGTTTCATTAGGTATTGAGCTTTGAATCTACTGAAAAATTATCCCGAAGAAACTATGTAACCCAGAGGAGCTGAAACATCATTAATAGGCACATTTAAAGTCAAAGCCTATTGATCTCCACCCTTCACCCCCATCAGCTACCCAGCAGGGGGAGAGCTTGTAAGAAAGATTCTATCACTTGTAGAAAATACAGAAGCTTCTTTTTCTTTGCACATCTGTTAATTGTGACCCTACCAACATAAGTAATACCTGCAGCATAGTTTTTGAAACCCTGCTAGGACAGATGTCATTTTCTGGTTCTGTCATTCTCTGGGCCCAGGAATAGCATCACTAAGTAAAACTTACCAATGCACCCCATGTCTTACTCCTTTAGCTTCAACGGTCTTCCAGGTTTGGCTGGTACTTGTTCAGAAAATGAAAAATGCCTTTTGGCCTACATTTCCCAGCACAGATAAAGATCCTAATTGTGCCATTACAAGCTGGTATATAAATCTGTGTCAAGTTTCTCATAATATTATATCTGCAAATGAGATCTTGAAGGTATTGTTCTCCCTTTCACCTAATGACAGAACAGAATGCTTCATTGAAAGATGGTAAAGAAGGATGATTGAGTTCAATTCGGCTTGAGCATTTCAGTTTGTATATTTTAGGGGAAATGGACTCAGAAAACAGACCAGAGTTTTCAAACACACCAACAAGACTGGCTGAAACATCTGGAAAAATCCCTTTGAGATTGAAAACATGTGATGTACAACAAAGGCAACAAATCTATGTTTTTATAGTTTATTGATTGCAGTGGAGAAGCCGAATTGCCAGCCATCCACAGATCCTAAATTGGTCCTTGTTAATACCTGGGATTATTTGCCAAGATATGGGGGAACAAAACACCAGAAACCTCTGAGCAAGGAGAAAATACAATGTTAGCTATCTAAAATACATTACTTACAAATTTAAGGGAGTCAGAAAAAAAAACAATCAAAACATCTAAAATAATTGGATTAGGAGTTAGTAGATTTCACCCAAATCTCACTTTTATTGTGGCTTTTTTTTCTGGAAAGATATTTACTAGAATTAATAAGAAGACTTTGTATTTATTAGCATCTTTATTCCAAGTAGCTATGAGGCTCCACAGACATTCTTTCATTATTTCTCACAACGTTTCTGTGAGATTTTTGGCAAGAGGATAGGTCTTATCCTTGTTAAATCTGGTGCAGGAAAAGCAACTGTTTTCAAATGAAATTTACAAAAAGCACCTCTTAGGCTGAAATCTAAATTGCTGTTAAGGAATTCTCCCTTGGGAATGTTTTTCTCCCCTTTCCTCTTTAATTTAAAGTGTGAGACTGTCATTTCTGTCATTAGTTATTGCAGTAACTTTTCCCTCTTCAGACCAAGGTCAAAAGTCCCCCGCTGTTAGTCTACCCATGAAAGTGCTTGAACATACACAGCCGCCTATCATGCATATTTATGCTCCAGAAGTATTAGAGTAAACATAAGAGGGATGAATTATTAAGGGCAAAGTAAGACTGATGAAATGCTGTTAGTTTAGATATTTGACTGATTTGTACATTTATGAGCTGACATGAAGCAGTTGAAGGCAAAGGAAACAAACTTGGTCTTGCTGCTAAGCCAGCTTTTAAGAATAATAAATGTTAGGGATTGAGAATGAAACAAAATCTATCTATCTATTTTTCTATCTATCTATTTTTCTATCTATCTATCATTATCTACCTATCTGCACGTATATGTGTTTATATAAATTACATATTAATGACTTGTTTCAAGAAATGCACAAAAGCTTCCACTCCGTATTTAACAAAATGCCCTGTGGATTCTGCTGAACTGGGGCTTCCTCTGGCCCTTCGTTCTCCTGTAGATCTTTAGTTGCATTGGACTTTTTAAAATAAAATTGAAGAGTTAGTATTTACTTCCAAGGCCACCTATACTTAATCAGCAAACTCCTTGCCTGGAATGAAGGTTCATTTCCAGAGCCTTGGCTCTGATGTGTATGGGGAAACCTCACGCAATTTCCAGGTGTCTCTTTGGAGACAATTCTTCTTCCATGTTAAACGGCTCCAAGTGTTTGGTGCCTAAGGCTCATCTTGCATTGCAAAGTCTAATATCAAGTCTGTTGAAGACTAAGAATCTGGTAAACAAGGGTCAGTAGATTTCAAGAGAAAATAGTCCAGTCCTTTTATCTGCTATACTTGTTCTGCCTTTTTTGTTGTTGTTGTTGGGACTCCTTTCTGATTGCTTCTGATCAGCTAGACAGAGACTGCTGATAGCTCCTGTCTGCTGCAGCAGTTTGTTAGAACTGGTGTAAAGGGTGGAAAAGCTGAAAAGACACAATGGGAAAAAGATTTGTCCTGGTCTCCTTTGTAGGTATTCTGTGAACTAGGTGCTGAAATGTCACTGTGGGCTGGGGAGTTGTGGGGGTGAGGATAGGTGGATGAAAGGAGCCAGTTAAAAGGCGGGGTCTGAATTTTATACTCAGGAAGAGAAGGCCAGATTCTAATTCCCAAGGCTGCTAGAGTCCCATTTGATGCAATCTCTTGGTTATTTTTCTTTCTGTAATTGAAGAGGTAGTAAGGTATCAGAAAGAAAAAAAAATCCCAAATTAAAACACGCCACTGGTAGTCATGACGTGGAAAAGGCTTTACTCTTTAGTTTTGCATAAAGGGAATGAGAATCATTTTCTAAAAATCACTGATGCCACTGTCATCTCAAAGGAGCAAAGAGGTCCTTCCATCATGCTCTTTAGGAAAATGACGACAGTGACCAACAACTTATTGCTTGATGTGTTTTGACTCTTAAAATTATTTTTCACATTGACAGATTCCTTACGGCATCCAGGGCAGGAGGACCATGTCCCCACCAAATAGCCACATTTCACAGAGTTCCATTTAAAGAAGATTGTCACATTGTCCAGGTAGTGCTTATCATTTAAAAAATAATTATTTCTTCCCTATTGCTTATAATGACTACTTTAAAGCTCAAAAGTGAAATCTATTTCCTCACCTCAATTTTCTCTCCTCCATCAGGTCTGCATACTCTGTGGGGCTTCTGGGGACTGCTGGGCTGCTGGCATTGATCTTTTCTTTCCCTTGGGAGGGTTGGGGAGAGGAATAAGTGGCCTTGAAATTTTTCCTTTGGGGGAAAAAAAATCTCACACCTTTTACCAGACAACCAGGTTTTCTCTCCTGTCTTCTTATTTGGGTTATTTTGTGTTATTCAACAGTCTTGTGCTGGTGTGGCAGTCATTTACCTATTCCTTCATGTATGTATACACTTAAATATTGAGCTATTCATTCATGGAATATTTTGATGCCTCTCACTCGCCAGGCATTGTGCAAAGTGTCGGAGATGATGCCGTGACTATAGCAGATGCCTCACTTACCTTCATGGAGCTGTAGGCCCATTAGGTTCCATTAAATTGGGGAGAAAATTATACCCACTATTTATTGTGTAGTTGGTTGTTCTCATTTCCATATAAAATGATAAGACTATTTTTGCCAAAGAAGATAGCTGTGATAAGGAGCTTACCTTTGGATTCACTAATCTTGACAATAATCTACTAATTACTCTGTTCAGTTCTCCCACGGTGTAATGGGTTTTTAGAGATATTAGAGCAATTCTGAAAGGTGGGGGAAAAAAGAAGTCATGGTATATTTAGATTTTCAGAAGTTATGTGGAAGACTAGGAATTAATATAGTATATTAATTTCTCAGTCAGTTCACCTGATTAGTGAAGAGAATTTCAATCGCTTTATTATGCATCTTAAACCTGGATCGGACCTTGGTGCTTTTTTAAGCACTGGGGAAAATGTTAAGTTTTTGTTAACTAAAATGCACAGCTCTGGATCCCGGGTGTCTGACCTCTGCAAACCCTTTTGAATTGTGTGCCTCAAGTCAAGGCCACGCAGGGTGGTGGCAGCCTTCGCTTCCCGTGTGTGAGATTTGGGGAGCATGATTTGACTTTAGTCTGTGGTTTTACTGAATGCAGATTTTTCTCTTGGACTCTGAACTGTGGACCAGAGGAAGGTTCTACTGCCAAGAGAGTGAAGGGCAAAAGGAGACAAATACTTTTCTGACCTCTTACTTTAAAGCCGCTCACCCCTGTTTTATTGCTCTTTCAACACTGCATCAAAGCAGGAAACTTTAAAGTCTCAGTGAAGCAGGAGGCTACAGCTTTTCCAGGGACCAGGGTAGCTTTAATTAAAATTGGGTTGTATTTGGGAATGTTTTGCTTTGTATTTGAACCAAAAAGAAGTGAAGGAGACCGAGAGAAAAGTAGAGCAGTGGATTATCTCCCTAATGGCAAAAAAGATCAATTAATTTACAATGAGAGGGGGAAAAAAAGAGAAAGAGCTGCACTACAGATTTACAAAGTGTTCATTATCTATGGACTTTGGATATGAACCATCATCAGCCTAATATCCGAGGCAGAGATCTGACAGTGCCCACCCTGAATTCAGGGGCCGGTTGATAAATTAAAAATCATTTTAAAATTTAATATTAAAATTGATAATTGCTCTGTGGGAAATAGATTTTTCTGAACTTCTACCCTTTTCCTGCAGTGCTGAGCAAATGCAAGGCGATAAACTGTCCATTTGTCACAATGATAGACAGACAAATCCTACTTCTGCCTTGTTCCACAGTACTCCTACATTTCAATTAAAGAGAATAAGTGCTACCATTTGTAACCCATAGTCATAGTGTCCTCCATAGCCTTTTGGGCTCACAGAAGTCTCTTTAGGAACAGGAAAAAGTCCCTCAACATACCCATACAACCCTTGGGTGCACTGCCCATGTCTTCAAGGGATATGGTAGGGGGGCTAGAGGAGAAGGTTGGTGATCAAACATCACCCAGGATGGAAGAGGATGAGAACCTGATAGATATTGAGGGGCAACAGTGGAGGATGGAAGATTCTGTGATTAAACTGATTTAGGATTCTTAACAAAATTGGACAATGCAGAAATGAACACAGCAGCCCAAAAGTTAGGGGCTAGTTGACAAGAGAGTTCAGGGGAGCCTGACTAAAATTTGGTCAAGGAGAGACTCTTCATCAAGGGAGCTAGAGTAGGTGGTGTATATTTCCCATTCCATCGGTGTTAGGCTCGGCCACATGCCTTACTTTAGGCCATCAGACTCTTAGAGGATATGAGTCTTAATGTCTTTTTTTGGATATGAGACTTAATGTCTTTTTTTTTTTAATGATTTTATTTTATTTTTGAGGGACAGAGACAGAGTGTGAGTGGGGGAGGAGCAGAGAGAGAGAGGGAGACACCGAATCAGAAGCAGGCTCCAGGCTCTGAGGTGTCAGTGCAGAGCCCCACGTGCGGCTCGAACTCATAAACCGTGAGATCACGACCTGAGCAGAAGTTGGAGGCTAAACCCACTGAGCCACCCAGGTGCCCCTCAGTCTTAATGTCCTAATATGAGGACCTCGTGAGGTTGGGCCATCAGCAACCTAATATAATAGCATATATTAGGCCATCAGACTCTTAGAGGATATGAGTCTTAATATGAGCATATATTAAGTATGCTTGTGAGATTGGGCCTCACGACAAGGGCTCCTTCATCATGAGGAGAGCAAGTCTTATGCTCTTATTGCTTCTTCACCTTGGGCCCCAGAATGAGACACACAGAGCAGACATGCACCTGACCCGAGGCTCATACCCAATCCCAGCCACCCGAGTCTGAAGCAGAGGTGCCCCAGACAACCTGCAGACCTCTGAGTGAGCATAAGAAGTGCTTGCTGTTGAAAGCCACCAAGTTTGGAGGGTAGTTTATTATGCAGCATTAATTGCAGCCATAGTTGCCTAATATATCAATCCTCAAGGAGAACCTCCAAAGGCCTCAAGACTATGACTCATTGCAAACGTTTATCACGACTGTAATGAATCTATACCATGTTTACCACTCTATCTTAGCACGTGACATACAGGAAGCTCTTCATAAGTGTGTGTTGAAGAACAAATGAAAGCTTTTCTAGGTCAAGTTTCTCTCTATTTTGTATCATACCCAATTGCCTTGCCTCCTGGATAATGTTCTTAGTAATTGAAAATTGTGATTTTGTTTTCAGCTGTGTCTGTCCTCAAGCATTTATGATTTTGAACAGGAGATAATCTGGATTAATAAGTACTGTGAGAAAGAAGTGTTTGGAGAGCACAAAGTTTGGGAACCGGATTCAGACTGACAACAAAGTCATTAGGGGATGGGGAATGTAAGATGTCCCAGTAGACCCTGGGGAGGAAATGTTTGAGTCGTTTTAGAAATGTCAATGCCAAATATTGAAGCTAATAATAGTAGTTAGGCATTTTCATTAAGTGCTTTACATTAAGTGTCTCATTTGAGATGGGTATTCAGATTATTTTATAAATGGGTATTCTTATTTTATAAATGTAGGAAGTAAGGTTTAGAAACCTCAGGTAACTTGCCTGAGTTCACAGAGCTGGTAAGTAGTGGAGACGGGCTTATATCCAGGGGCGATTGACCCCAGCATCAACTTATAAGATCAAGCAAAAAATGTCATCAGTATAGTTATTGATCCTGGGCCACTGGACCCAAGATGCTGTTGTCCTCGATCCTTGATTTTATTTCTCTTATTTGGTTCGTTATCTCCTATCCTCCTCCCTCTTTTCTTCAAACGAATTCATTCATAATTATAGTTGTGGGTGGGGAGAGAAGTGCTTTTCCTCTGTGCCCATAGAGAGATGAGAATATGCAGGAAGGGGGCCACTAATTAGCTGGTCCCAGCCCTTCACCAGACTAGCATGGTTTCTTTTTTTTTTAAGGCTTCAAGGCAGGGACCAGGCTGGGCAAAGAACAATGAGTAAGTCATGGAGGTGATGCTTTTAATGATACATTCACTAATGAAACGGCACTCCATGGGTTCACTTATTAGTAACTTAGCTCAAACAGCCATGTCCTACTGTCAGCTTGCCATTGACGACTCAGTGTGACCTCAGAATTGTCAACTCCACCTGAAAAAGAGCAAATGTTGCAGAAAATACAGGAGCAGCAGCATAATTTGGAGTGGAAAGATTAGCAACAACAGGGAAAGCTCTCGAGTCTCTATATTTCTAGTTTGCTGGGGAATTATGCCAGAAGTGTAGTTATTTGAAGAACAGGCTAACCTTGCAGTATTTAGGTTTGCATTTGATTTGTAAACAATAAGATGACTTGATTGAATGTTTTAGAGGCTGGATGAGAGTGTTGGCACTGGAGGAGTGACTAGCAGAACTCCATTCTCAACTAATTATATAGTGTGACTCTTCTTTATGTTTTCCAGGGCATTGGGGTTTTTAACTTTACCTTCAGAAAATGATTTATGGGGAAAATACTTCTGTACAGACCTTGCTTAATGACTGGGGGATCATGAACGATACATGCATGTGAAAGTTCATGATTCTTCCCATTTCTACAACCTCATTTATTTGAGTAACTCAATGCCCCTTATGTCAGTTATTGAATTAAACCTTTTAATATCCTTCTGTCAAGTGGGAAGCATGTATTTATTTACTCTTCATTTTATGGTTGGGCAGACAGGGCCATAATGATTTGAACTTTCTTTCTTGGGGGATGAACCAGATCTTACATTCATATTTTTCATCCCTGGTTAAAGGCTACTCCCTAAGTCAGACACTCATACGTGAAATGTCCATTTTTTAGGCCTCTATACAATCTCATGAACCATTCATGATTCCCACGCATTTGGTGCTTTCTTGGTGCAAAGCTAAATGAACATAGTTTTATTTTGTTTGTTTGTTTCTGGGCTCTGATGGTCAAACTAGAGATGCTCCAAGGTGAAATGAATTCCTGGGAATAGTATCGCATGAAATCTGATGGTTTTCATTCTCACTGGTGATTACGTCATGTTTACTAGTGAGGAAATCATGGAATGGGCAATGCCTCTGAAGCTTCCTCAGCAGTGTGAGACCGAGAAGCTTTCCCGATGTCATGCACATGGCAGACACATGTTGGGGCCAGTCTCTTTCTCATGCTCTCCTCTCGGAGTTCCCCTTCAAGGCTTTCCAGGTCCTGTGTCCTCTCACGTTGTCTCCTGTGACTTCAGGGTGATCAGCTCATTTCTCTGAGCCTCTAAAGCAGCTCCATTCTCCTCCAGTTCCCACACCTTCCCTGCCTTTGGCTATCTAGTCACGAAGCCAAGCAGTAATGAAAATGGGTTTCATTAAACAGGAATCCTACTTATTTTCTCAAACCACTCTGCTAATAATCTCCCTTCTCAATATAAAGGCTTAAACACATACCAATATAACTAGGTTTTTTTTCCCAGCTATTTTTTTTTCTAAAGAAGATTATTTCCTGGGGATAAAAATATCTCTATTCAAAATCCAGGACTTTGTTGTTAAAAAATGAAGATCTAAAGTATATAGAACTCTTTTTTTTTTCTCTAGAAGCGAATGGAGCTTGAAACTCCCACCTTTTAGTCATTTGGTTTTGAAAATGACCACAAAAGAGATCTGAAGAGCTAAAACATTTCCTCACTAAAGCATGACTTTTGCAGGCCCTTATAAATAAATCAAGATGAACATTAGAATACAGATATAGTTTATAGGCATATGAATATGGATAATAGAAATATGATTTTGTTCCCGTACTAGGACACTCACTATATAATACTCAAGGAACAGCAAGTCCACGTAAACTTGGATGGGCATTGTGTCTTTTTTTAAAGAAAACCACACACAGTTCAGGGTCGTCCTTCTTTCTTGACAGGCAGCTGGTGCAGATGCTGTCTTGATTGGGGTGGAAGTTCTTCAGCCTCTGCATCCTCTATCTAATGCCCATGGTTTCTAGTTGAGTGTATAACTTTCTATTTATCTGGAAGACTGTTTTGAAATCGGCTTCCTTGGTAGTTATCCTGACATTCGGTTCTGTGGCCTCAATCTCCTTTTTTTTTTCCCCCTTTTCCTTGTCATGAAGTTTGTGATCATCAGCAAGAAGTCAATTTTGACTCTTTCACTCTCTGGAGCTTTTAGAGCTCTTTGCAAATACCAGGAGCATGACCCTGGAAATTTCTTTTCCCCCAGAAAAGGAAAAAGCTCCACTTGTCAATCAGTCATCCTGAGCATAAATTCTTACAAAGGAGTTCAGAGCAGCCCCTGTCTAAATCCATCAGGATGCAGGGGAGGTGGGGGATAGGGGGTCAAGTTACTAAATAATTGTGATCAGCTTTAAAGTCTAGCTTCAGGGTTATTACTTACATTGCTTTTCGAATGTAGCATAGATGCACAAAAGAATGAAAGAACACCAACTCCTTTGTTACTGGGCAGGTTGGAGGAGCAAGGCATTCTGATTAATGGAACTTCTGGTTAGTTGACTGGTAACCTATTCATGGACAGAGCGTACCCGGGGCAGGGGTTTGGCTGAGGATCACAGAAAGATGAATGCCTCTTTTCAGATGTGCATAATTTAACAAGTCACCCCACACTACTTTGTATTTTTCTTCATATTTGTTTTGTTTTATAGTGAGTTGTCCATATATTTCTCTCACCCAGGAGGTTACAAGCAATTTTGGACTGGAAGTGTTTCTTTCCATCTTCGTAAAACCTGTAAAATATTTCATTGTAGATATTCATTAAACATTTGCTGAGTTATATTGATTTTCCCCATCTAATATGTGTTTAGATATATTGCGCTACCAATGACAAATGCCCACGGTGTACATCAATGCCTTGAGCAGAAAAAAAAGGCCTGAAAAACATGAAGCTAGTGTATACTTTGATGACTTCTATAAAACTTATAAGCAAAACTTTTCCTTGAAACTTCACATGTTCATGAAATGATACCTGAAATCCTGATATATACACATTCTCTCTCTCTCTCTCTCTCTCTCTCTCTCTCTCTCTCTCACACACACACACACACACACACACTCACACACACATGCACACAATCTGTTTGAAAGATACTCTATCAGAAATGTAAAAAGATAAAAGTGGATCATAGAACAATGAAGGCCCTAGAAAATACTGGACATATGATTTAAAGAGATGAAATGTGATTCAATAACAAATACTTACTCAGTGTGTCCTGGCTGTACCGTACCTTACTAGGGTACAAAAACAAAGAAGCTAAACATAGGGCTCCTACTTTGTTTTACACACTGCTGTAGGTCTGTAAGTAGATTGAGGCTAACAAAAGATATTCCTACTCCTTGCCTGCAGAGCTAAAGAGGAGAGCCCAACAATTAGCAATTAACATAGTAAATGAACTATATATGCAGTGACCATAAAGGGGGTACATACAATAGACAAAGGAAAAACAGATCAGGGTAAGTGAGAGGGCTGTGTAGCCCGGTAAACAGTGTGATGAAAGTCAGCTTCTTTCAGAAGGTAGTATTTGAGCCAAGACTTAGAAGTTAGCCAAGCAGACAACTTGGGGAAGAGTATTCCAGGCAAATGGAATGGTCACTACCAAGGGTGAGAGCAAGCTTGGCAGATTGAGGGACAGGAAGTAGGCCATTGTGGCTAGACAGTAGCAAGGGGTGAAAGCAGAATTGTTTCACAAGGTCAGGTGGCAATAGGGTCTCCCAGGACCCTGCAAATGGAAACTAAGTAAAATAGAGATTATTGGCAGAGAAGCAATGTGATCTGATGTATACTAGCTATTGTGCTGAGGACAGGCTATAGAGGTGCTTGAAGCAGGGAGACAAGTTCAGAGGCTTCTGCTGGCTGTGTGACCCAAGTGCAATATGAATATGTCCAGTTTGTTGTCTTTTCCCTTCATTAGTTTACAAGGTCTCTTAGCAAAGGCACATCCTATCCAAGTATCCTTTCTAACATAGGTTCTTAACACATGTATTTTGAATGAATGGATACATAACTTAAGTATATCACTAAAATCCCCCCCAAAGTTTAGGATATAGTGCTCTAGACATGCAGAGGAGAGCAAAATCATCTGTAACTTGCAAGGTTTGTAGTGGAGGAAATATTTCAAGAAGATTGGTGTGATGGTAGCAGTGGTAGTGAAAATAGCAACAGGTACCATTAATTGAGAACACACTACATCCCAGGCTGTGTGCTAATGTTTTACATGTATCAGCAAATGCAAACCAGAGAAGGGAATCCCCAGCACAGAACATAAGGATGCAAAGTTCAGGGTTTGAATAGGTGGCTGGCTGATCATTTTGCTTTGTTGAAGACCTGATGCAGAATGCATGATGGAAGATAAAGCTGGAAAGGTGGGTTGAAGCTAGATCATGGAAAACCTAAAATTCACACATTATGCAGGTCTTTTGGATATTATTCAGGTTTTTGAAGTTTAGTTGTTTATTCAGCCGTGGAGTGATAGGCTTAAAGCTGAGCTTGGGAATGATTAATACAACTCCTAGATTACCTTTGAATCATTTTGCTAGAGAACAAAACTGGATGAGCAGTTGTTGCTAAGATCAAAATTACAGCTTTATCACTTGGAAGCACTGATGTGGAAAACAGAAAAATGACACACCCTGATATTTGCATGAGCCTGTGCAGTTCGCAAAGCCCTCGCATTCACATTATCTCACTTGATCATCACAGCAGCTCTGCTAGGTGGCATTGTTATCACATTTTACAAATTGAGATGATTTATGCAAAAGTGATCGGTGCACAGCCTGGCCTGTAGTAGATACTCAAGAAATGTTAGCTCAAGTGGAAAAATAAGGAAGTACAGGCTTAGAAAGCCCAAGCATATTGCCCAAGGTCATAGAGCTGAAAATAAATGACAGAGCCAAAACTTAAAGCCAGTTTGTCTGCGTCTAATTCTCTTTGCTCAGACCCTAACTGCTTCTCTGCCATCCACCAGAGTATCTCAGAAGTTCTTGGAAAATGACAGGTAAAGGAATCTAGCATAATACCTAGTTAGCTAACCTAACACAAATCCCAATATGGGAAATGCTATTTAGTATCTTGTATAAAATTTTATTTTAAGGGCTTCAGACATATACATATATATTTAGATTATATATGTATATATGCTTTGATATGTTATATTTTTATACATTAGTATATTTGCATGTACATATGAATGTGTGTGCATATGAGTATAGGTATGTATATATGTGAAGCATTAGTTTGCTAAGGTTGCCATAACCAAATACTACAGACTGGGTAACCTAAGCAACAGACATTTATTTTCTCAAAGTTCTGGAGGCCAGAGGTCCAAGACCATGGTGTGGGCAGGTTTAATTTCTACTGAGGCCTTTTTTCTTGATTTACAGGCAGCCATATTCTCTCTGGGTACTCTTCTGGTCTTTTCTCTGTGTGCCTTCATTCCTCCATCTTGTTGCATGTCCAAGTTTTCTCCTCTTATAGAGAAACCAGTTGGATTGGATTAGGATCAACTCCAATGATCTCACTTTAATTTAATCACTTCTTTAAGGCCCTATCTCCAAATACAGTCACATTCTGAGGTACTGTGGGTTAGAACTCCAACACATGAATTATGAGGAAAATATAATTAAGGTCACAACATATTTATTATTATTGATTTTTTTTTAATGTTTTGCTCCCAAGCCTTTTAGAAGTAGTGGCATCTGCGATCTCCTGTTTCAAATTTTCAAAATGTAGTATTTGTTCATTAAACATTTCCTGGGGACAGTCAAGGCCTTGGAACAATGACATG
Source organism: Hyaena hyaena (assembly GCF_003009895.1). NCBI lineage: Eukaryota > Metazoa > Chordata > Mammalia > Carnivora > Hyaenidae > Hyaena > Hyaena hyaena. The sequence continues at coordinate 2,079,293 of NW_024080918.1, forward strand.
GGCACAGTGTGGTTTATCAGTGGACATGGCATGAGCTTTGGACCCCTGTCCCCTTGGTTTTAATTCCAGTTCCATTGCCATTCTTTTACCTGTGTGGCCATGGGCTGGTGACTCAACCTTAGTTTCTTCACCCATAAATTGTGGATAAGAGGGCCTTCTTAATAGGTTTGGGTGAAGATTAAACATAATTTATGTAAACATGTCTAGCACAGGGCCTGCCCCTTCACAGGGGCTCAGTAAATGTTAGGTCCCTTTTCAGTCACAGCCCTGAGCTCACAGGGCTGTGCTCCCTCAGACAGAGGGAGATATGCACAGATAGTTTTGCTCGAACGTGATATATGCTACGAGGGCTGTGTATAACAAAAGACTGTGTTTGTTGGAATGTTTTTTTGGTATTAGTTTAACCAGGATGCTTCTGTAGTAAATACAGCAGGAACCCAGTTCACCATTCTGTTGAAAGATCATTAGCTAAGCTAAAAAAATATTTTTTAAAAAAGAGTTATGTTCTATCCAAACCTTCAGGGTAAAGAAAGATTGAATAATTAAAAGCCCAGATGGTTTATCCCACCGCAGTAGGGCAGCCTCTAAAATTTCCCTCAGAGACACCCCCATCTCTGGGTAGTCTCACCCTTGTGTAATTCCCGCCTCCTCCGAATGGGGGCAGGATGCGGTGATTCCCTTCTAATGCACGCAACGGGGCAGAAGTGGGAAGGCATTCTGACGCCGCGAGTTACAAAAAGACTGTGGCTGGAGTCCTGACTCCTCTCCTGGGCGTCTCTGCTCCTCACTCTCATCTCCGTCTCTTCCCCTATTCTCTCTGTCCGCAATCACCAGATGCCGCATTGGGAGGACGCTGCAGAGCTCGTGGATAGGCCCACGCGGGTGGATACGAAAGTGCATCTTCTACATCCTGCCCACAGCCTCTCGCGCAGAACTGCCAGCAGGTTGTCCACGGCCAGCTGAATCTTGACGTGACTGCAGCGGTGGCCCACAGCTTGACTGAGCCTTGACCCCAGCACTCAGGTCAGCCACACCTAGATTCCCAACCCACAAGAGCTCTGAGATAATAAATGGTGGTTTGTTAAGCTGCTAGGTTTGATGGGGAATTGCCACACAGCAATAGGTAAGTACTACTCACAGGGATATTTGCACTTCATTCAACTTGAATCGTTTCACATGATAATGGAAATCTACCTTTTATTTCTTTACAAGGGTCTTTGTACTTCGGTATCACATATACACCATAAAAAAAAGAAGAGGTGATGTAATCAAAGGGTGATTTTTATATTAATTTTTCTTTTTAGTAGCATCATTGGATAGAATATTATTAACTTAATAGGAGAAAAAATAAGCAAAGATACTGTATGTTCACCCACTAGTAAACAGGTCAGGTATGCCATGGCATTGCTAAAAAACACTTTGCATACCACAGTACTAAATCACAGCACAGTTTAGGGTCAGGGCTCACAAACGGGATCTGTGTGTGGAGCTCTGCTTAGAAAGCTGTCGGAAGTGGGGTGCTTGGTTGGCCCTGTTGGTTAAGCCTCTGACTCTTGATATCGGCTCAGATCATGACCTTGCAGTCATGGGATGGAGCCCTGCGTGGGGCTTCATGTTGAACGTGGAGCCTGCTTGGGATTTTCTCTTTCCCTCTCTCTCTGTCCCTCCCCCACTTTCTCTCCTGTCTCTCAAAATAAATAAATAAAACATTAAAAAAAAAAGAAAGATGTTGGAAGAAAGCGTTAACAGTGGGATCTTAAGAAAAGAAGGAGCCTTATGATTGAAAGCCAACATATTTAATTTTTACTCTACTAGATAAAAATGCAAATAGATTCCTCATCCACCTTTTAAAGGATAGGTGCAAAATACATAAAGGCATTTACAAGTTGTATTTATAAGGCACTTCCATGTCTGTTCTTTATATCTTTCCTATATAACCTATGCTGTTTCATAGTTCAGTTGTGAGATAGGTCAGATTAAATGTTTTTTGCCCCATTTTACAGGTGAAAAATAGAGATATGATTCCAGCACCTTGGGGATACAGATTTGACTAAGCCTTCTTTCATTGCAACAAATTGAAAATTTGTTTCATACCTCTTAAGAAGTATCTATTGATCGATCGATTATCTATTCATCTATCTATCCATCCATTCACCCACCCACCCATCTTTCTATCCTTGGTACTTATCCAAAGGTGAGTTATCTGACAGTTGCAACCTTCTGAAAGATAGTCATGAGCCTGGAGGTAGGAAGATGTTCTTGGCACTGGTTAAAATATCTGCCAAAGACACATGCAGTAAAATGTAAACTCTGAAATGGTAGTACTTAATTCTTTAAGAATTTCTTAGCCTTTCTATGAAGAACCCGTAGACACTTTTTTAAAAACACAATTTTAACAAGTTTGTGTTTGTTAATTTGTTTGTTTCCAAGACGGAAGAAAACTAAGTGTGGAGACAGAACTGGTAGTGAGAAAGACTGAACAAGAACAGAATTAGCTGACAGCCAGGAGGGCTAGAGAAGGAATTTAAAAGCAACCATAAAACCAAAGAAAACAGTTGGAGATACTTTTATAGTAATGATAAACATTGTGACTCATTTCAAAATGCTCTACAATAATAAATGCTCATAATTATCACCCCCCCCCCAATCATTAAAATGTCAAATGTTTAAGGAGACAAACAAATTGTAGCTGGCATATTTGGAGTATTTACTTTGTAGCAAAAAATGTTAGGCGCTTTACATCCATTATCTCTAATCCTTTCAGTGCACAAGGTTTTGGAGATAGGAAATACGACTTTCAGAGTTTAAACCATTTCCTTAAGGTCATACAAGTGCTAATAAGTGAGCCAGGATTCAAACTTAGATATCTCTGATTGAAAAGTTTCCACTCTGTCCACTATTTTACACAACCTGAAAGATGCCAATCAAAACCTGTTTAAGATTTAAAAAAAAAAAAAAAGGTATCTTACTGCCTAAGGTTATGGTTTGCTAATCTGGAAACTGAATCAATCCTGTTCTATCCATAATTCTTCCAAAGTATCACCTAAGTGAAATATTAATCTTTGTGTACGCTTTGGTGGGGAGAGGAGTATATTTTCCTGCTTGGCACGAACAGGGTATTTTTTAAAAAGTTAGACTTATAGCAGCAAACAGGCTGCTTTGTGAAGCAGTGAGTTTACCATCTCTGAGAATATCATAGCCATCACTAACATTTTCCAAGAATGCTAAAGATGTTATTTCTATACAGAGTAGGATAGATCACTAGGGACCTGCCTCATTTCTAAGAATCCGTGTCTCAAAAATCCTATTTCTTCCTAATATGCAGTATTTCTAGCAACTTATAAGTAGGGAAGAAAGATTTGCTACTAGATGAATTATTATTCTTTAGAGCACAAAAATAGTGAGTTCAACCCCCTTGGCAGTTGCATTTAGCTAACCATTTTTTTGTGTGTCTTTAATTTTTTGGTGTCAAATGGATCACTGCATGTTCAATGCTTAATTACCGAATCTTTATCATCCCCAAATACTTCCGTGCTTAATATTTATTAAAACCCTTTTTTCAGTGAGACAAACCTCATCTACCATCTGAAATCTAATTTTCTTGACATTTTGTAGTCGTTATGAACTAATAATATACAGTGCTGTTTGAAATAATTTCTTATGTTATACAATGAAATTAATTTTTCCCTTTTGATTTTTAATACATTTCTCTTGTTCTATTCAAAGAATGGTAGGGTGCCTCCTAATGATAATTTTGACCAGTCATCTTAAATTGCTGTCCAAAACAGTAGTGTTTCACATGAATATTTTTATTAAATTTCCCATGATGTTACATATGATTAAAAAAAAACTACTGTGGGAAAAAAAAGCAAGAAAGAAAGAAAAAGAAAAAGAAAATAAAGCCAAAGGAATATATAATCAAACATTAATATCTTACTCAGAACAGATGAAATAAACCTAAATCAGCTTATGTAAGTAAAGATAAATATTTGTAAGATGAGTTTCATTGATTAATACATTTGGCCATTCATTTCAGGCTAGGCTTATCTGTTAGGCTCAGTAGGCAGAGTGTGAGGGATCCACAGTATTTTCAGGAGCACACAAAAATGTTTTAGTTTAAAAATCAGAAGAAAAAAAAGAACTTTTAGGTAAAAGAAATTTTTTTTAATGAATTTTTAAAAGATATTTATTTTTGAGAGAGACAGAATGTGAGCAGGGAAGGACAGAAAGAGAGAGGGAGACACAATATCCAAAGCAGGCTCCAGGCTCTAAGGTGTCTGCACAGACCCCGACACGGGGCTCAAACCCACAACCCATGAGATCATGACCTGAGCCCAAGTTGTATGCTTAACTGACTGAGCCACTCAGGCACCCCAAAAGAAAATGTTTTAATAGATAATATGAATATATTCATCTTTATAACCAATGTGATTATAAAATAGAATTTAAAAGTGGCCCAAGAAGGCAAATGTGCCCTGGGACCATGCAAGATATTACATGGTCCAGATTCAGTCATTCTAACAGGATTTGCTGAGCTCCCTGCTATCCGTCAGGGACTGCACTAGAGCTGATATATGTGTGGGGCGGGAAGAGAGGGGAGTGAAATGGTACATGAAGAGAACCCAGCTTTTATCCTCAAGGAATGTGTGAATTCCTAATGAGAAAAGGAAGTATGTGAATGGATCAATACAATACAATGTGGCAAGTGGTACTATAGATACAGACGAAGTGCAAGGAGAGTACTGAGAAGGCAGGAACACCCCGTGCCTGGTGGCCGTGGAGGGGGGCAGGGTTCATACGGCACGTGGTGGTTATGCTGAGTATTAAGAAATGAGATGGATTTTTTCTTTCTTTATTATTTAATGAGATGGATCAATAAGGGGGTATTGAGGGGGCTATGTCCTTGGCCAGTGGATGGCATGAGCAAAGGCCTTGGAGCACGATAGGCGTTGGTATTTACCAGAAGCTGCAGATGGTACATTATGCGTGCACAGAGTATATGCAGGTGGCCTTGGGAATGTAGAAAAGGTAGGCAGGGTGCCATCCTTGCCCTGCCAATGAGATTATGTTATATTTTATAACACAGGATCTATGTTTCTTAACCTTGGCATTAAATACTTTTATCATGCGGCTCCCATCGGCAGTACCCACCCCCACCCCCCACCAAGCGCTCTAACAAAATGCTCTAATGCCAGTCACCCAAATGGACCTGGTTTCCTACTTCTACTCTTTTGTACATGTTCTTAACTTTATTTGTAATGCATTCTGTCCTTCCCTGACATCATAGACTTCCTCCCTGAAGCCACCTCAGCCTCGGGCAGCACATTTACCAGGTCACACGGTACAGAGCTGAGAAGGACCTTTGGGATTATCCAGTCACTAACGCTCATTTGGCTGATAGAACTGAGGCCCAGAGAAATCAAGCAACTCGTGCCCATTCCCACAGGAAGGAAAACAGAACCAAATTCGCCTGACTTTTGGTGCTACTGATTTCTGTAGCAGTTGTCTCCACATTTGGCGATTAATCACGTACTGCCTTGACGTAGCTGGTGTCATCTTCAAAGATTTAATTTTACCGTTTGATTTGTTTATACATTGTTACAGTTTTCCTTCCAAATGTCATTCCCCTGTGGGCTGGAACTGCCTCTTATAGTGATTTCCCACGGGACCTAAAGCAGTAAGCCCTTAAATAGTTAATAATCTGGTTCAGATTTCTCATCGTCATGAAATGATTTGCCTTTATTATAGAGAGTATTACATCCATGGCTAGAAAGGAAGAACAAAAACAAACTAGCACCTGTCTTCATTTGGGTTTTCAAGGACCAGAGAGCCTATGATATTCCTGTGCCCTTGGTTTATTGAGTGTGTTCTTCAGGGGATAAAAGAGACTGTGAAAGGTGGGGATAGAGATGGGGGAAGGGCAGGTGTGGCCTTGGCAGCCTGGTCTGTTTGACAGAGGGAGTCCTGGAGCATTCATCACCTTGCAAGATTGTTCAGCAAGGGGCAGGGCAAGCCTTTCCCACCTCCTTGCTCCAAGAAGGACACCGTGGGCTACCCCCTGGGGGCTGGGGCCAGGAGGGGTGTGTGAATGTAATTTCCTCGAGGAGAAGGGGCTCTTGTCTGCTAAGGACAATTCTCAAAGTTGGGGGGGGGGCGTTGGGCCGCTGTGAATCACCCTTCACCATCATCACAGCGGCCCAGGACAGTGGGCCTCTTCTGTAAAGGGAAGCTCAGCGGGGCAGCAGCTGCATCTTTCACCACTTTCGTCTGCGGGACAAAAGTTCCCAACAAACAAAACAACAGAAGAAAACAAAACAAAAAACAAACATGATAGAATCAAAGAACCCATCTTCTCCATCTGCAGTTTGACCTCTCTGGTTCGCTCATAAATTTTCTCAAATTATTCCCAAGCAGCTTCACCTAACCTAATGTCCATATTGACTCCTTGTGTCAGAAGAACAGATTTAATGTACAAATGATTCAGTTCTTCTAATGGTGTGGTTTACTGTCTCAGAGGAATGTGATCACCCTTGGGGGAAAAAAAAGCCGTAGATCATCAGAAATGTGATCATTTCCAAGGTTTTGAAGAACAGATACTGCAGATTTTTATTCTACCTCCAAATAGCCACAGTGACTAAGGAAAGCACTAAGCCTCCAAATTAATCCTCTTCATACACACCTCCCCCACCCCGGAAAAACACCAAATAATTTGCCCTGCAGCTAACAACAGCAACAACAACAACAAAATCCACAAAAATAAAGAAACCAAAAAAAGCAGACAATTAAAAACAAACAAACAAAAAACAACTAAAGCCTATATAAATGGAGAGTTTTCTTTAAGATCTCATCAGGCATAAAAATGTCTGTTGCGTGCAGAGGCACAACTCTGAAATTAAAACACAATCTGCCCAGCAGTGTGGGGTCTAGCTGTGTGTGACAATTCCTAAAGACACCCTCCCTTTGAACCTGGAAAGTAATTTCGCTAGTTCTAATCTTAGGTTGAGCCTGGCAATTAGGATTCCTTCAGGTCTCTGTGACTATAAATGGCCCCCGTTCTCATTCCCATTACTCTCCAAAACGAAGTCCACATTTTCGTCAAGGCCTGGGCACCTCTGTTTACTCTGCTAAATCTGCATTGCCTCCAATGGGGCGCATGGTTCTGCATCTGAATTTGGGATGTTAGTAACAAAAGGAGGCTTTGTGCTTCCAAAAGCTGCGCCCAGCGACCCCAGGAAGTAAGGAAACCACTTGGGCCCATTATGTGGTTTCTTTCTCTGTGGTAATCTTTGCCTGTTGCTCCTGGGTTGATTTTTTTAATCTTCATTATTTTGTACCTTTCTCACAGTGTGAGATTTAGAATAATTCAGCTTTCTGCTGGAAAGATAAAGCAAGAGGTTCTTGCAGATTTCCTTGAGCACGCTGAAGTTTAGTGGGGATCCCGGCCCCCATGCTATTTCCTTCTTAGCCCCCAATCAGATGAGAGGCCCGGCCATCCCTTTGGCTTTGCACACCAGGTTGTAAATATCGATTTGGAGAAAATAATTACTACTAGTAATTTCTAAGAAAACTAGGGTCAAAAATTCTATCATGTCTTCTTTTCTCTGGAATTTGTACCTGTTACATTTATGTTTAAAATATGCCAAACTCTTAATGTGTTTGGCATAAAAAGAAAAACCAATTAGCAAATGGACATTCAAAAATGTTTCTCTTTCTCTGAAAAATCATTTTATCATGCAATCTCCGTAATTATAATTCTTTAACCCTCAGATTGTGGTGGAGCTCATGAGAAGTTAAATAAGCAGTCAAAATGCATACCAGTCCCTCAACATTCCCTACCATGTACTTTGCTTTGCACAATTTTTTAAGTTAAAAAAAAAACATTTAAAGTGGGTGCATTTTCCCATGACCTGTTACCAGTAATAAATTATTCCCAATAACACTTTTTCTTACCAATAATAATAATAAATATTACCAATAATGTTAGCAGAATAAATGAGTTTTGACTACAAGGTCATGGAGGAGAGAACGGTCTTGGGTAACCCCACCATGGAGGCTGGAGAACGGGAGCGATACCAAATGGGAGTTCAGGAAAAACAACTATTTCAGTAGGAAGGTGATGTTGATTTTGTATATGGCGTATTTGAAGTGACTTGGGAAATCGAACTGGAGACTCCATTCGGAACTATGAAGGGAAATACAGACGTGATGAAAAATCTGCGAGGCATGGCCATCTTTTGGACCTGTGGATCTCTCTTAAATGTCACAAATTTGTTTGTCCTCATTCATTCACCTGTATGTAAGAGAAAGAATGTGCCAGGCATCCAGGGGTTGCACAAGAGGTTCCAAGTGAAGACAGGCTCGTCTGAACCACTGAATGACAGCCCCATCAATACATCCTTGAGGGTCAGGGGAAGGCCGGCAGAGTGACTCCTGCAAGCCCCACTCTATATGCTAATGCTGTTAATGGGTTTGTCCTGATGAGAATTCAGAAGTTAGAAATTGGCCAATTTTCATTCCCATTCAACTGATAAGGGGTGGTCAGTGAGCTACTTTAAACCCCAGGAGATTATGGGTTTTGGCTTCGCTGCCCACATGTCTAAAGGAGGCCATAATTTCTGATAATTCCTACTCCTGGAGGGGAGAGAAAGGGAATGGGGAAACTGTTAGTCTGGACCTAATTCTGAACCACAAGGGGGAATTGGTTGATGAAGTGGAAGTGATTGAAACTAAGGGGGAAAGTGTCCATGGTGCGTCAGCCTAAAGTGGCAACCATGAGTGAGGAGTTTGGGCCTGGCGGATGTGTTCCCTGGGTCTCAGGACTGGCATCTTAAAAGGAGAGGAGAGCAGACAGATGTAATTCCACAGCAAAATTGTGAAAGGGAAGGAATTTTAAGAGAACTGGAAAACATTCAGGCATAGGATTCTAACTATGCAGTTTCTAGTTTTTCCCTCAACTTTATGGAGGTATAATTGATAAAGACAATTATAAGCTATACATTGTAAGTGGACAGTGTGGTGATTTGATACATGTATGCAGTGGGAAAGGATGTCCTCCATCAGGCTAATTAACACATCTGTCACATCTTCCTTTTTTCCCCTCTTTTTTCAATGAGAATATTTAAGTTCTACTCTCATAGCAAACTTTAATTGCACAGCACAATATCAACTTTAGCCCCTGTGTTAGATCTTTAGAGTTTATTCATCTTACCAAAAGTTTATATCTTTTTACCAGCCTCTTCCTATTTCACCCCCCGGCCAGACCTTGGCAACTACTTTTCTACTCTTTTTCTAGGAGTTCAAATTTGTTGTTTTAGATTCCACGTATAAGTGACACCATACAGTATTTTTCTTTCTCTGTTTGGCTTATTTCACTTAGCAAAATGCCCTTCATATTCATCTATGTTGTCATAAATGGCAGGTAATAAAAAAAAAGAAATGTCAGGTAATATTTCATTACATACACACACACACACACACACACACACCTCACATTCTCTTTATCCATCCATCTATTGATGAAGGACCATTGTGGATAAAAACTGCTGTTTCAAATGATCTTAGAGTATTAAAAAAGGGAGACTTTATTAATCAGAGAAGAGAAAATTTCTGACAAGCCCAAATTTTTATGTACAAGCTTTTAATAAAAGAAGCATAATTTATCCAAATAAATGAAACTTTGGTTCTCAGGATTCTAAGATTTGCTTACTTAGACTGAGCTTTCTGATTTATTTTTTCTACTCTTGTTATTTTAGTTGAGGAAGACTGAGCTCACAGTTGCCACAAAAGTGGTTAAGGTCAGGTTCTTAGTGACACACCATGACTGCAGCCCAGTAGTTCTGATTCTTAGTCTAAGCCTCTCTCTGCCACATGACTGGTTTCTAAACAAAACCAGTCTGTGAATTCTAAGGGATCCCAAAGCTTTTCTGGAGTGAAAGGAGCCCTGAGTGAGCAGTGCTCTTGTTGGCTCCCACCCCTCACCTCCCCAGTCCTGCTTTCAACAAAAGAGTTTCCTTTTCTTTTCTTTTTTTTTTTTTTTTTCCCCTGGTTATTTATTTTGGAGGGAGAGAGAGAATCCTAAGCAGACTCTGCACTATCAATGCAGGGCTCAAACTCACAAAGATCATGACCTAAGCCAAAATCAGACCCTTAACCAACTGAGCCAGCCAGGTGATCCAATTCTCCTTTTTGTTTTGTAAATATGGTGAGAGGGTATGATTTCATTTTGTAAGGCAGTTCGTCTAAAATCTTTGAAAACCTGTACCCTCCCTCCCCCCAGGTCATTTCATTGGTTATAATTCCAAAAATAAGAGTATTGAACCAGATTCTGTGTGTGTGAGCAATGATTAGGATGGAGGCTCAAATAAATGTGTGTTAAAAAATTAAGTACAAATATTATTCTAATAAAACCTAGGACATACAAGCAAAGAGGAGAGAAGGAGCCTGATCTATAAGACCCTCCAGAAGCCTGCAGCTATGAATTGACTGGAGTTTCTAAAAATGGCAGTGAAAAATGCACTTCTTAAAATGATATTTGGGAGGCGCCTGGGTGGCTTAGTCGGTTGAGCGTCCGACCTTCGCTTAGGTCATGATCTCGCAGTTCATGGGTTCGAGCCCCGCGTCGGGGTCTGTGCAGACTGCCAGCTCAGAGCCTGGATCCTATTTCAGAGTCTGTATCTCCCTCTCTCTCTGACCCTCCCCTGCTCACGCTGTCTCTCTTTCTCTCTCTCTCCTAGAAATAAATAAAAAATATTTAAAAAAATTATATTTGGAAGATGATGATCAAGGACCACAGCTTTGCTAAATTTTGTCTTGTTTTGACTCAATTCTGATAACTGGAGTGATCTCAACCACATATATAGGCACCTAATTATAATCATAAATTTAAAAAATATTGTTAAAATATTTACTATATTTATCCTAAATTTAATGGATTATAATCTGGCAGTTTTAGCCAAACGCTTTTGAAAAATCATATTCAGCTCTTAATCTGCGTGCTCCAAGGTTTGGCCAGAAGATGTGTGAAGCTTGGCACATTCCCTTAGGTGTTCCAAGTTCTCTTCTTTGCCTTCCTCTACTGCCCCTGGTTTAGTTTCTGTGCATGGCTAATGGAGTTAATGGTGGCCCTTCAGCTTTGAGGCTGCTGTACCTGGTTAATGGTGATCCCCGGCCTGTTTGATGTGTTTTTTTTTTGTTTTTTTTTTTTATTCCTGCTCCAGAGAATTCTTCCAGGGCACTTCGTGGCCTGCCAGCTTCTTGCTTTCTGCTGAATCTGCTCGTGCAGAGGTTGGATCATGTCAAGTCCTTGTGTTACCTGTCTGCCTACAAACTTCTTGCTCAGCACCTCTTGAACCTGCTCATGTTTATTTAGAAAATAATTTTGGTCCAACCAAAGAAAAAAAGAATGTTTTCTGTGACATTGGCTAGAGGAATCTTCATAGGGATGGTGGCTGGATTCCTGTCTCAGAAAGAAAAGGCGTGCGGGCCCTATAGGGCATCTGCTGCTGGGCATCAGAGCCAGGGTGTTTCATTTCATTTTTTCCAAGATTGCTGTTCTGCCCTCTGCTCTGAACTGGTGCCTAATGTCCTCAGGGCCTCGCCTTATGTGCAATGAGAGCTGCAGTGTTGACCAATGGACATTGTGCTTTTCATGCCTTTGTGTATTTCGCTCCCCTGGCTCTGACTCTGCCCATGATCTCATTCATTTGACTCCCAGTTTTCTCCTCTGAAATGTTTAATTCATGCAGCTCGTGACCCTAACCTGATCTAATATCTGCAGCCTCATCACCCTGTGCTCTGGCCACACTGAATTAACAACTGATCACTAAACCTACTAGACCTTGATGTAATTGTGCATCCTTGAGAGTTTTTTTCTTCCCTTGAATGCCCTGCATCCTGCTCACCGGGCAGACTCTTATACTGCTGCTGAGAGCCTGTTCAGTTGTCTCTCCCTTTGTGAAGGGTTTCTGGGCCCCTCAGACAGTATGCTTTCCCATTTTGATCAGTCACAGTATTGGACACATTTCTTCAGTTTGTTTATTTATTCATTGGTTCAACAGGTTTCATTAATTCATTACTGGGTGCCCATGACTGTAGGGATCTGTGAACAGAGTGGTGAATAATGCAGATATGGTCTCCGATAGCAATAGCGATCAAAGGCATAGATGATTTTAAAAGTATCAATGATTAAATTAATGTGAAGAGGTATATCACATATGGGAACATAGATTGGCGCGGGGGCAATGTAATTTGGGGCTTTGAGAAGGCCTCATGTAGGAACAAGTGTTCTAGCTGAGAGTTGAACCCTTGGTGTAGACAGAAGGGTGTATGCACCATCTATCTTCATACATAGCACCTGACAGTCACTCAAAGCTCGTGGAACCAACGAACGACTAAATGTACTATCCAACCACAGTGGCAGTTTGAGGACTTCCTTAGAGTTTAATTTCTGCTAACTCATTTTAACAGTGTAAGGGCCTATAATATCAAGATAAAATGTGCATATGTGTATATATGCGTGTTCAGAAAGAATTTAGTTAATACACATACATGTATGCCACATGACCTTGAAAACTATTTGCTGAATGTTAGCCTAGTTGAAAGAACCTACGACCCAGGAAACTGACTTTGTAGCAGACGCTGCTAAATCCGGAGCTTTGCCTTCACATGGAAGGACTGACTCTCCCCCAGCTTCTGGGAAATCTGCTCAATTGAAGGCCTCAGGCCTCAGCCCTCTCGGTGCAGTGTCCTTGGCTGAAGAGAACAGTCTCACTCAAGTTCACCCTCCTTCCTTAGCATCCAACAATTGATCTACGGTGAGAAGCAGAGGCATAAAGGCCCAGCCCTCATCATCCCAACTGAGTAGAACTCTGAAGGGATCATCTGAGGATCAGAGCTCTTCATATAATTGGGTGACTGCCTTACTTTCCCTCTGCCCAATATGGCTTCCTTCTCTTCTGTCACAGGCAATATTCCAACAGTATTCCCTAATAAACTTCTTGTACACTAGTCTCTATCTCAATGTCAGCTTCCCAGAGGACCTGGCAACAGGCTCAAGGGGCCCAATAAATAGTCTCTGTCTGTCCTGCTTGAATTCTGAGCATAACCAAAATAAGACAAAAGAATAAAAGGGATTGTAAACAAAAATATCATTGTTATTACTGATAAAACTGATATTGAAAACATATGATATACGACTATGGACTGTGCTGCCTCATCCTGAATAATAGATTTAGACCCATTTAGTCCCCAAACTGCACAAGGCTGGGCAAGACTGACCCCACAGAGACAAAGCCTCCTCCTGTAAATGTACAGCTAGGAGGGGCTTCTAGAGGGATCCCACATGCTCAGATCCTGCAGCTTGCTTGCTCCTGGAGAGGAGTGAGGTGTCCAGAAAGAGGCCGGATGGTACCCAGTGGCATTCCTTTCCTGTGAGAGGAACACCGGGAATGGGCAGCAGCTGCCAGCCCTCTCCTCCCATAGCATGACCAGAGAACCAAGCTCCTGGTTTCAGAAGCAGGAGCGGCCAGAATTCTAGGGTGGCTGGGAGACCCTCACTATAGTGTAGTGGATGTGCTTTTGACATCTGCTTCTGTTGTTGTTCAAAAGAAATGGTGCAATTACCTGCTGCTCTCCTAGGAATGGAAAGCACAAAACCAAAGAGAATTTTTAATGCTTAAGTCCAAGGCTCCAGGATGAAGTCCTTTGCTACTCGTTCTGAGCAGGACTGCTGTGTCCATTTTGAGGATCTATTTTCAATGGAGGAGAACTGACATACATGTATATATAGTCACAGAAGGAAAAAAATGTGTATTTTATGTATATATCAATATACAGTGGAAATACATGTAGGAATAGAGAAATAAAGACTAGCTTCTACTTTTTCTTCTAGATTTAAGTTTATTATAAAAATAATAATATTAAAGGAAAATTTAGGAGAAAACATTTGTGTTTTGCTAAAATTTTATCACTACAACATGTTTTGCATTTTCATCATGTTTCGTCCATAAATATTAGTATTTTTGCATACACACAATTTGGAGTATTTTCCGTTTTGCTACTTGGTCTTTTTAAATGATCACTTTTAATGCTACATTAATATTCCATCTCATTAATTTACTATAATTTATTTAACTATTCCTTTCCTACTGGATATTTAAAGTGTTTCTAAATTTTGCAGTGATAAATACATCTGCTTTTAAAATTAGCAGACACAAATATAATGCAACAAGTAATTTTAAAAACTACTCCGTTCAATTATTTTACAAATATAGAAGCCGTAAGTACATTTGAAATCTTAGAATAGTGAAGTTTTGAGCTCTACTTTAAAAGAGGGAAGAAGCCTAATGGCAATTGTTTCTCCTCACAGTTAGATCTCTGTACCATGCTTGTTGATGACAACCTGGACTCCTTCATGGAAGTGACCATATCGTGTAACTTTATATCTGGAAAGCTTGGTAGAATGGCAACTGCATAGTACGTGTTCAAGGAGTGTTGGTGCATAACATAATTTAATAATAATAATAATGAAACAAAACAGATGAACATATGGAAAGCAGGGGGCAAGAGAAGAGAAGGAAACAAACCACAGGAGACTCTTTTTTTTTTTTTTTTTTTTTTTTTAAATTTTTTTAATGTTTATTTTTGAGAGAGAGAGACAGCGTGAGTAGGGGAGGGTCAGAGAGAGAGGGAGACACAGAATCTGAAGCAGGCTCCAGGCTGTGAGCTGTCAGCACAGAGCCCGATGCGGGGCTCGAACCCACGAACCGTGAGATCATGACCTGAGCCGAAGCCGGACGCTTAACCGACTGAGCCACCCAGGCGCCCCGCAGGAGACTCTTAGTGGTAGAGAACAATGGTGGGTTGACGAGGGAGGTGGGTAGGGGATGGGCTAGATGGGTGGTGGGTACTTAGGAGGGCACTTGTGATGAGCACTGGGTGTTTTATGTAAGTGATGAATCAGTGAATTCTACTCTTGAAATGGATAGTGCACTGTATGGTAACTAACTAAAACTTAAATAAAACAAATAATGAAGAATGTAGGGAGTGGAGAGTGATGACAGACAAATCCAGATGGTCCCGGAGGCAAATTTTCTTCCTCCTTTAGGTAGTTAGCAGAGAGCTGCCTCCGCTTGATCAGAGAAAAGACATTTGGTTGTTGGTGGTCCTGCCAGGCAAAACTGTTCCCAGGGACCTCAGAATAAAGACCTTGACCCTCGGCCCATACGCTTCTTAGCAATGTTTCTGAGCCTGGAGATCCTTCCCTGTCTTTGTTAGAGATATCACTTAGAGAAGCCAGGTGTTCTTTAGTTCCTCCTAGGCTATTCTATAAACATGTACCACAGAATGGAGCAAAGCTTGTTCTGTCTTGCCGTGCTCCTGGGAGCAAGTCCAGCCTGCTGGCGGAGGCAGGCCCTGCTTCACTGAAACCTTGTTCTCATGTAAATGTATTTATGGAATAGACATGGATTCAGTGTGCACTCTGCTTCTCATCTGCTTCTAAGTGTTTTCCAAATCAACCCCATATCATACATGCACTGTGCAGCATTGGGGACCCCCTTACATAACAGGGAGAAAGAAATAAAGTTATAGAAGAGAAATAGATAAGCTTTAGAGATAGGCTCAGTCAAGAATCAGATCCAGAGACAGAAAAAAAAAAAAAAAAACCAACGAAATCACAGAAAAGAGAAAGATAATCATAGAAAGATATTAAAATTAGCGTAGTTGGGGCACCTGCGTGGCTCAGTCAGTTAAGTGTGCGATGTTGGCACAGGTCATGATCTCACGGCTCATAGTTCAAGCCTTGTGTTGAGTCCTGTGCTGACAGCTCAGAGCCTGAAGCCTGTTTCGGATTCTGTGTCTCTCTCTGCTCCTCTCTCACTCATGCTCTGTGTCTCTCTCCTTCAAAAAATAAATAAACATTACAAAACACAAACAAAAAAAAGATTAGTGGAGTATCAAGACTTGGGGTGTGCTATTTGTGCAAAGGTGGATAAATAGACCAAAGAAACTGAATAAAGGATGCAGAAACATACCCACACTTATATGGCCACCT
Organism: Hyaena hyaena; assembly: GCF_003009895.1. Lineage (NCBI taxonomy): Eukaryota > Metazoa > Chordata > Mammalia > Carnivora > Hyaenidae > Hyaena > Hyaena hyaena. The sequence continues at coordinate 2,095,344 of NW_024080918.1, forward strand.
ACTCTAAAACTAAGACACCATTGCAGTTTGGTAGAGGAAGAATGGACCTCTCGGTGAAGGGTGCAGTGGGATATCAATATGGAAAAGTAATTTACTTGAGACAGATAGACTTGAATGTGAAAGGTAGAACAAGAAAGTTTCTAGAAGAAAACACAGGAGAATCTCACGACCTTGGAATTGGCTATGATTTCTTAAAGAGGACACAAAAGTCACTAACCATAAAAATGAAAGATTGATAAATTGAACTTCAATAAAATTTAAGACCTCTTTTAATCAAAAACACCATTAAGAGAGTGAAAATGCAAGCCACAAAGAGAAGACATTGACAATACATCCACACAGTTAGAACTTCTATCCATATATATTATAAATTCCTACAAATCCAATTTAAAAACAGGGATGGAGAACCCAATAAAGTGCTGGACAAAAAATTAAATAGGCACTTCACAGATGAGAATATCAAAAAGGTCAACAACGATACCAAGTGTTGACAGGGATGTGGTGCAACTTGAACATTCCTATTTTTCATGAAAATGTAAATTGGTACAACCACTTAGGATAATTGTTTGGCAATATATATTGAGACTAAATATACATCTATTTCAGGACCCAATAATTCCACTCCTAGATAAAAGCCCAAAGACTATACTGTGCTATATAGATATGTACTATAATGCACTACCCTGTTTACAGCAGCTCTATCATCCTCCTCCCCTCCCTCCTCCTCCTCCTCCTCCTCCTCAAACAAAAAACAACCCAAAGGTCCACCAACAATTGAATGGATAATTGCAGTGTATTCATACAATATAATACCCCATAGCAACAAAAATATGCACAATTGCCACCTGCAACAACATGAGTAAGTAACACAGGTACAATACTGAGTGAAAGAAGCCAGCTACAAAAGAATGCATACTGTATATCATTTATATGAAGTTTGAGAACAGGCAACACTAACTTGTGGTGACAGAAATCAGAATAGTGATTATCTCTGGGGGTGGAAGATTGACTGTGAAGGGGCATGACGGAGGACTTTGGTGAGGGTAAAAATGTTTCATATGTATATGTAAAGAATTTTTTACTGTATATGTGTTATACCTCAACAACAATAACAACAGTTGTAGGTTTTTCTTAAGCTCATATTACTAATTTTCATTAATGTATAACACCAAAAATGAAAACTGTCTGTCTCATTCTAATCCCCACCCAAAGATATCACTGCGGTATATAGCAGCTATATGGATGTGCGGGTGAAGTAGCACGTGATTAAGGAAAGTTCACTTGTGGCTTAGTCAAAAACTTGAATGTGCCTGTAATGAACTACTAATCCGGACCAGATCACTCTCAATGGCTAGAGTCCCATTAAGTTCGTTTTAGTTCATGTCTGACCCTTCTCTCTCCTCCTTCTATCACTAGGACTGTGCAGTCTGCTCACTTTTGCCAGATTACTGCTACATCCAACTCCAAGTTCATGAATCAAGCGATGGCTCTGCTGATAAATCCTTCAGTGGATTTCATATACCGTCTTTCTTCCAGCCTCCACATACAGTACTCATGTTGGATTCTCTTCTCTTAACATTGTTTAACCATCTGTTAACCCAGCCTCCCGCCCAAGGGGCTTCGTGGGGAGGAATGATTTGAAGTTTCTGCCGAAGTGCTTTACAGTTGGGGATAGTCCATTAATTGTTGATTTTGTTTGTATTCAGCATTCTGCTTCTATCTGTGGTTTTAATTGATGTGAATGTGCCCAGGGGCTTGCGCTGGACCCAGCTGTATAAATCAAATAAATAAATAAATAAATAAACAAACAAATAGAAAAATGAAGTAAATCTACCCTGGAATAAATAGATAACACAGTTTTCTCTATCTTTTGTTTTTTCAACAGTGCTTGTAAATGTGCCCTGGGGTTTATATGTGAGAAATGTATCCAAAGTTGAAAGACATAAACAATAAGCATCCATAGCCAAAGATGCAATCACATAACAATCTATACTCATCGTAGCATGGACGCTACGATGGGGAGATTTGGAATGTTTCCTTTTACCTCGTTTCACTCACCCCTTTTTTCCAGATTGTTCTGAGACTGCCAATTCCTCTGATAGTTTCTTTCACAGGTAAAACAAAAGCAAAACAAAATGAACAAGCCAAAAGTAAAAGGAAACGAAATCTCAGTGGAGTAGTACCATTCATGGGGCAATGGAGAATTCATAAGAACTGACTTTTTTCTCTACCAGGGGAATGACTGAACTCTGCTGTGGTTCACATGCAGGCTACTGAGTGGGCACAGAGCCTGCTCTGGCAGAGAACAGAGTACGAGCAGATAGGAAGATGCTCACCTCTGAAACAGAGGCTTTATATGTGCTTTGGAGCTTCTGCCCTCACTTGAACAACATGCCCAGCTAGCGGCTGCTCCCTGAACTTGCAACCCAGAATGAGAAGCAAGGTGAGGTCAACAGATCCCTGGGAAATAAAGGTTTGCTGTTGTGAGACAGATTTGGGGGGTGTGTTTACAGCAAAAGCCACCTGATACAGAGACTGGCTTCTGCAAATTTCCAGAGACGAGTCATGAAGCCTCAGATAAGCAGTCTTGCTTATGGCATGTGATATCCACAGTCCCTCCCTGGGTTGGTCACACTTTACGTCCAGAGCTTAGTTTCAGAGCAGAGTTCTGACTGTTAGAATCCTCTTTAAGTTGCTGGCCATTTGTTGGGAGGCAGTTTCACGTAAAGAACCTGGGCTTTGAAGTCAGACTCAACTGCAATTTCCTGATGCGGTAGAATAGAAGTACTACTACACGCTTCAAGGATTAAGATGGTATATGTGTATTCCTGACACATAGTAAGGACTCAAGAAATAGCTTTTACTCTTCTTCCCTTGGACCTCTTAATCTAATCCATTTTCTATAGGGTGAACTTGCAAATAGTTAGACGTCCTTTAGCAGCCACTGTTTTTGTACAATTGGTTCTTTGTACCTCGCTTTAATTTTATCCGGATAAAATCTGTTCTGGCTGGGTGTGGTTCACTGGTGGCCAGCTTTTGAGATCCTAATTCTGCCACCTAATGTATTCATTGTAACTCTTGGCTTTGCATCAACCATAAATTTGATCAGTATGTTGTCCATTTCCTCATCCTAATTGTTAATAAATATACTGCAGGTGTTTCATTAGACAGGCTCTTGGAGTCCTTTGGAGTTGTAAGCTCACAAGCATTCACACAACACTCAGATGTTCAAAGAAAATGTAATTTCTTTATTTCCAATAACCGATCTAATCTTCCTTATGAGCTTCTCATCCCAGTACGTTGCAGATGAAAACAGCTCTATTTTAAACTTTCCAGTTCGAAATATCTCAGTTTTTTTGTGGTTAAGTGGGCTTGTTTTGAGCTCTGTCTGGAGGGAGTGAACCTTTCAGCCTTTCAGATTTGCTTGCCTCCGGCTCTTTTTTCAGATGGCACCTGGAAATCTTATGTGACCTTGTAGAATTGGGATAAAGGGCTTGGACCCTCCTAACCTCGTGCTGGGTCTTGGGCTAGTCTCTCCTATGGTGGCAGTTGGAGGTGCTCCGTTTAGGAAGTGTGCCCTGGTGCTGTGTGTTGAGGTGTGGTAGCTCTGCCCCTACCCTGTTGTCATCCACACTGAAGATTAGTGGTCAGCACAACTCACTGTCTGTTCTCTTGCATAGTTAAGACTCTCAGAGAGCTTGGTCACCTTCCTCGTCAAGTTAGACCCACTTTGCTCCATTCTGGCCCTGTGCTCCCTCTAGGGTCTGGCTCTGACTCCCCCTGGGTCTCAATTTCAGAGGCCCAGTCTATATGCCTTGGCCACAGGGTCACTATGTTCCTGTTACTCAAATCCCCAGCCACATTTTCAGTGAGGTTCTGTGTGCCTCATCAGAGTCATTACACAAAACCTTTATTAACAGCATGGACTCTGGAGCCAACCTGCCTGGGTCTGATGTCCAAGTCTGTCATTTACCAGCTTCGTAACCTAAGACAAGCGACTTAACATAACTGCACCTCCATTTGCTCCTCTGTAAAATGGGGTTGTTAATAATACCTACCTTCCGGGTAGAAGGCTTATGAGGGTTACAGAAGTTACTACATGAAAAGTGCTTAGAATTGTGCTTGGTAAGCACAGGGTAGGTGCTTGGTAAGTATTAGCTAGTAGAAAACTAGAAAATAGGATGTGGCAAGTTATTTAACCTCTCTATGCCTAAGTGTTCCCATATGTAAAACAAAGATCATAATAACTCCCTCATAGCTTTCTGTGAAAATTAAATGACTTAATATGTAAAGAAATTAGAACACAGTTTGGCACAAAATAAGCCTTTTCACTGTTATTTTGTTGTTGTTCCCAGGCCACAGGAGAGCGTAGGGCAACTTGGTTCACTCTCCAACTCAGACTCCCTGTCTGTCTGCCCATGCTGCAGGCGGCCGGGTGGGCGGCTGGGCCAGTCCTTGAGAATGGAACAAAAGCCTCTTCTCTGCCTGGATTCAGCTTCCCCCGCACTCTACTGTGTGTGGCCCCCGTCCTAGATGTCAGCCTGCAGCCATGCCTCTCTGAGGGTTACTTCGACTCTGTGTCTGCCATTTCCCTTTCCCACCAACCAGATCGGACAAGCTCTCCTCTTCATTGTCTTTCAGGAAGGCACCTCCCTTTCATAATACTCTATTGTCAAGTCGCTCATGTCTGACTCTGTTTGTTGGTTAATTAAAACTTAATAAAATTAGGATTCCTTTTTCTCTCTGTACAAATTGGATTCTTGAGTCTATTTCCAGTCTGCCAACTCAAAACAGGAATCAGCTTTGAGATGATGACCCTCAAGTGGATGAATACCATTAATTCAATGAAGGGAATTCACAAGACAGTGGGATAAATGGAAGATGAAAGTATATATGAAAGCATTTAAAAAATACCCCAGTAGGACTAATAATGATGTCATTTAAGGAACCCTCTGCTACCTTCTTTTTAACTGCTGCTGCTACTCAAATGTGCCCCAGAATGACTGACCAAAGAGAGGAATGAGGTTTTCCATCACAGAGCATCTGGGAATCAGGATTTAGTTCCTGCTTCTGCAGTAAACAAATGGAAAATGATACGAGTACCTAGTTGGTGTCAGTCACTATACTTGGGGGTTTACACATATTCAGTAATTCAGGATCATTCATTGAGACTCCGATATGCCCCATATGAATTATAAAACAGTAGGGATATAGTGGTGAAAAAGATATGTTCTGTTAGAACTACAATAGCTCTACATAGTGTTATTGTTATTATCTTTATTTACGGAACGCAGGGATGAAAGTTAAGTGAAGTTAACGGACTTGGTTAATTTCATGGAGCCGGCCTAGCTGCCAGGCCCATGCTCTTTGCACAAGATAGCAGTAAGCCTGACTACTGCAGCAGGCTGAAACAGACTCCAGGGACTTGAGTTTTGGAATCCGTGGAAGAGTTTACTAAGAATAAAAAAAAAAAAAAAAACTCTGAAATTTGATGCAAAATTATGCTTGCATGTTGATATATGAATTTCTTTTACTGGAGAGAGGATCTATAGCTTCCATCAAATTCTCATGAAAGCTCTGTCAATGCAGACCTGTTTTTTCCCTAGAGTGTTTGAGGATAACTTGCTCTTGGCATTACCTCTGCTCTAAATATGTGTTTTCTCAGGCCCACTGGAAAGCACAGTTCTAAGCAAACAAGGTTGTTAGACAGTAATGGAGAAACACAGAAGGTGGGGAGAAAGTGGTTTCAGAAACTGATATTCAGATAAACAACTGCATATTTTATATAGTCAAACTCTCTAACCAGCGAAAGGGCAGGGCCACCACTTGTCTTGCACACGACACCTGCTTGAATGCTGCCTTTGATGCTCATTGTAGCCTGGTCTCCCTACAGAAAAAATTGGATGCGTGTGTTAATTTGCAGCAATGATGAAAAGAACAACAGTCTGATTCACTTTATGTCCTATTCAAGCTGGCTGTGGCCTATATCCTAGCAACTTTATGACATGCATGGATGAGACTCATTGAAAAAAAGAAAGAGGGTATGTGGGGCAAAAGACCAGACACAATTGGCTGCCAGTTCTCCTCATTTTGCCAAGACCTGCCTACTCAGTATCCGAAAGAGATTGACCACACTCTAAATATTTGTCTGTAGAGTGGGCATCAGGGGCTGCTCAGGGAAGTGGACAGAACAAGAATTTCTATTCTGAGGTGGGGCAGCCACGTCTATAAACCTCCAGATGGAAAGAGAATAACAGAGTCGATTATATACCCTGGGGTACCCTGGAGGATACCCCATAGTGACTTGCTTATTATTATTGTTATACTTTATATCTTCCTATTTCTTCCTTCCCCAGCATGCTAAATACTCGTGGATAATCCTCACATATTGCCAGCTGTCCTGTAACACTCTCTATAATATTTTTTAATCCAAAATATTGTATCCCTTGAGTGCTGAATATATTAGTTTGGATGGATAACTTTTAAAAACAATATTATTGTAGCCTTCTCTAAGCACCTCTAAATATAGAGGACAGCAACAACAAAACCTTCATCTCTTTTATTCTTGGAAATATGATTTAACCAAGCCAATGTTTATTGTAGCATAAGATCTAGAAACAATTAGAGATGTCACATATATTTGCATTTTTGATGACATTTGCAATGTAAATGATAGAATAATGGGAGACTTTGGGAGAGACATTTGTTCCCCTCTGTGCCCTGTGTACATCTTCCCACAGAGGACACTGATTTAAGGAAAGCAGCTCCAAAAACAGAATAGATAATAGAGGTGAGAATGTTATTTTAATTTTAGATTTGTGCATTTCTCTCTTATCGGATGAGGTAGAAAGGCATAGAATAAATGTCACCCAAATGACAGGTGTTAAATGCTTTTAACGTGTGTGCATATATTTGTCTGAGCATGTGTTAGTAGTCGAGGGGGATGTCTTTGGAGGTATGTCAGGTCTCGGTGTCTATGGCTGGTGTGTGTGTGTGTGTGTGTGTGTGTGTTTGGATGCACGGCTATAGCTGTGCAGGTGGTAAGGGGATGGCTCTTGAGGAGCATCTGGGAGAATTTTGGGGGGGATATCTGTGTGCATTTATGGTGGTGGCATTTTATGTATATGTATTTGTTTTCTATGGTGTATGAGTGGATGTTTGTTGGGAATGAGAACTTGAAATCATCTCTTGCAATCACCAGGGGATTTGCAGGTCATTGAATGTAACCTCCCAAACAGAAATCTCTTGTCTGTTGGGAAGATGAAAGACTAATCTGTAACAAATGACCAAAAGGTGAGGCGCTAGTCAGTGCATGGATATTTGATAAGCACCAACTGTTTATCGGGCACAATTCTTGACAAGGTGGCTGCAATGACAAATGAAGTAGTCCCAGTCTTCAGAAAAGTTTATAGTCTAGGGAAAAAGACAGTCATTCAACAACAACAACAACAATCACTTATTTAATTATGTGTCTACAGTGCCATGGAGGAAGCATATTGTAAGGAAGCATATAATAGGAGACCCAACTTGTGAGGGATTAGGAAAGCCTTGTAAAAAGACGTGACGTTTAAATTGAGAAATCTCCAGTCCCCCTGCATGGTGGTTGTTCAATGCCCTCTCACACCCCCCAGGGTTGTGGTGACCAGCGCCGCTCTAGCCCCTACCTTTATAGTGGAACTCAATGCCACCCTCCTCCGCCTCTCATCTGCATTTTGGTCACAGGGCTCCATGCAAAATTTTCAGTTACCTTCTGCTCCATACACTGTATATCTTATTATTTTGGTCATCTAAGTGAAGAGCTTTTGTGTCTTAGTGTAGGCTGACTGCCAAAGCAAATGACAAGCTAAAAATTCACAATAGAAGTTGATATCTTGTTTATGCAACAATGAAAAGTAGGCATTCCTGGTATGGTGCGCTCCTGAATTGCTCTCATCTCAGCAGGGATGCAGGCTCGGACTCCGTCCATATTGAGCCTCCGCTCTCCGCGGAGTTCTCCACTTTACTTCGAGGCAGAAGACTAACAGAGAATTGAGCGTGCCTGCAGGAGATTTTATAGGCTGAGCCTTGGTGGGGGGCACATCCCTGCCACTCACAGCTCTTTGGCTAGAATTCAGTCAGATGCCCTATCCAGCTTCAGGGAAGAGTGCAAATGTAGTCCAGCTGCCTTCCCACAAGGAAGAGAGTTTGGGTGAAGACTTGGCAGTCTTCACCATACTATGGCTGTCTCTTTGCAAAGCCCCAGGCAGACTATGGCAGTGCCTTTAGTCTGAAATGGAGAGTCAGGTGTCCACCCTTTAGCAAGGGGAGGTGGATGAACAGTAATTCACAGATAGATTTTAATGCACTAAGACCTGAGCTAATTGCTTTGACGGTACAGATGTTATCTAAACTTTCAGAGGGCTTTTATTCTGTCCTGTACCTTGTAGATATGAAAATCTTTGGAGGGAAAAACACAATCATTTGTATTTCAAAATTGTGATTCATCTGAGAATCTTCCGTGAAAAAAAAAATCCACTATGGATAAAGTTGCTTTACTGATATTCCACTAGTTATGTTATAGATCCCATTACCAATCCACATCCTACCCATCTCTCTTCTCTCTTTATCAGGATTATTGGCATGCACATAACCATTCGTCTCTGCTTCCAGTTTAAAAATATTTCAAAGCAATATTGAAATATTGATTGATAGTCATGATCCTCAGAAGGAAGATGCCTTGTTCTAATAAGCAACAGAATTTCCATACACTCAGCTATTAGGCCACACAGTATTTGTAGCTTATTATTTAACATGATAATAAGATCACTACTAAGAGAGAAAACAAGTTTTTCCCAGATTGCCCAGAAAACAGTATTCATTCTGCAAGAATCAGTTTATTATTTCTTTGTCAAACCTCCTTTGACCCACTTGGGCCAAGTTAAACATTCCCTCCTTTGTGCCCACGTTGTATCTGGAACACACTGGATTGTTATAATTTATATCAGCATAGGAGCTCTCTGATACCATATTCTTATCCCCACATAATATTTCAAACTCCTCCTTTGAGGACTCTTTCCCCTTTCAGATGACTGCTATCGTAAGGGCTCAGGAACTATTTGCCGAATAAAAAAGTGGGCTGATGAATGCAATACAATGGTTTATGTGTAGCTTTAATTAGAAAAAAGTAAGCACATCTCAGATGTTCAGCCCTGCCTCTGCCGCTGCCGGACTCCCTCATTCCGGAACTGCTGGCCTGCCTCACCTGTGCAGACAAACACTCTCACAATGGCTCTGCACGTGCTCACACAGTCCCAACTGGCAAACCACGTTCAAGAGGCTTGGCTTCACTAGGGAGGATGCAACAGCCAAGAAAAATGCAGGGAATGTGGCCTCTTTTCTGAAGATTTTTCTTTCAAGACAGTGTGAAAGGTCTTGCCAGATTTGGAAGGCTTCTACCATAAAAATAGTAACCCCCAGCAGAGGATTATCGTGAGAATGAATCCACGTAAAAAGCTTAGCCTAAAACCTGCCGTAAAGCATGCATTCAGTCAATGTTGGCCATTCTTCTGATGCTGTCACCGCTGCTTGTCTTATTATTTTAACATTGGCCTTATGCCACCATCTTTCTAATCCAGCACACCCTGACTCTGGAGAATGGGGAGAAGGAAGTCAGGTCCCTCCATCATGTTAAATCAGGTTTCGTGAGCTTTGGTTATTGACCACAATGGCATTCATTAACTACTGCTATGAAATACTCTCAATAACAGGCGGAAAATCTCAACTTTCTGATAGCCATCGGGTGGAGTTCCCAATTTCACATGCTGAAACAAGGAGCCAGCCATTCAAAATCCCACACAGTGGTTGTCTCTGGGTAGTCTGCGGTTGTGTTGAAATATAGAAACTGTAGCTAGACCCAAAGTTAATAAAATTGTGTGACACATAAAGCTCTATGATGGATGGCAACCAATAGTCCAATACTGTTTTATTCTCTCTAATATACTGTTTCTCTGCAAAGGCCAAGAAATTAAAGAACAGTTTTATTCTCCCCTTCCAGCCTGTGCAGGGTAATTATGTATTATTAATAATGCAGCAGCACAAATGATATTAAATGAACTACATTTGTTAATGCAGATCTTATCTAACTGCTTTTTCCATCAGTGGACTGTTTCTCATCAGGGGGTACTAATTAGCTGTAATATGTAGAAAGATGGGACAGAAATCCAATCAGATAAATGGGATCTATTTGGAGAGATCCAGGAAGGAGGAAGAAAGGCATTCATGATTCTGTGAGAATTACTACAAGTGGAAAAGATGAAAATTTCTGCTGTTTCAACTTCATTTACATTTTGTGGCCGCAGAAGTTAAAATGCAGTACTGTCGGGTTGCCCAGGCTGCAAAGGCCTGCAAATGATTTTATTTATCATGACTGTAACAGTGTTGTCTTTTGCAGTAATAAAAGTGCATATGGCCCTATAAAAATCCCGAATGGTTTACATGGCCCTTGCAAACATTAAACCTAATAATGTATTAGGGTAAAAACTGATGTTCTCCAGCTTTCCCCAACTATTGTGAGCCTCCAGGAAACACTCACTTCTAAACATTTTTCTTAGAGAAGGATCACCTCAAGCCCTCAGATGATATATTCTTGATAAATCCCAGGCTACCTATAAACCTACCTGCCAGATTCTCACCCTTCATAAATCTCCTGGGAAAGTCCCCATGGTGAAGGGTTGATAAGTCAGATCCTTTTTAGATTTCGCATCAGCTAAGTTGGGTGCACGTGTGGCCCAACTCAAATATTAGAGCATCACTGTTCATCCTGTTTGCTCACCTGAGCCAAGTCCTTCTCACCAGCACCTGGGCTCCATCAGTGATCCATTTACAAATGAACTGGCTTACCAATCTGGCAACATATTTATCACTGCTTTTGGGGGGACTGTGGTCTCTTTAGGCCACCTTGAGTGGGCTGGTGAGGACTCAGGGAGTGACACATATTGGTGTGTGAAAACAGATGTAAACATGAATTGTTTCATTTGGGCTAGCTCAATGCCTCAAATGTAGAGGAAGTCTTCCCTACTCAATAGCTTGCTAAGAGGAAGGCTGATCATTAAAGGTAATTTTTAGATAAAGACCACCCCCCCCCCCCCGCCATTTGCCTGTCCTTTCAGAGCCAATGGCACCTTTTTGCTACTTTCTAAATCCTAACCCAGTAGGCACCCCAACATTGACTTATATATTAGAAAAAATATATTTCTGGGAACCGCTGTCTCATTACAGGAGAATCCTGATCCAAACCACAGCACACACAATCAATGCCTGAAACTCCGGGGATGGCATTACTACATTTAAGCCTCCGAGTGTCTGAACTTGCTCATATGAATCCTTAACAATTACCAATTGAGGACATCAATTTTTTTTTTCAGTTCCCAGTGACTCTGCAAAATGGCACAGGAATGTTTTGAAAAAATCAGGGCTCATACTTTAACTGCCTTTAAATTTGTGACATCATCATTAGTTGGAACAGAATTGGGATGGGCACAAAAGATTTTACTAGGTGAGATTCCCCTGATCATTGGAAATGAATGAAATGTGACCTGGTCGCATAGAATGAGACCTGATGCCTCAGCAATCTGCAAATATTCGACACCTTTTTAGCAAAGTAATCATGAAAATTCAGGAGGCATTATTATAATATAAAACCATCCAGGCATCAAGGGAAATATATTTGTATACCTCATGACAAAAGTTGAGTGGAAGCTCAGGAGTACTATTTACATTTATATATACTTATATCATGTAATTAAAGCCAACAGATAAACACATCAATATGTTAAAACAGATGTAAAAATATATAGATAGACATATTGCACTGAAACCTTGATATTGCATCCAAATGAAATCCTGTATTCCAAATATGCCCCGTAGGAGTTTTGCTCAAGGCTATGCTTAGGTATACTCAAAAATTCCCGATAGCGAGTCACCGGGGAAAACATGTTCTTTTACAGATAATTGCTACTGGCAGCCAGAGACCTGGAGAATTTGATGTGCAGTAATGTGACCTGACTATGTATTAAACTTTTTTGAAGGACATGTGTAAAGTAATTTTTATGTCTCTCACACACCTTGGGTTCCGTCCCCCCCACTTGCTAGCACATTTTAAAACAACTTTCCTATTTTTAATATATCTGTTAGATTTTGTCCTAATAGTTTTCAACCATAAAAGATATTAGTATTGTTTTCTTCTTCAAAAAAAAGAAAGCCACCCAAAGACAAGGGAGAAAAAAAAGCCCATCTGAGTTGTAGGGAATACGTAAACAAAGCCAAGTTATTTTATTGGTAATGAACTTCAGGAAGAATGTGAGAAATAACAGTTGCTTGTTCACAGACAAGAGAAATTAGAGATTAACTGATTTCAGTAAGGTGGGGAGGCATCTCTCCTGCTATTTAAGGCAATAATCGCTAGCTTTTCATTAAATCTAGGGATGCTTAGGAGATGGCTCCTGAGATATTTTAAAAGATACTGCTTCAGAAGCTATAATTAATAACTTGAAAAAATTATAAATTGGCAAGTACGCATATGTGCAATGATACAATTCAATGAAGAAATGCTGCTGCCAATTACTCTGGTTCTATTTTGTGTGTATGTATGTGTTATTATGCTGTCCTCATTTTATCGTTCAATATTAACATGTAAACTTTAATTAAGAATAATGTCAGAAGGTTCCAGGAATATTGCTAAAGACTGCACAAGGTAGTTCAGAGGCTTGTTTGAGAAGAATCCTTGGATCAACCAGGGAGTGTTATCTGTAAATAATGTGCTTGTGTCGCAAGTTACATGAATCATTACTAGCTGACAGTGGAAATTAGCTTTTAAGAACAAAAATCCAGAGGGGAGAAAAATGAACTCAAATCAGCATGTAGTACAAAAATCAGGAGTGGGGACAGGCTGCAGGAGCTGGGAATGTCACATCAGTTTCTTTCATGACAGGCAGCGGCTCATAGATTTACATGCTTGCATTCTGGTGCCAGGGAGATGAACATCCAAAATGACAACTTATCAGGCAAATGATATATTTCTAGTTTCCATTAAGATCATTAAAAGCCACATTGCTTCTTCAGATATGCAAATGGATTTTCTATAGAAATCCATGAACAAGAGTAAGATTTGGCCTATGTTCACTAAAGAGCTGCAAAAAATATATAGAAAATTCTAGATACTTGATGGATTATCTAGGCCACCTCTTGGCCCCGTTCTTTCACTTGCGTTTTAGTTATTTCAGGGTCAGTTAGTACTAAAGCAAAGGAAAACGGTGACACTAAGGTGAATAGTCTTGTCACATATTAAGTTGCGGTAAGGATGTAGTGAGATAAAAATCAAGGTGAGAGCAAAATTTAGTCCCTCAAACCTCAGGTGGCCTTCAGAGTTTAGCAGACAAAACCAGGATGTAGGGGTCATTGTGAATTGTCCATGTCACCTCAATGAAACAGTGTGGCACAGGTTAAAAGTCTGTCTTTGGAGCCAAAATGTTTATGTTGATTACTACTCCCTGCATGCTTATTAACTGTGTGACCTAGTACAAGTTACTTGACCTCTCTATGCCTCAGTTTCTTCATCTGTAACATGAACGTAAATACTGTTTCTGCCTCGTGTAATTCTTGTGTTAGATGACATCTTACAGGCAAAGTGCTTACTAGTATACAGTGCATAGTAGGTGCTATATAAATGCTCACTATTAATATTTTTTAAATCCTGAAAAATATCTTTCAGGACTTCACAAATCAGTGATTTGTGCCTATGGATCCCTCAGCAATGAAGCCATAGTACTCCTTTAGGTTATATTTTGTAGAAAAGTCACTTCCAAAAAAACATACAAAACATGATGGAAATATAACCTATACCATGCCCCTTTTTTTCTCTATAATACTTAAGTCTTGATCTATTAAAATTCTATAAACAGAGGAAATTCCACTTTGCCAGTTTTTTTTCATTAGGAGTACATTCTCCTTGAGGGCAGAGAGTATATAATTTTATAAGTTCTTGTACAAACTGGAAGTACCTCATAAATGTTAAGCTAACCTCAAAACAGATTGAGTTTGTTGGACAAAAAGGCAGTGTTTTAAGGAAAGTGTTTAAGTGTCCTTAACATTTTAAGGACAATGTTAAGGAAAAACTAGTGCATAAAAGTGGAAAGCAATCTTTAAAAAATTTTTTTTAATGTTTATTTATTTTTGAGAAAGAGAGAGGGAGTGGGAGGGGCAGAGAGACGGAGACACAGAATTGGAAGCAGGCTCCTGGCTCTGAGCTGTCAGCACAGAGCCCAATGCAGGGCTCAATCTAATGAACCGTGAGATCATGACCTGAGCTGAAGTCAGACGCCTAACCGACTGAATAACCCAGGCACCCCGGAAAGCAATCTTTTTAAAAGAGGTTAACTGACTTCATTATAAATGTGTCCAAATTTTATAAAAAAACTGTTTCTAGTGACTCAATCATGTTAAATCTCTTGAAAAGAAACTACAGAATCACATATTCTTCAATGTCAGTGTTTTAAAATTGGTTTTCAGAGTGGTAGAAAACAAAACTCAAGTGTCATTTCTTAATCAAGTTTCAGAACAGCAATGTCTAATAGAAATATGATACAAGCCATGCCATTTAAAATGTTCTATTGGCTGCATTGAAAAAAGTAAAAAAAAACCTGATGAATTTAATTTTTAAATTAAAATATGTAAATATTTATTTTTGAGAGAGAGAAAGAAAGCATGAATGGGAAAAGGACAGAAAGAGAGGGGACAGAAGATCTGAAATGGGCTCTGCATTGACAGCAAAGAGCCCCGTATGGGGCTCGAACTCATAAACCGTGAGATCATGACCCGAGCCAAAGTCAGATGCTTAGGTGACTGAGCCACCCAGGCGACTCCCAAATTAATTTTAAGTAACGTATTTCATTTTATCCATATGTCCAAAATGTTTTCATTTTACATGTAATCAGTTTAAAAAATTATCAATGAGATATTCCATATTCATCTTTTCCATACTAATTCTTCGAAATCTGGTACACAGTTGACAATTACAGCACATCTCAACCTGCACTGACCACATTTCAATTGCTTGTAGCCTCATGTGGCGAGTGGCTACCAGACTGCATGGCACGGTTCTAGAGCAAGGGATGTGGGGACCATGCTTTACAAAGGCAGCAAAATGGCAGCTGTTGGCCTTGCTAAGAGCTGTGCTTCGAGTCTCTACTTAAAAGGAAATGTCAGCAGGGCCTTTGGCTTTCCGTGTCATTGATGTTGGACACATCACCATTTCTGTTTGTTAATTTTTCTTTTAAGTGTTTACAGAGTCCTCATGTGCCTTTTTGACATCTCGTAGCGAGGTCTATTCTCACAGAACAAGTGGGAATCGGCTTTGAAATTCATATGCCTGAAGAAATCTCATCTCGACAGCTGCTGGGGCAGATTCAAGCACATGCAAGGTGAAAGAAAGCCACCTGGGATTTTGTGTTCAATACTAGAGGTGGAATAAGGAGATGGAGGGACGCCTTCTTATAGTAGATGCCGAATGAGACAAACAGGTGGCGCAAGGAAGGAACAAATAAAGGATGAAGGGAAGAGCAGCAGGTTAAGGCCTCAGGCAGAGCAAATACAAGATTCAGCTGCTGCAGGTTCAAGTCTGAGGCAGGATAATAGAGCTGACTGTGGCAAAAAGAAAATCAGGCCTGTCAACAGTGTGGTTCATCCATGAATGTAGATGGGTAGAACAATGTAGAAGGAATGCAGTGCCTCTTGGCATCAGTGTTCAGCCTCAGCGTCCAGAAAGCCACACCACCTCAGGAAGCAGCTCAAGATGCATCCAGTATTAATCAGATGACAGCTACACAAATGAAGTGGTGATAAGGGCCATGAAGGCTTCCCATTGTTTAAATTTTTCTTAACTTGGCACACCGAAGGGCTACAGGCAGCCGGCCCCCAGAGCAAACAAATACACTGTAACTGGAAAAAATATGAGGAGAAATAAAAATGTTTCTAAAAATATTTCTCTATGAGGGGCCCTACATATAAATGAGGAAAAACCAATAACCTCCTGCTTCCACACAAATAAATCATCAGAGAGCCACCCCAATGACTTCTGAAATGAAGCCCAGCACTAAGAGAAATCAATCCCTAAAAAATAGAAAATATGTGCAAAACTGATCGTAGATCAGGGAGCAAAGCACGTTTTTCTTTTTCTTCCAGTTGTTACTTCCTTCACATCCACATACACTCAAGGGATAGAGGAACACGAATGGCAAAAAACTGGCAAGAGAGCACCTGTGTGAAGGGCCTTGGAGAGCTGCCAGGCCTCACCTTTCCCCGGGAAACCCGAGCCCGTGGACTTGACACTGACATGCTCTTGAGTTGCCTGCACCAAATTTCATGGAAAAACAGTTCTTCATAGGCCCTGAGATTAAGTATGCTTGGCCCTGAGATTAAGTAAGACTTAGAGAAATCACCTGGTCTCAAAGAAAGAGTAGTTTTGAGTTTTGGAATGACTCCAAATATCCTGCATGGAATTAGTTAAGTTCTCAATGCTATTTCTTTCTAGGAAGGAAGGAAGGAAGGAAGGAAGGGAGGGAGGGAGGGAGGAAGGAAGGAAGGAGAAAGAAGGAAGAAAAGAAAGAGAGGGAGAGGGAGAGAGGGAGGGAAGAAGGAAGGAGAAAAGAAAAGGAAAGAAAAAAAGAAAAGAGAAAAAGAAAAAAAGAAAAGGAAGAAAATGTGCCTGACAGCTAACCGGTTGAGCCCCCTATCCTCTACTCCACTGCTTTTCTTTGAGCCCTTCCCTTGTAAGAATGACCTCTGAGGGGCACCTGGGTGGCTCAGTTGGTTAGGCGTCCGACTTTGGCTCAGGTCATGGTCTCGCAGTTTGTGAGTTCAAGCCCCACATAGGGTTCTGTGCTGACAGCTTGGAGACTGGAGCCTGCTTCATATTCTGTGTCTCCCTCTCTCTCTGTGCCCCCCCCATACACCCTCTCTCTTAAGAATAAACATTAAAATTAAAAAAAAAAGAATGACCTCTGAAAGGGTTCTTCAATTTAACTCATGAGCCCCAAGATCAGACTCTAATCTTCATATAGCTATCGAAAGCCACAAACGTGGTCTTGCATGAGAGTAGCCTCCTTTGTCTGCAGGAATGCCGTGAGAGGTGGCCCCACTCCTATGCAGAGGAGAATGGAGAAAACTGAGCCTCAGGTGAGAGAGGCCAATATATTACTGATGTCCACCTGCCCAATACCAGGGCCCAGTAATCAGCCAGCCTGCTTTGCCCTTAGCTCTCAAGTAGAATAATGAGAGTGCCTCGCACAGCCTTTCCCTGGCATCCCAATATTTTATTTCATTTATTTTTAAGTGTCTTTTAATTTATTTTTGAGAGAGCACAAGCTGGGGAGGGACAGAGAGGGGGACGAAGGATCTGAAGCGGGCTCTGCACGGACAACAGCAAGCCTGATGTGGGGCTTGAACTCACGATCAGCAAGACCATGACCTGAGCCGATCAGATGCTCAGCCGACTGAGCCACACCGGTGCTCCAGGAATCCCAATATTTTAGAGTCAGCTTGTATCATTAGGATCGACTTTTCTTATAGATAATAAGTTTGAGGACCAAGGGAAGGACAGTGACTGCTATACAGTCACCACACTGTGGGCTTCCAGGACCTGGATCATAGGACTTCTGTGTTTCTCACTGGCCCCTTCAAAGTACACAGACAGGCTTCTAAGTGTCTGAGCAAAACACTCAGCTATTGGTAGAAGTGGGGAGTCACGTCAAGTAATAAAGAAGGAAGACTAAGTGAAAGCTCAAAAGACCCTATGTAGACAGAATAATGACCTGTGCATGTCCTGATATTGGGAACCTGTGAATTATTCTCTTACTTGGCAAAGGGATTTGCAAATACAATTAAGGTTAAGGACCTTGAGATGAGATTATCCTGGATTATATGGGTGGGTCAAATCTAAACCACATAAATCCGCACAGAGAACCTTTTCAGGCTGCATAGAACCAGAGAAATGGACGTTTTGACTCTTGCTGGCTTTGAAGATGGAAGGGAGCAGTCTCTAGAAGATGGAAAACGCAGGAACTAAACCCTCCCCTTGAGCTTCCAGAAGAGAACACAACCAGCTCACACCTTGATTTCTATCCAGAGAGACCCGGGTCAGGTTTCCATCCTACATGGCTATAAGATAATTCATTTGTATTGTTCAAAACAACAATTTGTGGTAATTTGTTATGACAACAATGGAAACTCATACAGACAGAACTTCTCATAGCAAATATCTTCTCCACTCAGCAATTCTAACTTTTTAAATTAAAAAAATTAATATTTATTTATTTTTGAGAGAGAGACAGCATGTGAGTGGAAGAGACAGACAGAGAGAGAGAGAGAGCAAGAAGGAGAATCCAAAGCAGACTTCAGGCTCTGAGCTGTCAGCACAGTGTCCTGCACGGGGCTCGAACCCACAAACCCTGAGATCATGACCTGAGCCCAAGTAGATGCCCTACTGACTGATCCACCCAAGCACCCCAGCAATTCTAACTTTTGACAGACCAGGGCTGGTGAAGGAGATCCTGGGGTGGGCCAGGGGGTGGCAAGTGGCCGGTGTGGAGGCCAGGAAGGAGGGGTCTGGGAATTTTGAAGAATAGTAAGAGCGAGCAAAGATAGTAACTACAGTGCAAAACTATCTGCCCCCCGGAGATGGGAAAACAAAGGGAAAGGGTTGGAATCACGAGAAATTAGGAATTCAGAAGAGGGCCCATGGAGCTGGGTGGGACTCAGCACTTGGAGGATGGGGGCAGCTCCTTCAAAGGGGCATGATGGGCTGGACCTGGGCATTCTGGTGAGAGAACTAGAGCCTGGGGGAGGGGCTGCCATGTGGAAGGTTGGGTGGTAAAGGCCCTGCTGCTCCTGATGGGAGCAGCTAGCATGTCCAGGAAGCAAGTCCCTCCTCCTGCCCCGTATCTGCAGTCACTCGCATACCATTCAGGCTGCCACAACAAAACCCACCACAGACCGGTGTCTGTTTACATAACATACATTTATTTTCTCCCAGTCCTGTAGGCTGGAAAGATGAGATCAAGGTGCAGGCAGCTTTGGCTTCTCCTACGGCCAGTCTCCTTGGCTCGCAGAGAGCTAGCTTCTCACTGGTTCCTAAAAGGGCCTTTCCTCTGTATATATTTCTGGGGTCTCTGTGTGTTCAAATTTCTTCCTTTTATTAGGGTACCAGTCAAATTGCATGAGGACCCATCCTAAAGGCCTCATTCTAACTTAATCACCACATTAAAGGCCCTGTCTCCAAATGCAGTCATACTCTGAAACATTGGGCATTAAGACTTCAAAGTAAAGCATTTGGAGTGGTGCAGGGGACAAAATTCGGCCCAGAACAGCCTCCCTCTAGAAATCCCTGTTGGCAAAACCTAGCAGGGTGCCAGCTGACAAATGAGAAATGTAGTTTCCAGAGTCCCAGCATCACAAAAGCAGAGTTATAAACAAGTAGGATTTGGAGATTAGCCACTGGCCAAGGAACAGGCTGACAATGGAAAGAACAGCCTTGGGAAAACCTGACTTTGGGTCTCACAGACCCCAAGCAGGATCTGTGTAGATCTGGCGAGTCATGTGACACGTGTCTGTGGGAGCCGCCACCTGTTTCTGTCCTCCCCTTTCCCCATTGGAGGCCGGGCTCTGAGAAGCAAGTGTAGGATAAGAGCACCTGTCTCCTAACTGTTGTTCTTTGTGGAGCCAGATGGTGATTGCTGCGGAAGAGTTCTAAGGGTCACAGTCAGGAAAGTGGGCCATCAAAGCAAGGTGTGAGCATCTGAACTGGCCGAGCAGCCCGGCAGCATGTCAGCAGATGGGAAAGAGCGGTTTCCTCAAGGGCCTGGATGTATACAGATGTCAGCAGCCATGGCTGAGGTGACTTCCATGGGAGTCAGGAAGAGGCCAGCCAGGAGGTAACTGGCAGGCTCTGAGGGGCTAAATACCATGGACAGAGACAGAATAAGGGAAAGCTGTAAACCAAAGTTCATGTTGCTCCACTCTTCTCCCTGCTTCTTAAGGGGCTCCAAATGAGACATAAAGCTGATCTTTTTTTTTTTCTTTTCCTTTCTTTTTCCTTCCTTCCTTCCTTCCTTCCTTCCTTCCTTCCTTCCTTCCTTCCTTCCTTCCTTCCTTCCTTCCTTCCTTCCTTTCCTTCTTTCAATAAGGTAAATCTAGATGAGTAAAGAAAATCCAAGGTGAGTGCTAGCCCCTGAAAAAGGCTTTGAGTGACCCTAGACTTTAGAATCCCACAGAAAATAAATGACAGGTATCAGTCTGGGGCACTGAGACCACTTTTTCCAAGGTCATCAGCACTGCTTCTGCATGCTAATCTAGAGATTGTAGGGAATATTAGATCTACAATTCTAGAGTAAGCTTATTTTTAAAAAGAGAGAGAGGGAGGGGTGCCAACTTTGCTTCAATAGGATGAGCCTCTCATTTTACAAAATGAATGCCCCTGTTGAAGGCAAAAAAATAAATGTTGAACTTTTTCATTCGGTAATTCAACCAATATTTACTGAGTGCCTACTATGTGCCAGGTATAGTGAGATGGCCTCTCTCTTCTCCACTGTGTACTTATGGAACAATTATTCTGGTGACATAAAGCTAAAACAAGCAGCTAACATTTATTGAGAATATGCTATGTCCACATGTGCCATCTAGTTACAATGCCAAGTATTTTACATATGTTACCTCATTTAATCCTCAGAATAACCCACAGAGATAGGTGTATTTCCCACTCTTTCTATTTGAGCAAACTGGTGGTCAGAAAGTTTAATCTAGCTGCTCAAAGTCACAGAGCAATTAAATATCAGAGTTAGAATCCTAAGTAGTCTTGTGTAATTCCAAAGTCCATACTTTTGGGGCAACTCTTTTTCTTCCTATTCTGGTTTCCTGGGCAATGGGCCCCATGATTTTTCAAGGTAGTAATGACTAAATTTAACACTATACTTACATGTGAACTAGGGATGGCCAAGAACAGTCCACATGAAAATTGCTAGATGTAGGCTGCCAAATATAAAATACACTCTAAAGAGTATGTTTAATGGGGGTGGGGTAGAGTCAAGGGAGGGAAGAAGGGCAAGAGGGAGAAATTATAGAAAGTTAGGAAGACATGTTTAGCAATGATGGATATGTTCATTACTTTGATTGTAGTGATGATCATGGGTCTATTCAGATATGAAAACTTAACAACCATATTCCTGATATATGCAGTTTATTCTACTTCAAAAAGGTGGTAAAGAAAAGATAATACCTATGTAACGGTTGGCTATTGCTGCCTAACAAGCCACTCTCAAATTCAGTAGCTTGAAACAACAATTATTGTTTTTATAGCCTATGTGACTGTGAGTTGTGGCTAGAGGTTGCCTGATCTCGGCTGGGCTCAGCTGGGGCAGCTCTGTGCCAGAGTCTCATCCTCCTTGTACCAAGTGGGCTAGCTGGGTATCAATTTCTCATGGTCATGGTAGAGGTACAAAAGGGCAGTCAGAAACCTGGGAGGATATTGGCTTAGAACTGGCTTATTGTTACTCACACCCACATGTCATTTGTCAAAACCCAATCCTATGGCTGAGCTCAAAGTCAGGGGTGGGGAAATGTTCTTCCCCCAGTGAGGCCAAGACAGGGGTGTAGATGCAGGGAGGGGGTAACGAACTGGGGCCAGTCATTTAACCTACCACGAAACATCAGAAACTTGCAGAGGTGGTTTGAAAAGATGAAAAGATGCGACCTCAGAATCCAGAGGCAGCTATCTGCTTTTCTAAATGTCAGTGTTTGAGGACATTTCTGGCCTCAAGGAAACAAGACCCAGAAATACCAACCGAATATGAGAAGGTTCGTATTAGGGTATCGCTCTCCAAAGGAGTCACCGGTGTTCCCAGAAAAGTGATGGATTCCCCTGAGAGCTGGGACATAATACAGGAACACACGCAGGGGCAGAATGCAAGTCCATTTGGGGAAAGAGCACTAAAGTGTTATTGTCTTGGAAATGTGATGAGTAAAATGCATTATCAAAGGTAATTAAAACAACATGAAGGAACCAACTTCCCTTGGTTAATTTATTCCAAGCAAGGAGAAAATCTCAGAACTAAATTTAGTGCTGGAACCTTTTAAGTCAGTTTGCCTTTCTTCAACTGAAGCTAATCTGTATAGTTTGGATTTTGTCCTGAAAGTTCTCATTGTCATCAGTGACTTAAAAATACTGCTACTGGGCAAAAGAAATCAATGATCTCTACATTGCAGGCTGAGTAATTACATAATAATGATTTGCATTAATGAAAAGACAAGTTGGTCCAGATCCAGATGTGCCAGTGACCACAGTTCCCTGAGACGTCTAAGCAGAATGCTGAGGTCGGAGAAATTTCAGCATCAGTTGTGAGACAAAATGACTTGTTAAAAAGTCTTTCCTAATCAACATCACTTAATAGCCTTTTAATGACTGACTCATCATTTTTCTCCAAGTAAAAGTAAATTTAAATTTCAAAATAAAGCAAATTTTACTTATATCTTTGGCACAGAAGCAGATGTTTCCCTGACATGTGCACACAAGCTGTTGACTGTGACCTTGCAGGATAAAGCAGTTTTGAAAATTAGCTTTTGTCTCCCAATCTGGGGAAAACAATGCTGCAGTGAAGATCTAATAAAAAGTCATAGCTTCTCACAGAAGCTTATTTCAGCAAAGTAAACTATTAATTAAAATAACAAATGTCAGCTGTTTTGGAGGCTGACAGTTAACACAATGCAGCATTTGCTTACCTTGACGTACAGGATGCATGGGACACTGTAAGGATCCATAATTCATTCTGGGTATGGCTCTCTCATGCCCTAATATAGTGATAGCAGAGTGATGAATTAGCTCCCGTTCAGCAGTTTCGTTACCAAAAGCACTCGGGGACTTGGGGAGAACCCATCTAGAGAGGGCCTTTTGGCAGGCTGAACGAATACACGCTCAAACAGCTTGACTGAAAGTTTCGTGGCATTCCTGGAAAACTTGAGGACCCAGAAGCACAGGTGGGGAAAATGTAAAATAGGTGAGCGAAAGAGTAAAAGCAGTGCATCGCAATCTGCTTTTGGCCACAGCAGGAGAAAAATTATTAAGTATAGGAAGGACTGTATCATCTCCAAGAGACCGGGGAAAAAAGAGGTGGGTGAGGGGGGAAGAGAGGATCAGATTTCAGAGACAGAGGTGAGATCAGGGAGTGAGGGAAGGAAGGGAAACTGACATGTATCTTTCACCATCTCTAAAGTCAACAACTTAAGAGGTTTGAGGGCATATGAGGCAGAAGTACAACAGGTGGAGAAATTGGTTCCAAGCTGTTTCCTAATATGATTACATAGGTGACAATAATAAATAGAAAAAAGCTACACCGACTCCATGAGGCATACTGGTGGGGAACTGTTTTAGGGCTTTTCTAGTCAGACAGCTCGGTAATACAACTATTATACAATTAAAGAGAGAAGAAAAGTCCTTTTAGTTAGGGCACCCTGTATAAATGTGTATGGGAAGCCTGAAGAGGTGACAAGTGGAAATGGAAAGGTGACCTGGAGGAAATGTCTGGGTAAAGCAGATTAGCAGGGCGGTGGGGTGGTGTGAGCGTGGTGGGTGGTGTTGAGGGAAAAGCAGTTTACTATTCAGGTAGGTGCACTTAGGGAAATGCAAATCGCTTCAAGTAAAAATAGTTCTGCTACTTCTCTCTGTGTTGCAGAAAACAGAACAAAAGCATGTATCCCACGGTTCAGGTATTTCATGCTTCTTTTTAAAAGAAAAAAAAATTACTAAATAGGAACCAATTAAATTAG
Organism: Hyaena hyaena; assembly: GCF_003009895.1. Lineage (NCBI taxonomy): Eukaryota > Metazoa > Chordata > Mammalia > Carnivora > Hyaenidae > Hyaena > Hyaena hyaena. The sequence goes on from NW_024080918.1 coordinate 2,119,188, forward strand.
GAGCTGGCTGTGCGAGGTACCAGGTATTTTCTTTTACAAAACCTATGATGGGCCAATGAGGGTTTCATCTTCTCCCCCATTTCTGGGACTGTTTTAATATGCTGTTACAGTGGAGACATCTACATTTTAAAACTCACTTATTATCATTTCTATGGCAGTCAAAACTTAGTGCATCGTTAAGCATGATCCAGTTCACTGGTCCAAAATGAGCCAATAACAATTAGAGTCCAGAACAACCCTGGTGCATCATTCCTGTTCCTCATTATTCTCTCTTTCGTCATTGGCTTGGGGACTTTAGCTAAGGTATGGGTTGTAGATGAAAGGTATTTTGCATTCATAAAAGTGAAGAACATCGGAGGCATATAAACAAGTCTTTTGTTCACAGACGTGGGCTTCAATCAAGCCAAAAGCCTGCCCAAAATTAATGACGGGAATCCATATGCAAGGCAGAAAGGAGGGTGAGCCAGTTGGATGAAATCCTATCTGACCCTTTATTTAAAATACAAAGCAAGCAGGATCTTTTCATCAACCCACTGAGCTACTCAGGTGCCCCCAATCAGGATCTTTTCAAATGACCCAAGAGACTCAGCACCCTTCAACTCTGGATTTCTTGATGGAGGCCGGAATTCTTCAGTACTGGGTACTACTTAGTGTCTTTGTTAAGTATGATAGAGCTGGGGCCTGAGTACCCTCTTGTCGGAGGCCTTTTCCAGACACCAATCACATTCAAGGTCTGCAGAGCTACCTGCTAGCCGTGGGACCCCCAAGCAGGGAGCACAGATTTGCATCCAGTGAATCTGGATTAGGCTTTCATGCCTATCTCCAAAAAGGTTCCTATCAGTTCATACCTCATGTAAGAAACCCCTCCATAGCACAGCTCTCATTTTCTCACTTTGCTATTGCTAACACATCATGGAAGTTTTAAGGCAAGTTGGGTCTGGACAGTGTTATCACAAACTCCCTGAGCCCCAGAGAGAATCTGCATTCCCATACGAATCTACTGAAAGCAGCCTAAACCAAGGGCAGCCGGTATTGGATGATTTCTGCTTTCTCCCTTTCTTTCTTTCCCCTGCAAATGCTTCTGCCACACTAAGTTATCCCATTTGATGGGCAATTTGCTTCTGTGCTGTGCTGCCATTAGCACTTGTCTCCAAAGCGCTGCTTCTCCCTCAAGGGGCTTTTCCACCAGAGTTCAAATCTATGGCAAAGTGCTGGCTGCAATCCGAAGTTTAATGCTTGTGTAAGATATGCAAAAAGAAAAAAAAAAGTTGGAATGCCATTGAAAAACTAGGACACGGATCTTTGCATCGCGTTTATTTACGCAGGAAAACCGAATTCTGTCACTGCTGCAGTTTGTGGATGCTTTACCTCTGTGTAATCGCTGAGGAATTAATGTGATTTAATAGCCACAACAATAAATATAGCCTTGACAAGGTGATTATCCCATAAGACTAAAATCATGATATAGCATAAATCAATAGCAGCCCTAAGTATGTCTCCAAAAGGGGTATATATTTCTACATTCACTGCTAGCTGTTGAACTAATTTTGGAATTAGAAGCTGTATGAAATGCAAAAGCTATTTTTCTAAGTGAAAAATTACGGAATCTGTGTGACGATCATTCAGAATATATATTGCTCATAAAATGAATAAAAGGAAATGAGTAGGTGGGAGTAGTCAAACTTTTGAAGCTAGCTGAAGTTGAAACCTCTGCTCCTCGGGGCATACTGCTCTCACCCCAAACCGACCCCACTCAACAGAGGCCCCTGACTGTCCCGTATCTGCCCCTTCTCCCGTCTGTGGACCACCAGTCCATCTGAGAGACCTTTCTTGCAGGGACTAGCCCTCTCAGCCTTTGCTACTTAGGCAAATCAATTGATTCCCTTGCTTGAGAGAGCTCTGCCTGATGCAGAGGTCTCTTAGAGAGTCTCTGTGGCTGGAGAGGAGTCATACCGAAGAGGGTATTGATCAGGAGAAATCTGGCTTAGCTCTCCTGGGGACATTTCCCCAGGGATGCAGGCACTTCTCGATTTTTGCAGGTCAGTGTTAGTAACTCTCGACTCTCGGAGCTGTCCACTAACTAAGGTAATCCCGGTTGAGCTGGCTTTTCCGGAAGCCTGGTTCTGTGCATTTCAACCACTCCCTCCCTCCAGGGAATCAGGTGGAAACTTACTTGGAGGCCAAGTGCCCCCCAGCCGTGTTAGTCCTGTTCAGACACAGGGAACACTTCTCGCCTGGCTGTCGCTGCTCCGCCCTGCCCAGCAGAATCACACTGGTGCGCGCCAGACCCCTCCCAGCCTCTGCAGCAGCTCTTGCTTCTTGAAGAGGGTCCTAAAACAACTATTTAAAGCCTTAATATATGAAGTGGCTTCTTTGAGAGCTGAGTTTCCCACTGCCAGATAAGTGCCGCCTTAACTACATTTTTGTGGAGTAGCTGCAGTAGCACTCGATAGTTGATTATGTTAATCCTTTAGGGATATTCAAGAAAATATCTGCAGATTCTTCCTATAGGAGAGTAATCAGGATTTGATTCAGGTATCAACCACCCGACAGGCTTTCTGACTTACATGTTCTCAGTGTGCCACATATTGTATTTTCACTTTTCAATATTGTACATTTTTCCTTTCTGCTCCCCCCTCCCGCAGTGCACACAAAGATTTCCTTAGTCACAAAGGATTAAATAATTCACCTATGAAGAATTCTTTTAAAGCATCAGTGCCTGTCTTGAAAATTGGTTCCCCTCCTTGCCTTTTTTTTCCTTACAGAACAAAGAAAAGTGTTAATCTTTTGATAATTGACTCTATTTTTACTGGAATTCCTCTTGTGATTATTTAATACATCTCCAGTCAATTTCAAACAGTACCTGTTTTCAGCGTACATCTCTAACCAGAGACAAGTTGTCCAAGCAGGGTTCTGGGGAGGGCTGGTTTGGCAGAAACAAACCCCTAACACAATAATGAATGCAGCCCGAGCATACTGTTTGAAAATGAAATTGGCATTACTTATTTAGACAAAGAGACAAATGCACTTGTAGCTTCATTTACCACACAGAGCTCTCACGGAGACGTCTGCGAAGGGACCCAGAACTTCCTACTCTGATAGTCATATCAGTAGGGATTTTATTGTGTGTCTTCCTGTAAGTGCAGGAGAGCTCAGCTATTGATGACTTTAATTCTACAGGCACCGGTGGTTTGTAGTTAGCCTGAGAAATAACATTAAGCGAGCTGATCAAATGGGCCCCGAGAGGTTTCGCAATGCTGCGATGGACTGGGGTACGACGTGACCACGTGCATGTTCTGGAACCTCTTCCTTTTCCGCCCCCGCCCCCCCCCCCCAACTCCTGCCATTCTTTACACCGATGCAGAAAATTCAACAGATGTACACTACTTCCTTCATTATTTAGGCTAATGCTGCACTATCAATTCAGTCTGTTCTGTCGAGGTTGTGAAAGTCTGTATTCACACATAGGTTAAATGGAAAAATATTTATTTAATGTTTTTGTTTACTCTTCCTCCTGCTCCTGACCCTGGGAAACAAGCAGAGACAGGAGAGGCCCCAGCCGGGCTCTGTCTGGCTCCTTCCTGGGTTAATCACATTTCGCACATCCCGGTTTCCGGCAGATGCAGCACCTGACCTCCCCTTTGTCCCTCTCTGGATGAAAGTGTGAGGCTCCGTAATTTCCCTCAGGCACAAGAACAGTTTGCTTTCCTGCTGGAGGTGAAACTGACTCCCTGAGAAGGCACAGCTGGGGCTTTTATCTACCCTTCAGCCAGTACCCAGCGGCTGATCTCTCTCGCTTTGCATGAAAGTAAGGCTGAGGTTAGAGCTGCTTAATTTGGCTCTTCACAAAGTCGGGGGCAGGGGCGGGGGTGAGATGAACCTTGGGGGCTCGGTTCACAGTGTAGGAATTAGTCTGGGGAAGGAGCCCGCTCCTTGGGAAGGAGGTGGCAGGGCTCCCGGCAGGGGCCGCGCTGTGCCGCTAACGCAACTGCAGCAAATGAAACGTGCTTTGCAGGAGGGAAAAGTGTTGGCACGGCTGTGAGCGCTGCAGGAACTGCCTTAAGGGTGGGAGGTGGAAGGGACAGGTCTGTGACAGGAACTTGCAGAGCACAACCGATCGGGAGCTCACTTACAAGGGCACTGCTCACCCTGGACAGCTCGGTGATTTATCCGAGACACATTTCTCTCCCTTCTTCCTTCCCACTGTTTAAACACTCGGTAGGCTGGCTGGCCCTTGCTCTCCACGGGTTGGCCTGCTGCGAAGTCAGTAGCCGCTCTCTGTGGGACTGAAGTCAGCAGATCCATTAGGTTGACTAATGCTGATGGAAGGATCTGTGGCCATTGGGTTAGGGTGACATTTATATTTGGACACCCTATTATTACTGGCAGGCCCCTGGGTTACTTGCAAAATGTTCAGGGAGCTGGGGCTGTGGAACACCTCCCTGCGAGGGTGGCAGGGGTGAGAGACGAACCATGACAGGGAATGAGCCCAAGTGGCAGCGTCGCGCTGGAGACTGTGCCGAGTGGCAGCCGCTTGCAGGCGCCTGGCAGTGGAAGGCCGTGTCCTAAGGTGTTCTGCCGACATCCACCAGAGCAGCTGGCGCCTGGTGGAAGGCAGATGGTGTTGGATCCCCCAAGTGTCGCTGTCTAGCAAGATGCCATGTCCACTGATTAAAAATAATTAAACATTCCTTCCTCCAGTGAAGGAGAATGGCACGCACGCCAGGCAGGGAGGTTGACAATGGCATTACGCAGCAAGACATGGCAGCAGCAGTGAGCGCCCAGGGTAGCAGGTGCGCCTGGCTTGGAGAAGGTGGAGTGGGAGTGGGGCGCCTGGTTTAACAGTGACAGCAGGAAGAGTTTAGTGAGGATGCATATGCATGAGGGATGCATGAATAGGATCATATTGGATGACTTTCTACTGCTCAGCTAGTTTATGGAGAACATTTTCTGATTTCTAAATGGAAATAACACATTTTATGTTCGTGACCGAATCAATGCGCTGATCACCTGGTATGTGTCTCCGGGCCAGGAGCTACGCACAGAATATCCTAAGAGATGACAGTGTCCATAGCCTCATCATCCTTGCTTTAATTGAATCGACTCCACTTCACTTCTCCATATATGTTTTTTCTTCTGCAGTAAGAGAGCTCTGGAAAGTTTGACAAATGGGTCAGTGATTCAGCTGTATTCTTGTGATGAGACGGTTTTCCATATCTACCTGGGCTCGTGAATATCCCTATCCTGCCGCCTTCCCACACCATACTCATCCTCATTCAGGCTCTTCCCTTTTGTGGGTAAGCTCCTGAATGTTCTCAGAAATCTTACTGAAAATCTTACTGCAGGCCAGTTTACCGTGTATTCATCAGTTATTTTGAATTTGTAAATGGCTGACTTCTTTTCCCAAGCTTCTAAGACATAGGAAGGATTTCAATTTGGACTGAATGAATTTGACTTCAGGCCAATGGGCATGTTCTAAGTTCCCATTGGCTCTAAAAGGAAGTTTCCTCTTCTTACTTATTTGTATTTGAAATGATTAGTATTTATTTGGTAAATATCTATTGTGTGCGCACTACATGCCACTCCGTTGTGAGAGGTGACTTGCAAGAACAATGTAACATGTATACAAAGCAAGAGTAAATTCTTATAAAACCAACATCACTCAGCCGGTGGGGTGGGAGGGGGGCGGTGGAGGACTGAAAGGTTTGAGATCGAAGTGGTGATCACAATATGGTAGTGTTACTTAGGGAAGTGAGGTATAAGCTGGCTCTTAAAATCTGGGGTTGCACACATATTTGTGGTAAAGAATAGGAGAATTTCCTAAGAAGCATTTCAGCAAAGGCAGAAAGAAAGGAATGAGTGAACCAGAAATTGGACTTGGCTGAAGGAGGGGGTCCACATTTGTTAAAGGAGACAGGAAGAGAGTACTTCCCTGAATATTATCAAATAAGGACAGCTGTTTACCCGATGAGTGTTCCTACATCCTTAGAGTGTTCTCTACCCTTACATCTAACGTTCTTCCAGTGTTCTCTAAAGATGGAGGGTGAGATGCTAGAATGTTGAAATCTCAAAATTCCCTTGAGGTGGACCCTATGTCTTGGCTCTTTCAACACCCATTCTTAACAGTTTCCTAGCTTGATTCTTACCCCACAGCTACGTGGAAAACTAAAACTAACATTTCCCCAGTCCTTTGTAGCTAAGGTTTTCTGCATGCTCTTAACTAGTTCTGAATAGATAACCTCTTGTGGGACTTAGAAGATGAGATGAGTTCTGGGAGGCAGCAGCTGCTGGAGGTAAGACCCAGTCACCAGGTAAGCCCAACGACAGGGGTATCTGGTCCTTCAGGGAGGCTGGGGTAGAATTTCTCTAGTTACTGTGGAGTGGCTAAGCAGCAGGGGCCAAGCAGCAGGTCTGACAGCAGTGGTGTTTCCCTAGAACAGTCCTTAGTGATTAGGTATGTTTCTAAGCTGCTCTGTTCCTGGTGGTAAATCTAAGCCTAGTTTTCTGGTTCTACTTGAGATTTTATAAGCTATCTGATACCTTTTACTAAAACTTATTTATTAAACCTTAAATTAGGTAGTTGTCCACAAATAAAAATGATTATTATAATTTCCTTATGAGTGTTCCTTCTACATGGTTCCAGGCAAAGGAAGAAATGTTAAGGTACATATTAATGACCCACGTGATACCCCACTCCACCTTGGACACAACTGATTGGATCTGGGAAAGGCAGCTGACCCAAAGAGGAAATCGATTGGTTGACTAGTAGCCAGAGGAGTGGCCTTAAAAGAGCCATTTGCCAAATGGGGCCAATAATTAGAAACTAGGCCAACCAGATCTTCTTTATCAAGAGTTTGAACTGCAAATACACAAAAAGTCAGTTGACAGACAGGGAAGAAAATATAAAAGTCTAACAGAAAAAGATGTAGCCATGTGTAACAAGAAACTGAAGGCACATACAGAACATCGTGCTCTTTGCTTAATAGTAGCAACATAGCACAATTAGTGAAATAATGTTCATGGTTTTTAAGAGTATGTCAAACATGGTGCCTGCTGTACCTAGTCACCCCTTCTAGATGACTCTACCTCATTCATAGCCTCCTGCTTCAGGAAGCAGGCTTGGTCTTTTTTGTTTGTTTGTTTGTTTGTTTGTTTCAGAGACAGCCATGAAATTGCACCAGGGGCTCATCTGCAGGTTTGCAGGTGATTTATGGGGTCACTAGTTTGAAGTAATATTAGCCACACCTATCAGACCAGTTTATTTTGGGTTAAGTTGGCAAGATAGGAATGAGATGAGAACACAGCACACATGAAGAAAAAGCAGAGGTACATGAAAAAGAGAGAGAGAGAGAATGAGTGAAGTTGATACCTAAACAGCCTCTCTCTGGCATGGCTTTTCCATCGCAGTTCATATGCATATCTAGGACAGACGGTCCCCTCCCAGTCCCTTTGCCAAAGGTGGTATAAGGGAGCCCGCTTTTCCAGCCCAGCAGGGTTTCTGAGCACATGGCCACAGCCAGAATGAGGCCGATTTGTAGAAGGACACTGGATCCTAAGTAACCTTCCAGCCTCCCAACTCTCCTGGCTCAGCAAGACCAGCTCCACTATGGTTTCTGACACCCTGTTGGTTTAGCTTTCTAAGTTTTTGGTGGTGGTGGTGGTTGTTTAGGCCTGGTTACTCAACTGAGATTCTTGCCCTATTATTATGAAAATACCTGAGGTTATGCTCCCACTTCATCCACAGCACTTAAGATACCTTGGGAGTCTATTTCTGGTATCCTAATGAGCCCAGATAACACAGTATATTCAACTTAAATAAAAAAAAAAAAAAAAAAGATCATTGTTCATCTGCTTTGCTCTCAGAAATTTTAGGAGTGGAAAAACGAACAAAGGCAGACATCCTTGACTTGGATTTAGAAAAATCAGCAATGATTTGATTTTAATTCTTTTGCATTTAAATAGAGGTGAATAACCTTTGGAAAAAGAATGTTGCCCAACTGATATGCAAGCCACCACTTAAGTCCCCCTTTAAATGTAGTGCCTGATTACCACGCCTCCTGAATAAGAGATCGCAACTAACATTATCATCAACAGAAGCCACACGAGCAGATCTCAACCCAAGAGTAGTAACGTACCCTTACATTAAACTATTTTGGCCTCTTTGAACGTCAGACCATTTTTAGAAAGTTCTTTCTGAAGCCTCATTATTATTATGACTAATACTAATTTATACATATATAATGCATTCTGCTTTACTGTATTCTGAAAATTATATTTCAGAATAATTTTACCCACCTGGAGAGAATCACAAAAGCTATTCCACAGCACTCAACAACGTCTCAGGCCTGACAGCGAACAGAGGAAACGGCTGTAAATATGCCATTTACAACAGAGAGGTGGAACATTCTTCCAAAAGGGAATTTGCCTTTGATAGGTGGTTCCAGCTATTTGGGAGGATTGTATTTCTTCATCCGCACCTGTCATTCATCCCGGCCTACTTGGGTGCAGAAAGACACCCATCAGTGATTTTTAGCTCTGGCTGAACACTCAAATCTCCTGGGGAGTTTTATAAAATATCTATGCCTAGGTCTCAGTGTGACCAACTGGAACTATCTCTTCAGGTAAGGCCAGGGCTTAAGTAATTTAAACTTCACAGATGACTCCAGTGGACAAGTGAATTTGAGAACCACTGATCTACAACACTGATTTTCAAATTTTGGTTTTCATCATAATCACTGGGGAAGATCCCGCCTATACTTCCTGAATCACACAATTCTGATGCACAATAAAGTTTGCAAATGGCAGACTTCCACAGAAAGAATATAGTTCTTTCTGTCTCAAGGCTTCTGTTTCTCTCTCTCTCCCAAATAATGCCCCAGTCCTGGCAATAGCTACCATTATACATCCTGGTTCAAATGCAATAATCTTAATTGGAGTGATAACATATCAAGCTAATCAGCCATCATGAGAATATTCTTAGTAGAGTGCAGAGCCCTAAAGGAATGGACAAAGGATGGGTAACTTTTGCAGATAATAAGAGAATTCTAATGCTCTGTGCTTCGTCAGGTTAGTAGTAACACATCTAGCAATCACTCTTCTCCATAACCAAACACTGAGTCATGGCTCTTTTTTTTTTTTTTCCTGGCAAAAGTAGAAAAATATTTGTTGTCTCTTAAGGGATTACTCCAATACCGGTGTTATCTCTATTCTTATCATAACCTCATGAGATGTGTATAATTATTTTCAAGACCCAGATGAGAAATCTGAATTTCAGTGTAATTAAGTACTTGTCTAAAGGCCTATTACTGTTGAAGATCAGACCTCAAGCCACTAGACCAAGGCTGTTCTCTTGACTTCCATATTATCTCGCATCTGGCAGATATTATAAACAGAGAAGAAATCTGGGTTCAAATCCTTGAAGAGCTGCCATGCAGAAGGAGCAATCAAGGCTGTGTTGCTACAGAGAATAGAATATGGCTCAGTAGGTAGAAGTCAAGAGAGACATATTTTGCCTTAATCTATTATCACTAATATCAATTAAAGTATCAATGATTGCTATTTCTTGAACATTTTGTGTTCAGTACTGAATATTAAACTAGTGCATCTCACCTGATAGTCACAACAACCCCACACTGACAGGGGTATTGTTATTAACCCTATTTTGTAGGTCAGGAAACTGAGTCTCAGAGAAATTAAGGAAATCACAGAACCCACACTGGTGGCTGTTGTGGTGCAATCAGATGTAATGTGAAAGAGAAAAAGGGATCGATCCAAGAACCTGAAATCATTTAGGACAGGCGTTCAGTTACCTCCAAGGCACACCACATGCCTTTACCTTGATTGTCATGTCACTTTCACAAACAAAGATTTTCCTTATGATTCAGGATCCCCATCCTAATGGGCAAAGGAAGTTCTGTTGCTTCAGCAGTAACCTGGAGCTGTGTGTGGTGGAGTTATCCCATTGATAGAGGAATATCAGTTGAGTTCAGCAGCCTTCGGCAAATTCAGCAAGCGAAACATTCCAGGAAGGGTTACCTCCATTCATGTTCACACTGGGACACACCATATCATTCTGTGCACTGAGGGGCAGGTAGAGTAGGAAACTCCATGGTGAGATCGAAGGGGCATAGAATCTGTACCTGCCCTCCTCTCTCATCTTAAAATGTGTCTCTGTCATCTTCCAATCTGTTCACTCAGGGCCTTCCAAACTTTTCTGAGAGTACACCTAAAAGCCTGGGGAATGAGTGGCTCTCAGGGGCTGCCTAAAGTCAGATATTTTCCGAAGCCCAGTGTTTTATAAAATTCTTACGAATTTTCTTCCACATACCTACATGCGCTTTATTATGAAAAAAGTGTTCTTTTCTGCTATTTTTGAGTAAAAGATATCTGTCAACAGCTCTGTCATGTTAAGTTTGTGATCACTGTACCTGTGACGGGTCAAAGCTTAACTTGGACCCAGCATGGCTACTGTTTAAGGTACTGTGTCTCGCTCAATACTCTGTGAAAATGTTGTTTCTGGAGGAGATGCCCTAGTAAACCCTTAACACCTTGGCCTAAATCTTGTTTATTTTTCTAAGGTTATTTTTGTATTTGTCAAAATATTATGTACATATCACTAAAAATATTAACTACTAAGAAAATCCCTAGCCCCCCGCCCCCCCACCACTTTTTTTTGCCATGGGTTTTTTTTTTTTTCCCTGGATAGCCCTGCTGATTCTACTGAATAAAAACCTCTCGGAATTATTTCCCTTTAGATGGGGAAGCTCCACATTCTGGACAGTCCTGAATTATGTTTTATTCCAGTGTAAATTATTATCATTATTTCACTCCAAAGTATCTTGATTTGGACATAAAATTACATGGTCACTGTATCTACCTAGAGGCTACCTAGCAGTTACCTCCATGTGTTTAAATTTATGGTTATGTCCTTGTTTCTTCGTATTGCATCTAATTTAGATGTTTCCTACTGACTTCCTGATCTTGTGATTAAGTTTGCTCACATATACCCCCATCTCTTCTCACTTCCTCTGAATAAGTACATTGCTCTTTAGTTCCTCTGTTTATTACTTTGTAACTCTATTTCTTGTTCCACTAATTATAAGCAATTTATTTTGAGTTCTGAGTTTTTATGATAAAGGTATTAGCCCTCCACACTTTTCTGTATCTGTCTTCTCTTTTTCTTTTACCTTTATATCACCAAAGTTGGTAGCATTTACATTCTGTCCTATAACCGAAAATTAATCCTGCACCTAATCTATAGGATGGCTCTGAATGTTGAAGAGCAGTCTGAACTGTCAGCCCAGAGCCCAATGCAGGACTTGAACTCGAAACAGTGAGATCATGACCTGATCCCAAGTTAATGGGCTGAGCCGACCCACGTGTCGCTCACAATAAATTGGTTAAGTATGGGTCTCTTTTTCAGTATCTTTGGTCATTATTTACAAAGCCCTTTGAATTGGAAGGTTCATATCCCTCTTCAACTGTGGGAAATCATTTCTGTTCTTTTCACTGAAAAGTTTTTGTCCTTATTGTCTCTCATATATTTCTAGAATTCTTATTAATCACATATTGAATCTACCATGCCTCTTACATCTCTTATCTTTTATCATGTTGTCTCTTTGCTTTTTAATTTATCTTAATCCCGGAAATACTCAATGAGCACCTTACATCTGAGTGAGGGGCACAGAAAATTGGCAAGTAAATACATAAATAATCCGATTTAGAAAAAGGTAACTATAAAGAAATTAAAGCATAGTATTTGGGGTCACTTGTGTTTTTGTTTTACCAACTGTGAGATTTCCTATGCCTTATCCATTTTCTATGGAATGTTTAACTTTGACAATTACAGTCTTGTTTCTAAAAGTCCCTTATTTTTTTCCAAAGATACCTGTTTTTATTTTATAAATGTGATGATTTCTTACATGTCATGGCATCTCATGATGTCATATCTCTAAGGATAACAATTAAGGTATTGTGAAACATCTTTTAAATTCCTAAATTATTCTTACTTATTCTACTTTTCTCCCTTCTTACTTTTTGTATTGTGGTATTTCTCTTTCCTGTTTCTGGCTTTTCTCAAATGTCTTGGCTTTCCATTTATATTTAATAATGAGGCTGCAGACAGTTCGTGGGTTCGAGCCCTGCGTCAGGTTCTGTGCTGCCATCTCAGAGCCTGCAGCCTGCTTTGGATTCTGTGTCTCTCTTTCTCTCTGCCCCTCCCCCATCAGCACTTTGTCCCTCTCTCTCAAAAATGAATAAACCTTGAAAAAATTTGAAAAAAAAAAAAAGAAAGAATGAGGCTGCAGAGAGGTTATCTGGGAGCCCTGTGCTCGTAGTCAGGGATTATCACCAGGAAGGCCATAGTATAAAGGAAACATGAGCTCTGGGACGCCCAAGAATTTTATCTGGGATGCTGGGACTTATGTCATAAACCTTGTCTTTTCAAATGATGTGTTCAATTTATTTCAAGAATATCCTTCTAGTTTTATTAAGACTGAGATATAATCTTGTGGCTTTGAATCATCCTGTATACACAGGTGAGGAAGGGATGTCAGAGGTGGTTCCATTCCAAACTAACCCCATTTTCTACCTCTCTTTTCACCCTTGCCCTCAATTGTAATGACTGCCTTTGCACGTTAGGCCTCGTAAGGATTCTGCTAGGCAGGTTGGCTGCCTTTTTGCTATGCCTCTAACATCAAGGAACCACAGCTTCTTCCACTCTGTTTCGAAGTTTTTAGCTTCTAGAACATTTGAAAAAACTCACATCTTTTTATGGCCTCCCACTTTTGGTATGTTTTTCCCTGACCATAAGTGTATTTGGAGCTTAGAAGTGATAGGATAAAAATATGTCTGTTCGGCTAACCATCAAATTCTTATAAATATTTTTTTAGAAGGTGGTATTACAAGGGTGGGTTTTATGAGTGCAGTAACATGAGGGAGTATCCCTGGGAGAGGAACTTTTGATGAAAAATAAAAAAAAACGAAAAAAGCATAGAAAGTCAGATCTGAAGAAAGACTGCTCCTGGGAAGGAAAAGCTGGTTTTGAGGGACTTCATGGTTCTCAAGGAGCCATTTGTTATGGACTGAATTGTGCCCCTCTAAATTTGTATGTTGAAGCTCTAACTCCCAATGTGACTATATCAGGAGATAGAGTCTTTAGGGAATAATTAAGGTTAAATGAAGCCATGGGGGTGGGGTCAGAATCTGATAGGACTGTAGAAGAAGAGGAAGAGGAGGAGGAAGAGGAGAAGGAAAGAGGAAGGACTCTTTCACCACCATGTAAGGGCACAGTGAGAAGGTAACTATCTGCAAGCCAAGAAGAGAACCCTCACCAGGGATCCAATCAGCTAGCACCTTGATCTTAGACTTTCCATTCTTCAGAAGCATAAGAAAATACATTCTGTTGTTTGAGCCACCCAGACTATGAAATTTTGTTATGGCAGCCCGAGTTGATAAATATACCAGTGATAAGCACAAAGTTCTAGGAAGAAGGGACAAGAGAAGTTGTTGAGATATTGATTGAGGTTCAGGATACTCTTAATGAAAGAGCCAGGAGACCTGGCTGCACTATTAACCTGCATGACATGGGAAAAATCACTTACCCCACTGTGCTACAATTTTCTAATCTAGAGAATGAAGCTAATAATTTCTATCCTGTGAGTCTTGGTGTGAGTATTAAATCTGTTATGTTTTATAATCATCATTTATCATACCTAACTACTTATTCACAGTTGGTTTCCATGACTGATCTGTAATAGACTTCACGGTTGAGTTTGTGAGCTAGAAAGCATGGACAAGTATTAATGAACAAGGCCAGCATGGTGCTTGGCACTCAGTAGGTGTTCACTAAATTCAAAAGTAAAGTCTGGTACTACTGGGTGGTTATGAAAGTTTGTGGCTTTATGATGGTGATTTACCACTAAGGAGGCTCATGGAATTCATGGAAGCAACCATTCCTTTGAAGGACTGAAGTTCCTGCTGCTTGCCCTTGGCCAGTTCAAGACAGCACCTCTGGCATCACCACTGCTAAGTGTCTTAACTCAACTTTTTACATTGCTGGGAACGCTTATCTCTATCTATATTTAGGATCTCTACAGTTAGTACTTTTAATCAAAGTGATCTAGTTAATACTTACGTCTTTCTTTCTAGACTGAGATCTTCTCAAGGGTGTGGACTGTATCTAAATTATTTTTATTCCCAGTGGGTAGCCCCATTGCCCATCAAACAGTAGGCACTCAGTATATATTTGATTTACTGGAAATTCTTATCTGGGTGACACCAGGGCTTCTGCTTTCAACAGCTTGTTCTTTAGAACTGTTTGAGGTCCTTCCATGCTTGTCTACCTTTCTGCATATGTCTAGGACAATAGGTCTCATTTCCAGTTGCATTGACTTAAATGAGATTGGACTAGGTGACTCAAGGGCAATGTGACTGCCATTTTCAACTTTATATTTGATGTGAATTATGGCACAGTCGGGGATTCTGTTGAGACTGTTGAAGAAACTATATATAATGGGAGCACCGGCTCCCATTACCAAAGACCACAGTGAACACAACTGCTATGCAACTGACCTTTAATCTTAGTCTGGAGATGAAAGCTTGGTTGACACTGTGCTTCATCAGCCATTCTCTAAAAGAACATCCTGGCCTATTGATACTACTTCCTACTTTGAATATAACACATAATCTGTCATTGTTCTCTCAAGGAAGTGAGAGCAGAAGCAATATTCAATTCTCTATTTCTAAGGGCAATATTGGGATTTTTTAGTGTTAAGTGATGTTAGATCACTTATTTCTTAGATAATTAGAACATGTCACTTTATAGAGTTTGCAAGCTGGTTTAGAATTGTCTAGTTTGTCTCTGGTGTTTATGATTTCAGAATATTACAGACAACTGTAATAAACAAATGCTTTCATTTCTCTTCCTCTGTTCATCAATCTTTTATAAAGAACCTTCTCTGTCAGGTAGAATGTGAGCTTCTGACCTTCTGAAGCTCACCTTTTAGTTGGGGATGTTCTCAAGCTATTAAGCTGAAAAAAAAAAAATAGAACAACATGTGGCCCCTTCTAACATTAGGTCTCATATTGTTTTCTGGGTAGTAATACTTTCTATTGTATAGACACATATTTGTATACGTATATATCTGCACATATACGTTTGTATATATTGCTAATCCCAATATCTTTAAAAAGTACATGGTATTTTTTTTTTGATTGATAAAGTACTTAAGCAGTTTTTAAAACTAACCCAATTTCAGTAACTCCGAGAGATATTCAGGATGCAAGATATTTCCACATGACTAAATGGGTTTCAGACTAGATAGTAAATTGCCCAACGGTACAGTACCAGTAAGTGGCAGGACTGTGCTAGGTTGATTATTAAGGTGATCTTTTTACCTGAGGCCTTTACCCTCAAGCAGTTGATGGTTTAGATGGTATTTCAGACATGCATGCAACACACACTAATCAGTTAAACACTGCTTGGCAGTCTGTAATTACATGCCCATTGTCAAATAAATGCAACATTTTCAGAGACAAGGCAGAGTGGCACTGGCTGGAATAATTGAAGAGCTTCATGGTGACATGGTAGATCTTGAAGAAAATATATACTCAGGGGTGAGGAAATAAAATTGGTTAACTCAGTTGAGAAGAGAAAGTACAGTCCTGAATACAGGCTGAGAACTACGGAGCTTTATTCTCTAATTAGCAGTAATACAGTAAAGGTATATGAATAGATAAGTAGCTTGTCACAATAAATAGCTTCTCTGTGACAATCTGTAGAAAGGATGAGAGTAAGAAGATTCTGGAGATTTTGAGTTTTGTTGTATTGGAGAGTAGTGACAACACGGTGTTGTTTAGTTCTTAACATTTGCTATCGTCCTTTGATCCACAATTGGGACCATTTGGGGCCTGCTGTGTCTGATGAGCCCTGCCTGGCTCTGGTGAAAGGTTGCGTTTTGGGTCTCCACCTTTTGAGTGGATTCATTCCTGGTCAGTGAACCAGAGTGAGCCTATCTCAGCCTGAAATATGACTGTGCCATGGACTTTGTATATAAATACAAGACAGCTCAAGTCTCAGTGTCTTGATGAGCCGCTCTAAGAATCCAGGCTAATTTACTAGCTGATAGATTCTTAATCTATCACTACTGACAAATATGACAAGTACACAAGCTTGAACATATTTTTGGTAGGTCTTTATTAAAATGAATCCTAGCAGGATCTCTTTAAAATTTAATATTGCAGGATTTCCCCAGCATTACTCCAGTCAGCTTAATTTTCTTTTTTCTTCTTAAAGATAGCAATCCAATATTCTCAAACACTGGAGCATTTGTGTTGTACTTATTTGCTAAAGAACAATATGAGTCTATATTTAAGTAACCTCTGTCAGTTCTTTTTGTAAGCTTAGCCGTCTAAGATCATTTGTACCATAGGGGGATGTGGCAAGGAGAGGGGCCCTCAAGTAAACAATTACAGTATTACAATCCTGGGTGATTGTAATCATGGAAGGCCTCCCTAGGGGCTCTAGAAAAAGGAATAATGTAAGTTTACATGGCGAGGGGTAGTGGTTAATAGAGGACCACTGACAGGTGTGTCATGAGGCAATGGTGTTATCAGATTGGATTTTAGGAACGTCTCTCGGTTGTGTGAATGAGGAAGTAAGTAGAGAAGGGTAATAGGGAAGAGGTCCTGGAAACAGGAGACCAGTTAGGGGCTGTATTAGTCAGGGTCCTCCAGAGAAAGAGATGTGTGTGTTTGTGTGTGTGTGTGCGCACGTGTGCCAGCGTGTGTGTCCATGCATGCAGGTGAGACTGGTAAGCTGGATACTTAGGGAAGAGCTGATATTGCAGTTTGAGTCCAAAGGCAGTCTGGGGGTAGAACTCCTTCTTCTCTGGGGGAACTTCTGTCTTTTTTCTCTTAAGGCTGACAACAGATTAGCCTACCCGGCATTATGGAGATTAGTCTGCTTAATCAAAGAATACTGATATAAATGTTAAACCTCATCTAAAAAATAGCTTCACAGCAACATCCAGACTGGTCTGGTGCTCAAGCAAACAAAGGGGTACCATAACCTATCTACGTAGACACAAAAAAATGAACCATCGTAGCAGAGAGTGAAATTTGTCCTCAGGTGGGAGAAGGATCATACCAGAATTTAACTGGATGGACTTGCTGAGCAATTGGACGAGAGTTGTGAGAGAGCAGTCTGAACACCTGGGGAATGGATCCCATCCTGCTGATTTATTCATAGAGATGGTCCCTACCCTCTTCTTCCTTAGTTCCCTTATTCTATCCATTTATTGAGCAACAATGTGCCTGGCACCCTGCTAGGACCTGGAAACACAGGTTGATAGAACACATTGCTTACCTTAAAGTGTCTTGTAGTCTATTCATAGCTCCACATTGCAGCTTTCCAGACCATCCTAAGAGCCACTTCATCCATTGAGCCATTCTTCATGCCACTCAGGCCTTTACTGGAAATGAGGCAAGCATGCATGGTCAAAACAAAACAAAATAAAACAAAACCAAGCAAATCAAAAGCAACAAAACCTTGTTTATACAACTTCCAGTACCTTTCTGTATTTGTGGGTGACGGTGGAGCCCCATTTGCTCTGCTATTAGCAGACTCATTGGTCACAGACTCATTAGTCCTTCAGAGAAGACTACTGTGTCATCTGACCCACGTATGCATCCTCACTCCTGATGAACAAACAGGCTTGCTCGATGAAACAAAGGTCATGATGTAGGATTCTATACATTTCCTGTAAAAATGGAATCTCCACAAATTCTTTTGTCCTGGTCCCTAAGAGGCTTACAGAAGTTGCCATCAGAATGACAAGAATAGGAGTTAGGAGGGGGAACAAAAGCTTCTTTGGGGAAATATATACTTTAAAACATTTAGTATAATGTTATATGGGATTCCACATCTGGTTTTGCCACATTTATCATGACAATAAAACATGCACCTGTTAGTTTTTCATCACAAGCCATATTTCTCATCTGTCTTGTTTGACCTTGTCACAAGACATTTCCCTTTTAGCACTCATTTAGATTTTTGTACTGAGTAGAAGTTGGAGGTGATTGCAAAAGAAGGCAATTTCCTTTGACATCTTGTGTATGACCCATTTATCTCCTTATGGAATATAGGGAAAGTATTAGAGGGAAGCACTAGAGAATAATAGATATTTATACAAATATGTAAGACTCTAGTTTCCTCTTAGGTCTGTCTTAGTGAACTTGGCCAAAAGTTATGGTGTAATTGTGTGGATGTTTGGATCTGGAGATTTGGTATGCTTACCGGGAGGGACAGGACCAGAGTAACAGGCAAACTGTTTTCTAGATTCCTAAGTACTGGCCTCTTTTTATTCTTCTTTTTTCTTTTTTTCATCCTTATTTTTCATTTTTATTATGGGAAATTTCAAACATATAGGGAAGTAGAGAGAAGAGTGTAAAGTATTCATCATCTAACTTCAACAGTCATCAATAAAGGGATAAACTTATTTCATCTCTACCCTTATTCGCTCCCCCCCATTCCCTTCTGGAGTATTTTGAAGCAAATCCTAAATATGTCATTTCATCTGAAAATATATATATATATCCCTAAAAGATAAATATTTTTATAACAAAACTAAAATACCATCATTATACCTAAAACACGATTCCTTAATATCATTAAATACCTAGTCAATACTCAAGTTTCCTTGATGGCATCATGTGTTCAAATCAGAATCCAAACAAGGTCCAGATACTACATATAGTGGATATTTCTTAAGTATCTTTAAAACTACCCCTTACTTTTTATCACCTTTTAATTTATGTTAAAGGAACTGGGTCATTTGTGATGTAGAGTTACTCATACTCTTGATGCACTGATTGAATCCTATGATATTACAGAATGTATTTCTCTGTCTCCCTACTAACCTCCAAATTGGTAAACTAAGATCCGGAGGCTTGATCAGATTTGGGATAGAGATTTTGGCAGGAATACTTCATAGGCGGTATGGAGAATGTTCTATTGGAATCACATCAGGAGGCATAAACTGTCTCTATGCCCCTATTTGGGTGATGTTAAGATTGTTGACGGGTTTAGGTTTTGTCAGACTGGTTCGTTATTATCAAATTTCCTACTTAGCAATGGTCAATGACCACTGACTAGCCTTAGTTATATTTTCAGTAGATATTGCAAAGTGGTTATATATTATGTCTATCATTCCTTCTTCAGTCAGTGGGAGATTCTTTGGCTGATTCCGAAGTCTTTTTGATGTGACCAGATTTTTTAAACCAAAAATTAAAGAGTTAAATGTTTGTAAAGAATGGAAGCATATTCAACACTGTCACAGTTAGAGGGAAATTCAAAACCACTGATAAGTCTCTTAAAGCAGTAGTTTGACTTGCAAGCACTTTAGGGAAAATTCTAATAGTTGAGTGTTTAACTTCACAAATAAAACAAAGGGCAAAATATGGGAAATGAGATGCCCACTGGATACTAGGAAAACTTGAAGAATAATTCTAAGGCAAAATGCCGAGGAAAGTAGCTCCTGAATTAAAAAATTAGTGACTCAAAATGCCTAACTGGTAATTTAATTCAAGGTGTTCAGCCAAATTAGAAAGATGGATATAAAACTATTTTTACTGCTTTTCTTTTGATTCAGCACAGTTTATGTCTGGATAACTTTAAAACAGAGACCCATTTTATTTTGGTTTAATAAATATAAAGGCTGAAATGCATACAGTTAGATAGTGGAAAGTATGATATATTTGGCTTACTTTTTGTCTTTCTAGGTGATTTCAATAATTGCGGCTTATAGACATTTAATATATTAGAGTGGTTTCCCAAGGTTTATTTTCCTGACTTCGTAAAATTTCCTTTGAATATGGCAGCTGTTTACAAGATCTATCTGTGTCCACTTTTGCTGAAATTGAACCAAACCTTATCTGAATGTTTCTCTTCTCACCTACAATTTATCAGATGTGGGACAGCACTTTAAGCTGCTATTTAACATATGAGGCGCTGGTGGTCACATTTGTAGTGTTAAGAAAGTTGACTTGTTCCCTCTAACATTGTAGAAGTTGGTAGGTGAAGAGACGGAAAGGCAGAAAAGCTATTCAGTACCTTTAAAGTTCCATGAATGTTGCATATCCATTCAATCTCCTCATATTTAGGTGGTTAGGGGTACATATATGTAACTTTTTATAAATACCACTAGACTCCCACTCTTGCTGGATATGTTCACTGACACTAAGTGTTGATGTCATCATAGAACCATATTTGGTAAATATTGTTATAGTAACATTGGAGACAAGGAAACTGAGACTCAGAGCATAATCTGTGCAAGTTCAAACAGCTAACAAGAACTAGAGCCAGAATTTGAACCCACACATCTGTCCAATTCATAGGCTGGCTTTTTCCCCTATGTCGTCTGCCCACTAGCTTAATGTCCAAAAAAAGGGGTGAAAGGCAAACTAGATCAGTTTCCAGAAAATGTGCTCTATCCATCATTTATTATAGATTTTATACTTACTGGATATCACCATAAGCTTTTTCTCTTTGTGAAGAATACACTGTCTAGAAGATAGCATCTGCCAAGAAGGTGCACATTGCCCAAACTCTGTCCTCATTGGAAATACAGAATGTAGAATTATATAAAATTGGGGTAACTTGGTATGGTGTTAGGTGAAGTGGAATTCTGTAAGCTCTGGCTCAAGCAAAAAGTCAATACATTAAGAGCCAGGAATCACCAAGGAGCAATGTGCTTGGAAACTCAATACAGTAATAAGTAACTCAGTATTGTGTCTGTGAAAGATTCCTTATTGTTCACCCAAAAAATGTTAATGCACTGCTCCGTGGTGTCAGTCCCGCATTTTAAAATATCACATAAAATATATCAAGGAGAGGATATTTTTTTCTTCCTTGAAGTTTGTCATATAGTTGTGTTGATATTACCTAGGCAAAATTTTAGATGCTTTTGTTGTAAAATTGAAATTAAATTGAGTACATTCAGAACAAGCATTTTTGTGTGAGGCTTATGATCACAACCTATAATTAAAAATTGAAATAATAAACAAAAGTGAAATCCTTCTATTTGTGACAGTGCGGATGGATGTTGAGGGCATTGTGCTAAGTGAAGTAAGTCAGACAGAGAAAGACACTGTATCATCTTACTTATATGTGAAATCTAAAACAAACAAATGAGTTGATAGACACAGAGAATAGATTGGTGGTTACCAGAGGTGGGGATAGGGGAGGGGAGGGGATAAAATAAGTGTGGGGAGCAAAAAGGTGCAAACTTCCAGTTATAAAATAAAGTCATAGGGGTGTAATGTACAACATGGAGACTATAGTTAATAAGACTGTACTGCCTATCTGAAAGTCGGTAAGAGAATGAATGTTAAAAGTTCTCATCACAAGTAAAAAAACACCTATGACTACGTATGGTGATGAATGTTAACTAGATGTATTGTGGTGATCATTTTGCAATATATACAAATGTCGAATAATTATGTTGTACACCTGAAACTAATATAACGTTATATGTCAATGATACCTCAATAAAAATAAACAAAATAGAGTTGTTCTTCTTATACAGAATACTTTATCTCTATTATTAAGTCAGCACGTAAGTGGTGATTATGAACACAGCCAAGGATAACAGACGCTCTGCATTTCATAGTTCTGTACAGCCAGGCACCAGCCTGCCTTTATCAAGACTCTTGATGATACCATGTGTTTATGGAGTGCCTACTTCAATGCTAGGCTCCTGCTAGGCTGTGGGCAAACGACGAGGCATAAGACAAATTGCTTCCTTGCCTTGGGTCACATATTACAGGTGAAGGCAGCCATATGAACAATCAATTATTATATCATATAATAAGTGTTTTGACACTTTCAGAAGCATATAACAGTCATTAAATGTAGCCTGGGGCTGGAGTGAAAAGGGGCTTCTGAGAAAACCTGTAGGAGAGAGTGACACAGCTGAGAGAAGGAAATGTGGGGTTGGTCAGACAAGAGAGTGGGGTCAGAAGGGGTAGATGGGGGAGGCATGCATGTGCCAGACAAAGTGAGTAGCATCTGGGGAGGCCTAGAGGCTGCTGACAGTATGGGACAGTCAGGAAGGTGGGAAGGAGGACGATGGGAAATACAAAGGCTGGCCCTGGAATGGGAAGTGAAGAGATGAGGCTGGAGAGATCAAGAAGAGTCTCACACATCATGTTCAGATGACTGGACTGACTGTGAGAACAGCTAGAGGGGAAGAAGCGGTGGTCCAGTTTGTCTTTTAGAAGGAACATCTGGCTGCTGGGGCGAGAATGGATAAGAGGAGGTCAAACCACTTGGGGGGCCTTGTGGCAATCCAGGTGAGAGGTGATGGTGGCCTCAGCTGGAGGACATGCAATGTTGAAGATAATGGGCAGAAATGGATGGATTTGGTAGTTGACAGGGCATTGTGACTGGCTGAGGATAGTTAGAGAGGGGATAGACTTCAGGATGACGCCTGGTTTCTGAGTTGGGCACTAACTGAGGCAGCGTAGATAGGATGAGGAAACGGTTTGCAGCGGAAGGTGGTGAGTTCATTTCTGGACATGTTAGCTTTGAAGTACCAGCAGATCAATCCTCTTCATTTTCTAGTATTTTCTAAAGAATGAGCTGCAGTGTCCCTGTGAAATAACTGGCACAAACTCACCTGACCATCTATGTAGGTGTAATGGCATTCAGAAGTCATAAAAAGCCAACTCTCTGATGCTACTCTTTTATACTAACAACAGATACATATGTGGGTCCTTAGCATTCATGAAGAATGCATTTGGATGATGCCTGTGGCTAAGAATTACAAAAATAGAAAAGCTGGGCTGGCAGTAACTGGTAAGGAATCACTTCTCCGTCTCCCAACCCCATGCCCCCTCTGTCTTTCTCTTCTTTTCCAGGTATGATCCAGGATTTCAAGGAATTGATTGGGACAGATGTGGAGCTGCACTCCGGTGACTGTGACTCACTTGTTAGGACCAGAGAGGCTGTGGGAGTTCCATGAAGAGAGTCACTGTTGGGTTTATTTATTTTTTAAAACTAGCTTTATTAAGATTTCATTCATATGCCATATAATTCACACATTTAATTAATTAATTAATTTTTATTAGGATTTTCATTTAAATTTGAGTAGAGTTACCATATAGTGTTATATTAGTTTCCGGTGTACAATATAGTGATTTAACAGTTCCGTACATTACTCAGTGCTCATCATGATAAGTGAGCTCTCAATCCCTTTCACCTATATAATCCATCCCCTCACACACCTCCCTTCTGGTAACCACCAGTTTATTCCCTATAGTTAAGAGTCTGTTTCTTGGTTTCTCTCTCTCTGTTCTCCTTTGCTTATTTTGTTTCTTAAATTCCACATATGAGTAAAACCATATGGTATTTGTCTTTCTCTGACTTATTTTCCTTAGCATTATACTCTCTAGCTCCATCCATGTTGTTGCAAATGGCAAGATTTCATTCTTTTTTATGGCTGAGTAATCTACCATTGTATATATGTACACCACACCTCCTTTATCCATTCCTCTATTGATGGACACTAGGGCTGCTTCCATAACTTGCTTATTGTAAATAATACTGCAATAAACATAGGAGTGCCTGTATCCCTTTGAGTTAGTATTTTGGTACTCTTTGGGTGAATACCTACTAGTGTTATTGCTGGACTGTAGGGTAGGTCTATTTTTAATTTTCTGAGGAACTGTTGTACTATTATCCACAGTGGCTGCAGCAGTTTGCATTCCCACCAACAGTGCACGAGGAATCCCCCTTTCTCCACATCCTCACCAATACCTGTTTTCAATTCACACATTCAAAGTGTACAACTCAATGGTTTTTATTATAGTTGCAAAAATGTGCAACAATTACTATAGTCACTTTTAGAACATTTAGAACATTCATTACCTCGAGAAGAAACCCCTTATTCTTCAACTAACACTTCCTTATTCCCACTTGCCTCTAGCTTTAAGCAAACGCTAATTTATTTTCTGTCTCTGTAGATTACCCTGTTCTGGAATTCATATGGATGGGATCATATGTCATGAGATCTTTGGTGACCAGGCTCTCACAGAGCATAGTGTTTTCAAGGTCACCCATGCTGTAGCATGTAACAGTACTTCATTTCTTTTTTTTTTATAGTTAAATAATATTCCATTGTATGGACATGTCACATTTTGTGTATCCATTTGTCTTCTGATGGACATTTGGGTTGTCTCCACCCTTTGGCTAACATGAATAGTGCTGCTATGAACATCTCTGTATATAGTTATTGTTTTTTATTCTTCTGTGTGCCTCTAGGTTTAGCTCAAGGAAGAATGAGCTCTCCTGCCACTGATACCCACTCAGAGAATGAGCTCTCCTGCCACTGATACCCACTCAGAGAGCCTCCATAAAGGCAGCTATAGTCAGTGGCTCCTCAGCACAATTGTGAAGTGGAAGCATTTCTTCTGGTTTCTCTCTTCTTTGATGTATGTGTCCTTTTCTTGCCTCCCTTTCTGTTTTCTTAGTATCCTAAAAGTCAGAGGAAGCCTTGCTTGCTTTCAAGAACTGCTCTTTAGACTGTCCAAGTGTCTGCCACTCCAGCCTGCTCTAATCCACACTGCCACTCTTTAAGGGTGGCTAAAGAGCTGATAAATCCACACAGAGGTGTGACTGAGGCTTCAAACACAAAAATTCTTTTGCCTTTTCACACAGGGGCATTGGTTGAAAGGAATCTCTTATTGTAAGAGGGGAGGTTTCCTTAAAATTTGAGTTTGGGGAGATTCTAAGGTCTCTAGACTAGATCCAGAAACTCCCTCGTCCTGTATCTCCCAGATCCTCTACTTCCTGATCTTTGTTAAGTCTGAGAATTAAGCCATGAGGAATTACTTGGCCTGAGTGCCCAAGTAAATTTTATTAAAAAAAAAAAAAAGTAAATACTCAAAAGTAATAGATCATGAATCTGAGAATACAACCAAAATCTTTTACTATTTCAAATAATTAATAAAATGAAAGTTGAACAATAACAGACCATGTGTTTGCGTGATCTACATCCCTTGGAGAATGTCTCATTTATAGAGGCACCCATTAGCTTTGCCTGAATGTGAAGGAAGATTTAGCAAGATTCTTGAAAGTAAAAGCTGTGTACCAACTGTATCCAGAATCACTTTGAGTGCTAATTCCAGGGACCCTATTCCAGCTACTGAAGCAATCCCTTGGGGGATGTAGCCCAAGGACCTGTCCTTTGAGCAAGCTCCTCGGGTGATTCTTGTTCACATTCATGTATTAGGGCCATTCAAAAATATCAGGGATTCAATTAATTATACCCATGCTAGATAAGCAGTGGTCATAATAGTTTTCATCTAAACTTGGGAGAGTTAAAGGAGGTTCTATTAATAATCACGTGGGGAATGAAAGTGTAAACAGGACTGGCCTGGCAAACCAGAATGCAAGGTCACCTTGCAAATAAATAAATACCACCTTTTCCAACTCCCCAGAGCCACATTCTCAAAGCTTACCTCATGAATCCACGCTTACAAGCTTCCTACTTGTATTGATTGCATGTCCTCTACATGTCGTTAGTGCAGCTCTGTGTTCCCCGGTCCTCTTCTCTTTTTGACATAGACAAGGCTAAACTTTCTTTCATGGGCCCAGTCATGGATCTGGAATGGAAGGAATATTGAATCACCATGGGACATCCAGCAAAGTTCCCCACACTTGTAGTGCCAAAGAACTAGAGATAGGAGGAGCATCTTTTCAACTCTGCCAAACCTGCTGTATTACTAAACCTTGCTTCATGTTCTGTGTTGAGTACACTTCCATTAAGTGTCCAGTAGGACTCAGACATGATTCTGAAATTGTTATCATAGAGACCAAATGTGGTAGCCAGTAGTACATACAGGGTGAGAATCGTACCCATTTCCCCCCAAATGACTCCCTCTTCCCCTACCTGTGTATAATTTATAGAGAATGTTCAGATCACTTTGTTATTTGGTATTTGTATTAGTTCCCATGACTGTATCAAAGTACCATAAATATGGTGGCTTAAAAGCAACAGAAATAAGCTCTGCCACTGTTTTGGAGGCCAGAAGTCTGACTCTGTATCACTGGGCTAACATCAAGGTGTTAGCCTCACCTTAGGGCCTCACTCCCTCTGAAGGTTGTAGGGGAGAACCTGTTCCTTGCTTCTTCCAGCTTCTGGTGACTGCCAGCACTTCTTCTGACAGCATACGGCTAGTCTGAGGCCAGCTTCTTCAGATCCCTCTGTCCTCGTCTTTCTATCTTCCCTGTGTGTCTAATGTCTCTCTGCATTACTCCTACAAGGATACATGTAATTGCATTTGGGTGCCCTCCCCCCATCTCAGATAATCTGGAATAATCTCTCCATCTCAAGATGCTCCCTTTAATCACATCTTCAAAGAGACTTTCTCCAAATAAGATAACATTTACAGATTCTCAGGATCAGGACCCTGTATCTTTTGGGTCATTATCTCCTCATTAACACAAATGGCAAAACTTTGTGGATGGTGAGAGCAGGCAGACATCATCATCTTCATTTCACAGTTAAGGCTGAGGTTGAGGTTCAGAGAATTTAAGTACTTACACAAGGTCATGAGCCTATCTGATGGCACACAAGGAAATAGAAATAACTGTGCCACTTCCCTTTAAGCTGTGCTGATTCCCCAGGAGGGCCAAGATAGATGGCATGCAGTTCACCTCCTTGCCTTCCTGTGGCACCATTGGACAATATGCTTCAAAAGTCTAGCATACACACACACAAAAAATGACTCTTGGGGCTGACTTGATGATGGAAACATTTGCCTATGTAGGACTTTCCTGGCACCGTTAAGAACCAGGAAGATGCCTGGTGTGGAAATGTAGGTCCAGCAGTGCCGTTAATGAGTTGTGTGAGTTTGGGCAAATTTCTATGACTTTCTGCTTTTCAGATTCCTTATATTTAAGGCAAGGGGACTGGGCTAGAAGATAATATGTTAAAATATAGACACCACTGAATGCCTACAATGCATTAAGAATCTCTGTGCTGGACTAAGAACTTGCGTTACGTTATTTTCTGCACTCCTCACAAATACCCTGATGACAGCGGCATGATTATGAGTCACCCTTTACTGACAAGGCTTAGAAAGATTGGAAATTTGATCTAAGCCACACTGTAAGCTAGTGGTGGACCCAAATGTAAGCTACCTGTCTGACTCCAAAGTCTTCTGACCCTCTGCCCACTGATTCTCAGCATACTCCCATCCATAGCCTTGTGATACCATGATGCTGGCCTGCCACAGGTGTCTGAGTGATATAATGACCACATACATAATATAACTCTCTTGTCTCTGCTATTTTCCAAGGAACTAGCTGATGGCTGGCAGCCAGATGCAGGGTAGTCCTTTATTTGGGGTATTGTGTAGAGAGATGTGGTTCTGAGGGAAGCTAGGAATTTACAGGGAAAATTCTCTCGTGGGAACGTTACAGGAAGCAGAACTCTGTGGAACAGAGGCAAATAATGGTCTACTTTTATAAGTTACACAGCTCGTACTCAGTAAGTATTTGTGTCTGTTTTGGTTTATAAAACCTTGGTTCCTTATCTCTGTGACTTTTGAGGCTGTTTTGTAGAACCATCGCAGGTCAGGGTGGGGAGAAGCCCTGGGGGCAGGGTAGTCTCACCTCTGCATTCTGCATTTGAAGGAATGGAGGCCTAATTCAAGGAATTTTATTTACCCTGGAAACATTTCATGAGAACCTGTGTTATACGTATAGTGCTAAATGCCAGGGTACAGAAATGAAACAATACCATCACTGTTGTAGGGTCTCTGTGCCCAGTGGAGGAGGCAAGCTCTAAACATATAATTTCAATAAATACGGTAAACACTGCAATTGTGCTGAGAATTCAATGGGATCCTGAGGGAGTCAGCAGAGACTGATGTTTGAGTTACAAGGAAGTAGGAAAAGACAAACCAGGCAAGGGAAATAGGATCCTGGATGGGTCAAGTGTATTCAGAGAATGGTGAGCTGTTCATGGTGGTTGGAATGTGAGGCAATGTGAGAGAAGGTCACGGGCTGGGGTGAGACTTGCCCAAAGTCAAAAAACTTCTGGGCTGTTGAGATTGAAGCATTTCAGTCTATACCCTCAAGTAGGTTTTAATGACATTTTCCTTTCACTGGGTCTATTTTGTACACCTTGATTTTACTAGGCTAGACTTGGCATCCTTCACCAGGGACAGGGGACCACTTTCGCCTACTGCAGAACTTCTTAGGGCATCCGACAGGTCTGTTGACCACATGGAATAGTTTTGTGATATGTGGGAGTCAGCGCAGGCTCTTGTACCTTGTTTTGTTTCTGTTTCCCGCCTGCAGCAAAGTCCTCGCCCCTGCCCAGCACGGAGGCCTCAGGTTACACCGCGATCCTGAGAGTACCTGGTACCTCTGTGTGTGCATCATAGTTGAAAATGCCTTTTGAATAAAGTCATTGTTTTTTAATCACCAAAGAAGAATAATTGAAAATTGAGAGATTTGCGACTGTTTCATCTCCTGTAGAAAGGAGAAGGATGTACCGCTCCTTCTCTTGATTTCAAGATTAATCCACTGCCTTTTTTACCCAGCTTCCAGGTTTTCCTTTAGAATTCACTGACCACAAGTTGGTTCCCTGTCCCCACAGTGCCTATGTATATTTGATGTACTTTTACTGGCTGGCTGAACAGTATGATAGAAATGAAGGTGCAGATCCACTGCTACTATTGGTCCCATGGCATTACCTTGTCCCTTAAAATTGGTGGATCCTGCCAAATTCCTTTCCATTAATTATAATAACAATAATAACAAAAGCTTCTTTGGGGGTCTCCTCCATGCCTTTATAACACAGTTCTTTCTCTCCTATATTCCCCTTAGGATATTTTCTACTTAATGAGATGCAGTGATACATATTCTTCCTTGCTGCTTCTCTTCTGGCTGAAAGTGATTTTTTTTTTTTTTTTGTATGTACAAAGGCCCCGCAGTTTGAGTCCTGAGTGCCAAAAAAAGATTCCTTAAAGAAGGAAAGCAAATACTGAGGCTGAAACTGTGAACTCTGAAGAACTATCATTTTCCTCCTTCAGCATGTATTGAGAGCCTACTATATCATCCGCTAGATTTTGAGGCCATAAAGATAAATCAGTCTCTGTCCACAATGAAGTGAGTGGCATGCAGAAGACTCACGAGTAAACTAACAGACACACGGACAGAAAGGATGGGCATCCCCAAAGGGCTGGGGAGCATGGGGCAAGGGCCACTTAGTCTGGGTGGTGGGTGGGAGAACACAGGAATCCATTTTCAGAGACACGCTGAGTTGCTTCTTAAAGAATAGAATTGAATAAGTATTGGGTGGAAAACTAGGAGGAAGGAGAGGAGAGAAAATGGAGGAGGGAGAGATGGCACAAAGGACGATGGAATAGAAGGGATTCTATTCATGTACAAGGACTCTAGTTCATTTACAAGGAGCTGGGGGTCAGAAATTACATGGCCTGCAAGTGCAAGTACAAAATGATGGGTTAAGAAGAGGAAAAAGACTTTTAACTAGTATCACTGAGGGTCTACTCATACACCATTATCTCACAAACAGTTGGATAAGTGTCTATGGTGGATAGATAAGAACACTCTAGGCTGAGGACATGAAGTCACTTTCGAATTCCTTACAGCCACCTGATAAGTGAGGGAGCTGGGATTTGATTTCACTCCTCAGGTGTTTGGTCCAGACACTTTGCAGCGGCCTCACGTGCATTTGTAGAAGCCCTTGTCAGGCATCCTTTCCCCAAAGGAAGGCTCAGTGGCGAGATGGGAATTAACGACCACGTTCCCTAGGATGTTGAGGAAACTTTTGTAATGTGTGTGGTTATAGGTAAGAAATTGAGTCAGGAAAAAAGTGGCTCCTTAGAAGAGGATGCTGGATGAGCTAGAAAGAGAAACCAAGGATGAAGGAGGTTAAGCAGTGATGAAGGAAAGGAAGAAAGTAATTAGAGTTCAGTGAGCTAAAGATACAATTTAAAGACTTTTCAGGAAGGAGCCATGGTGGGAATGGAAGAGATTACATTGCAAGGTTTCTATGGGCTGGTGAAAGCTTTAGGGTAAATCAAAGGACTGTTACCAATTCAATAGAATTTTATATTATTTTAGGAAACCGAGTAACAGTCCATTAGCTGCAAAGCCCAGGATCAAGAAGAGAGCTAAAAGACAGGGCAAGTTCTGGAAGCCTCATATATCTAAGAGTTTTGGCTGTGAACCATGTTGATGCTATAAGGGTCTCAGAGATCATCTCCTGTGACTTCCTGACTTTGCAGTTGAGGAAACTGAGGCCAGAGAGATGCTGTTTATTTTATATGAGATTGAGCCCACTTCTAAGCAGTGACTGGATTATAAGCTTCAAACCATCAATTCAGTTCTCTTTGCAAGACTGTGAATTTCAGGCCAGGGCATGGGTTTCCAGTCATAGACCAGTCATAGAACATGGGGTACAAAATCAGAGCCCTGAATTACAAAGAACAATGGGAAGAGATATGGAGTGTGACCCAGAAAAGCAAGTATCAGGAGGAAATGACATCACCAGAAGATTTGGGACATGAAGGAAGTTCAAGTGATGGTAGGGATAAGGATGGAGAAATACAGAGGTGAGGGACAGGGCTGGAATATTGTCAGGAAATGTATCAGAAAGACTCTTCAGCTTTACAGAGAGGAAGTCCTCACTTAAATTTTGTTAAAACATTTTTAAAAATAATAAAATGTAGACCTTTTTACACGAAAGGCAGCATGGTATAGCAGGGAGGTTTGTGGGCTTTGATCTGGGTTAGTCCTGATTTGAAAACCCAACTCTGACTCTGTGGTGGTGTTCAGGCAAGAAAACACAAACCACCAAGCTCTTCTGACAGAGATAATTTACTTTAGGGAAGCTGTTAAATATTATTGAAAGATGGAAAAGTCTAAAAAGGAACACTGAGGAAACACCAAACTTCAAGAAGGAACTGCAATGCCTTGGACTGGGGGAAAAAAAAGGGAAGGCTTGGGAGCTTTCGAACTTAGAACCTTGAGGGAGGGGCCCCCATAGAGACACCCCTGAGAAGGGGTCTGCTCAGCTGCTGCTGAGGCTGGTGCCCTGCAAGGTGTAGGCTCAGACCACAGAGGAGGGTGTATCATCTGCAGGGCTCTGATACTGGTTAAGGGGGTGCAATGACACTAATTTTAGGAGCAGAGAGGGAAAAACACACAGATATTGGAACCAGTTGCTACTCCTGGGAGCAGCTACTACCAGGGTGAGGAAGTATTGCTGGAAGGTGCTGATGGGAACAGTTAGAGGGGAGAGAGTGTGGGCCTTACTCCTCCTCCAGTCCTCCAGACTCCCTCTTGAGTCCCCTAAGTTTAGAACATAACAAACAGCAATCAGAGGGGCACCTGGGTAGCTCAGTCGGTTAAGCGTCGGACTTTGGCTCAGGTCATGATCTCATAGTTCATGGATTCGAGCCCCGCATCGGGGTCTGTGCTGACAGCCAGCTCAGAGCCTGGAGCCTGTTTCAGATTCTGTGTCTCCCCCTCTTTCCGACCCTCCCCTGCTCACAATGCCTCTTTCTCAGAAATAAATTTAAAAAACATTAAAAATTAAAAAAAAAAAACAACAGCAATCAGAAATGAAAAGTAAGATATGGTTTGCAGAGTCTCAGACCCAAATTTGAAAACGCATAGAAGGGTGTGCTTGTGACCAAAAGCTTAGCTTAGAATGAACACAGCCCCTTGGTAGCTCTGTGACCCACACTGGTATAGATCTCTGATCCTGGAAACTAATCAACTTCCCCTAATGCTATAGCCCCTTCTGGTTCTGACTGACCCCTTATCTCCTGTTCTTTGTATGGAAAAACTCCTCAGAATGGTTGTCTGGCTTTACTGTAGCTAGCTCCTCACCTCCCATTTTCTCTTGAGTCTTTTCCATTTGGGCTCTCATCTGTAACACTCACTGGGAACCAGCCGTTTTCCATTCCAGAAAGTCATTCTCCCTCCAGTTGTGATTCTAAGTTTTGTCAATGGGATGGTTTTAGAAGGACATTCCTCTAAAAACATATTGCTCTCTAAAGAAAAGTTGTGAAGGTTGGAAAGTCAAAAGTATGACCTGACCAGAAAAGCTTATGGAGGAAAAAAATGAAAGATAAACTCACCCACTTTTTATTTCATACCACGTTTCTAGACTGACAAAAGTAGATACATCGTGTACATAGAAAATATTCAGAATTACTCAGAATATTATCTTGAGGAGAATGTTAACATTAGCCTTGGCTTTTCAAATGCCTCATTTTGGAGGCTGATTAAGGGTTCAGGGAAATGAAGAAAAATCTGACCTTCCTTTGAGAGGTAAAGTATTGATGATGAAACTTGTTTTTCATTCTGCTTCCTTTCTTTGACAATATTACCATCTCTTCCAATTTATCAATGCAATTTAGACTGCGGAGAAACCTGAATAGCCATACTGATTTCACAAAGAACTGTTGTTAGGGGTAAATCCTGCAGTTTTGATCTCTGGTCCACAAAATCCTACCAGATCTGAAACTACTTTTAATCCACAAATGACACTG
Source organism: Hyaena hyaena (assembly GCF_003009895.1). NCBI lineage: Eukaryota > Metazoa > Chordata > Mammalia > Carnivora > Hyaenidae > Hyaena > Hyaena hyaena. The sequence goes on from NW_024080918.1 coordinate 2,151,783, forward strand.
ACCTGAGCTCTATATTCATGGGAGAAAACACATAGCCACCCTGAAACCAGAGCTATGTCTATTATCTTTTAAGTAAATCGTTTGAATATAAACTTTGAGAGGCTGGAGAAGATTTCTTGGAAAGAAGTCTTACAAAACATCGTTTCTACTAGAGCAATCTTCACCCACCTGCACCCTTTTAAATCTTCCTGTAAACCTTCTCTTTTGCTTCTTCTTCCTGTATCCTTGACTTAATACTATAGCTCAGATATTTGTCCCAAATCTTAGAAAACAAATCTTGATTTTCATCATCTGTAGAAAATGAGGTTTTTGGTTTTTTAACTTTTTGTCTTGATTTTTTGTTTTTATTTTTTAGAGAGAAAGAGTATGAGGGTGAGGGAGAGGGGCGGAGGGAAAGGGAGAGAGAGAATCTTAAGTAGGCTCCGTGCTCAACACAGAGCCAAACTCAGGGCTTGATACTATGACACTAGGATCATGACCAGAGCCAAAATCAAGAGACAGACACTCAACAAACTGAGCTTCCCAGGTGCCCTGGAAATGAGGTTTGATGTAACAATTAAGATTCTACTGTGAGCATGCAAGGAGCCTAAGTGTCCATCTTTGGATGATGGATAAAGAAATGTAACATGGGTCACCTGGGTGGCTCAGTCGGTCAAGCGTTCGACTCTTGATTTCATCCAGGTCATGATCTCATGGTTCATGAATTCCAGCCCTACACTGGGCTCTGTACCAGTAGCAAGGAGCCTGCTTGGGATTCTCTCTCTCTTTTCCTCTCTCTCTGCCCCTCCCCCGCTCATGCTCTCTCTCTCTTTCTTTTTAAAAGAAACATTACAAAGAGAGAGAGAGAGAATGTAATATATATCACAGGGAATATTATTCAACCATAAAAAAAGAAAATATTGCTATTTGCAACAACATGGATAGAACCTGAGGGCATTATGCTAAGTGAAATAAGTCAGACACAGAAAGGCAAATACTGTATGGTCTCACTTATGTGTTAAATCTAAATGAAAACAAAAACTAAAGAAAAAAAACATCCCTCCCTAAAACAAAACAAAAAACACAGCTCAGATACAGAAAAGAGACCGGTGGGTTGACAGAGGCAGGGTTTGGAGGTCAAAATGGGTGAAGGTAGCCAAAAGTACCAACTTCCAGTTATAAAATTAATAAATCCTGGGGGCATAATGTTCGACATGATGATTACAGTTAATAATACTGAACTATATATTTGAAAGTTGCTAAGAGAGTCGATCTTAAATGTTCTCATCACAAGAAAAAAAAGTGTAACTATGTGTGGTGATGGTGACTTGAAACTAATGTTATATGTCAATTACATCTTAATAAAAATAAATAATATGAAAGAAATTGGTCTTTTGGAAGCACTTTGTAAATATGTGTTTACTCTAGTTTTAAAGCTGTATTCTAGTTTGTGTGTATCCACAAATGAATTTTATTTATTTATTTCAAAATTTTTAATGTTTATTATGAGAGACAGAGAGATACAGGATGTGAGTGGGGAAGGGGAAAAAAGAGAGGGAGACAGAATCTGAAGCAGGCTCCAGGCTCTGAGCTGTCAGCAGAGAGCCTGGCATGGGGCTTGAACTCATGGACTGCAAGATCATGACCTGAGCCGAAGTCGGGCCCTCAGCCGACTGAGCAACCCATGAGCCTCTCCACAAATGAGTTTTAGGAGTCTGTATGTTGTCTTTACTCCCAAAATATTTTCCAGAAAGCTATTGGGCTTTGCATGACAGCTTCAGATGGCTGTCTGAGGACAGCCTGGCCTACTCTACATTTCCAGGAAGTTCCAGCCTTTTTAGGGATAGATGCTGTTAGACTCAGGATATCACCTGGCCCTTTTTGCTTTTATTCAAGGCATGAGGTAAGCTATCAAAGGACTCACCACACTGCAATGAACATTCAGACTCCTAACCTGGTCCACTATTGATTAGGAAAATGAGAGCATCTACAGATGTTCCGATGTCCTCATGTGGTAAGATGTAATGTTGAAGATGAGACAATGCAAGGAAATAAGAAAATGCATTTATTTCTTGATATGGTGATAGACACATGGACTTTTAAAAATAGGGCTAAATTCTGGCTTGTGTACCATAATCAGAGCAATGCCAACCAGTTACCATTCAGAAATACATAGCAACCAGCTTTAAATACTCTAGATTAAGAAGCACCTTAAGTAATATGTAGGAGTCATCTATTTCATATTTTAATAATTTTGCATCACAAACACTTCTATTGTACTGGGCAGGCAACTAATGCTTCTAATTTTTCAACAGCTACAGGATAAACTAATTGATATTGTAATTGCCACCACCCTTATTTGGGTAGATGGAAATGTAACTTTTATAAGACTCTTGAAAAAAACAGTCTAGAATTGACTGTAGTTATTTTGAAAGCCCTCTTGGACAATATTCTTTGATTGCATTTCACAGATATTTTAATCTTGTCATTTTTGTTCAAGGACCAGCAATGACTCCCTATTGATCCTTACATTTGATACAAGCGTTTTCACTGACTGCCAATCGCTCAGCCCATCTTTCAAATCTAATTTTCATTACAACTCAACATTAACACTCTGGTCTGTCAAGTTAACATGCTTCTTGCTTCCCCAAAAGCCAATTACAGAATTAGAATTTCTTTAGAAAGACCATCTAATTCACTCTCTCCTGTATTTTCAGATAAAGACAGGCTAAGATTGGCTGGGCTTAGTTGGCTAGTTACTAAAAGAAAGAGACTTGGGCCCAGGTCACCTTACGTTCCACTTAGTCATGGTTCTCCCTGACTGTGCTACTTCTTGACTCTCATTTTCACCTTTGTGCTACTGGTGAGGAATGATACTGCCCCAAATGCCATCTACTTTCTTTTTAAGATGTATGTCTTTCCAACATTCCAGAACACTGCTTCAAAGCTCAACTCCTCTAGAACCCTGGCCCCTTAACCCCAGGTAGCTCTCATATCCCTTAATCTTGTATCAAAATCTCTCCCCATGTTCCCCCAGAGCTTCCTGCAAACGCTTCATTCATGACAAACCAATATGACTTTGGGATATTCTGCTTCCTAAAATGATGTGATTTTCAGTTCTCTAATCATGAACTCCTTAATAGAGTCTTCTCCATCCCTACTTCCTATCCTGGTGCCAAACACAGCGGTTCTTCACACAGACAGAGTTCAATATCTATCGACGGTAAAGCAGAATGGCAGGGGGCTATTTGCCTCATCCTTTCTACATCCTATTGCTTTTAGAGCATATAGAATTCTCTCTCTATTGATGCAGTGCTTGTTCAGAGCTACCCGTACTAGGCCAAATATATTCTATTTCAATTCTTCTTGGCCTTGGAGCTGTGGCATGGTTGAAAGGTACATTGTGAGTAATTTATCACTAATAATAGTTATAGCACTGACATTTGGAAATTATTTATATATTTCTTTAAAGAGAGAAAATTCAAAGTTATCTCTATAATATTACCCTTACACTTGCACCCAAGAAAGTTTAGAAAGGGGTGGAGTCATGGCTTGAGATTAGCCACCTTTTTAATTTTTATTTGTTTTATGTTTATTTAATTTTTTGAGGAAAGAGAGAGCGTGAGTGGGGGAGGGGCGGAGAGAGAGGGAGACACTGAATCCATAGCAGGCTCCAGGCTCTAAGCTGTCAGCACAGAGCCTGACACAGGGCTTGAATTCATAGACCATGAGATCATGATCCGAACCAAACTCAGATGCTTAACGAACTGAGCTACCCAGGTGCGCCTAGTCACCCTTTTAAAAAGTAACCTGGCATAGCTCTGCCCTTCTATACCATCCACTAATTTCTAGTCCAGTTTAATACCATATTTCTCCATTCTTGGAAATCTGTCAAGAACAGTTAAGGTGCTGAGATTTATAAGGTACCAAGTTAGCCTGCCAGTTTCATGGATGCCAGAAGAAGACATGAGATCCCTGAGTCAGAGACAAAGAATAGCTGATTGCTTACAGCAAAAGCAGAAGTATTAGCATTTTATGGGTTCCTAAGCTCCATTCCCCATAGAAAAAAGTGGTGTGTTGTGTTACAGAAGATTGAATTTAGGAAATCTGAATGCTTTATAATGGGCTACATTGATACACTGGGAACAAACTTACCCAATCTCTGCAGTCAAGGGAGACATTGTCAGGATAATATCATCCTTGAAAAAACAGTCTAAACAAAAAGGCCATCAATACCTCTGCTCCTGAGATATAAAGAAAACGGAGAGAACTATGGAGAATTGCCTCCCAACTAAGCTCATTGCAACCTTTGTACCAAATACATAGCTCGTGTTCATAGATTAGAGCCATGGAGATGACTATGGTAGGCAACAAAGGCCACATGGAAAGTGTTATGGCCATGACAAGAAGAACCTTGGATAAATCTTTGCAACTGAAGGGAAGGAGGCAAGTGATATCTTGCTTAGTTAAAGAGGCAAAAGAAAGGCAAACATAAATGTGTTGCAATGTATAAAGATTATTTCACCATTCAAATGAACAGGGCCATGGTCCATGGAGAATAAGTGGTAGTGATGAGAAGGAATGGTGAACTAACCCAGGCGAAGACTAAAAAGAACTTTGATGAGAAATGAAGAAATGCAGAAGGTGAAGTAAGGGACTGGGGGAAGAGATTGGGGCAGTGAAAAAATGCTGATGGTTGACAAAGCAAATGAAAAACTCATCAGCTGCCTCTAGTTTTGCACCTGTCTCTCTCAAGGAGAATTGATTATATCAGGGGTCAACATACTATGGCCTATAGACCACAAACTTCCTGCTGCCTATTTTTGTAAATAAAGTTTTATTATAACACAGCCACCACCACACCTTTTTTTTTTAAATTGTCTGTGGCTGCTTTTGTATTACATGGGCAGAATTGGGTAGTTGCTACAGAGAACAAATGGCCTTAAAACCTATAATGTTTATTATCTGTCTTATAGTAACATTTGGTAACTTTTGACTAGATGAGCCTACTCAGCTGGATTTGAATCCTGAGTGGTTTGGGCAGACTTTATGGCAATAACCAATAACTGACCATGCATATCTATTCTCTCCTTTTTGGACACACAGGCAGGCCATTTTCCCAGATTCCCTTGTTGGTAAGTGAGGCCATGCAATCAAGCTCTCTCCAATGAAATGTGAGAATAGGTGAAGTGCCAGTTTGGACTGGTTTACATGACTACTCCTTTACTCTCCTTGTAAATCTCTACACATGACTACTCCTTTACTCTCCCTCTTTTGGCTTCCTGGGACTTCAATATCCAGCATGACCTTACAAGCTATGTGTTGAAGGCAAAGCTTGGGTCCCTGAGCCTCACTGCTATCTCAAACTCTCACCCTGGACTATTAAATGAAAAAGAAATCATCCTCTTGCTGACTATGTTGTTCCTTGCTGTTGAAATGTTGATCTATATTAGTTACGGACATAGATAATTAGATATATTACTGCAATCTACTCTAATACTAATTGAGAGAGAGCACCTAGCCAACATCTGTTCTCATTGCACCTATGGGAATGCTTTTTTCCTAACATTTAATCTGACTCTGGGGTGTGGTTATTTGTCTTTGTTGTTTTTCTGCAGCATCCAAACAACTTTCCTACTTTAAGAGAAAATCCCCAAAGAGATGGACTAAAGGGCCCTGTCTCAATCTATGGATGCCAAAGTGTGGCAGATATTTCCTTTCCCTCATCTCTAACATCACGTAGAGGTATGTGACCACAGCTTGACCAATCAGATAACTCTACTACTTTGAATCTTGAGCAAGGTACAAAGATGTGAGGTTTCTCAGAGGTTTCTCATGGCACTGCTGGTGTCAAGAATTGTGTTGTGTGGCAGTGAATGGCCCGTGGTGATGAGTAGCATTGCACCAGCAGTGTCTTTCCTTCTTCTGAAATGTTCTTGGCCATGTTTTCCTTTCTGTTCCCTTTTCTTGACTGTGGTAGTTTATACTGTTCAATTCAACTTTGTCTTCTAGAATTTCCTTTTCTGTATGTAACAAGTTATAGTGGGCAAAAGAGGAATTTGTGGAGTGCCTGAGTGTTTCAGTTGGTTAAGCATCTGACTCTTGATTTCAGCTCATGTCATGATCTCATGGTTTGTGAGATCAAGCCCTGCATAGGACTCTGTGCTGATAGTGTGGAGCCTTCTTGGGATTCTCTCTTTCCCTCTCTCTCTGCCCTTCCTCTGCTCTCTCTCTCCTTCTCTCTCTCTCAATAAATAAATAAATAAATAAATAAACTTAAAAGAAAAAGAATTTGTGTACGACTGTGAACTTGGAAGGTAGAAGTGAAACAACAAATGTTACTCTCTGAAAGTCTTCGCAACTAGATGTAGTGACAGAGTTAAAGATGCTGACTGGTTCCAGGCAGTACTTGGCTCTCCTACCTCCCACCTCCAGCTTTTCTTCCCAATTACTGACCTTTTGACTAACAGCAGCCTCAGGATCATGACCATTCATTTGGTGTGTGGCCCGCTGAAGAAAAGCCAGCTTCCTTAGGTGAATCCCACAAGCCTTGTGATCCCACTTTTGTGGCTGAATGTGCTTGGTGGTTGACTCCTTTCTGATCCTCCCACTTCCTACTGGATGCTCACTTCCCAGCAACTCATATAATTGTCTTTCAGCCTAATTCCCATAATAAATTCCTCATCATAAAACCCACAATGGTTCTGCTTCTAACATCTCCCTGTTGATCTCTGAAAACCCACACTATTTACCATGACCAGCAAGGCCTCCTGTGACCAAGGCTCTGACTCTCCAGCATCAGAGTTCTGTGCTTCTCACTGAGTTTCACTTTAGAATACGCTAGCCTCAGTGTATTTCATGTAGTTTCACACCTCCGTGCTTTTTGCTCATTTTATCTTTCCCCTCAAAATCTACTCCTCTTGCACTTTTGTGTAATTAGTTCCTGTTTCCTCCTCAAGCATAGGCCCAGGTATTATCTTCTTCAAAGTATTTGGTTGTAACCATGGACCAGGCTAAGTGCCCCTCCCCTGGGCTTCCACTGCCCTCTCCATGATGTCCCTTATACATTGTTTTGAAGCCCCCCATTTCCTCTCCCTGGACTATATGTTTCTTGGAGACAACAAATATATCACATTTGTTTTTAAATAGGCTCCACAGAGCCTAACACAAAGTAGGCTTCAAAAGTGTTTTTTAAAGTGAGCAGGACTAGCTGTTCTAAATGAGTTTGGCTTGATAAATTACATCGCGGTTTCCTCAGAAAATCTACACAATGCTAAAACACCATGTATAATGAGAACAAGCAAATGGAGGTAAATATGGTAGAAAATGGGTGGTTAATGGGACACCTGGGTGGCTCAGTCAGTTAAACAACTGGCTTCAGCTCAGGTCATGATCTCACAGTTTGTGAGTTCAAGCCCCGGGTCAGGCTCTGTGCTGACAGCTCAGAGCCTGGAGCCTGCTTTGGATTTTGTGTCTTCCTCTCTCTCTGCTCCTCCCCCATACATTCTCTCTCTCTCTCTCAATCTTTCTCTCTCTCTCTCTCAAATAAATAAAACATTTTTAAAAATTAAAAAAAAAGAAAATGGGTGGTTAAGGTACTAGAGTTTATGCCACAATAGATAAAGAAGAGATAGTAAACACTAGAAATCAGCAAAGGGTCCCCAAGAAAATAGTTGTTGGTTCCCAGTCATTTATGAAGCATATTCTTTGAGCCAGGCACTGTATTAGATATTGAAAATACAAAGGTAGCTGATTTTAGCCCTGAAGAGAGTTCAAGTTTCAAGGGACAGCCACACCTGAGCAGCCTCGGAATAAGTACAGTAATAGCTGCCTTCATGATGTATGGAAAACTTTACCCTAAAGCTAGTGATTAACAGATCAGTGTTTACCTGAAGATATAGAGTAACAAGCACTGATATTCTTCTCTTTTCTCTTCACCTACCTTTTTGTTAGTGATATATATATCACGATATTGGAGAGAGAGCATATCGGTGTCTGAATCAAAGTTGGGAGGGACGATAAATATGGTAAGTAAGATGTACAACTCTGAGATCTCAGTGCTGCGTTGTTTCACACACCCAGGCCCCAACCACATGAAAAATCTTATTTGTCTGCTGTTGGGTCAAGAGATGTTCCCTCCAGCTGTTGAGAATCTTGTCGCCTGGGTAAAATAACAGGGCATATTTTACAAGCGCTATTAATATGGGCTGTAAGTGCCTTGTGCGGCACAAGGCCAACAGCTGGATGGAAATGGCAGGTTCTGGGCCAGCTGAAACCCTGCTTTCAAGTTTTGCATGTTGTGCGCACACACATACACACACACACATGTGCGCACACGCATACACACAACCAGCTTGGGAATGTTAAACAGCTCCAGATTTATTTTTTAATATGAACTAAAGCGTGGAGTGCGGCCTAGAGGTTTGGCAGAACCAGGCGAGCCCGCTCCTTCGCACCACAGGCTGGAGGCATCTGGCCCAGGCCTGGAAGCTGCCGGCGCTGCGCGGGGATGGAGGGCTCGGGAAGGCAGGCCTCCTCCTCAGCCAGGTGACCGGCCGGCCGCGAGCCGCAGAGCAAGCCAGGCCGGCACAGCATTTGGGTGATTACCTAGTCAAATCGCCACTGCGCAACGGTGAGATCTCTCTTCTCCAGGCAGTCAACGTCCCTTGGTGAGTTATTAGAAAAAGTAAGATGCTACCTAGATTCTACATAAAATACAAACATTTTTAGTTTATGTTCCATCCCTCAGCCATCATGTTCCTGTCTCACAAACGTCACAGATTTACTCCAATCCTGAAGGAAAGGAAAGGACGGCGGAATGGCAACGCAGAGCGCTGCAGCTTCCGGGACATAGTCTTAGGGAAACAGGCAGTATTTTAGGCACGACTGCTGTTTGCAAGCTTTTGGTTGAAAATGATTAATAAGAGGATGTGGGAGGCAGGAGAAAGAGGTGTCCTTTTTGTCTCCGCTATTGTTCTGCAGTCGTTTCTGTGTTGTTAGAGAAGACACTTAATCAGTCGGGGCCCCTGTTTATCAGCTCGCCCAAGACAGGCCATGGAATTTATTTTGTCAATGAGACTTGTTGTCTTTCAGCAGCCTCCATTCAGAGAGGCGCGTTTACTACTTGGCTTTTTGAACAATGTCTGAGAGCTAACTAAGAGCTTGCAGCTTTTTTTTTTATCCATATCCACATTTTCTATCTCGCCCCCACTTTTGAGGGTGGAGTTGAGTGAAATGTTTGCACTTGCTCGAAGTCAGAACTCAAGCAAGGCATCAGGCTTTTCTTACTGCACCAGAGGCTGTCAAGCTAATTTGATAGGGTGCTATTGCAAAAATCAAAATACATCAGAACAGGTATTTTTAAGTCTTCATTGATGACTTTTCTCATCCTTCTTCAATGGTCTTCATTTAATTAAACAAAACCAAAACCAGAGCCAAAGCTCCACCTGGCTTCTACTCTGTCAAAAACAGACTTACTGTTTCCCTAAAATGGTACAGTACTTGCCGGTTGTTCATTGGTTTTCAAGCTGTTCAGCATCTGAGCACAGAAAGGCACTGTTCTGCCCCACATAACCTCTTTATATATATATTGAAGACTCAAGAGCAACCCACTAAGCTTATATACTTTTACTCTTAATGTAATTGTGTATCAATTTTTGTCATTTTCAAAATACTGTCACAGAAAATCTGAAATGATATTATCAGGAGTTTGTTATTTGGGATCCCATGCTATATTTCAGTAATTATGCAAATTAATGAAGTAAGACAATCTTATTTAGAGGCAATTCACATGATAAATGGAAAATAAAACACAAGAACATAGTTAAACTCAGTTCTCATTTTTACAAGCTGTGTCTTATCATATTACTGGACTGAAACACAGGCTTTCATTGTGAAATGCTGCATCTGTAACAAGTAAGATCATTATTAAAATTAAGCATTAAAGAGTATATTCTTTGCTCTTTCTGTGTGCAGCTTGAGAGTATAATGTGTTCTTCAAATTGCTACCATATTGTTTCAGAAATGCTTATCAATGTGAAGTGTCATTCAATTTCATGGAGTCCTCTGTTCCCATTCCCTCAATTGTAAACCAAACAAGAAAACAGATGCGTGATTGCAGCTCTTTTGAGTATTAACTTTCAAAAAGATGTGCCTTTCCGCTAAATTCCAAATATTTTTGTTTTGTTTTAAATTACTCTCACTCCAGAGAGCGCTTTTGATGACTCAGAGAAGCAGTAGTCAAAGCAGTACCATGAGAATCTGTCTTCAGAACTATCAGACTTCCCTTGCCTTTGGAGACAGATGCCTCTCACTTTTGCTTCCATCTTCAGGAGCTCCATGCTGTCTCCTATGCTCTTCTACCTATTAGAGCCAATGCCTAGCAAAGAAAGTAACATCATTTATTCCTTAGCATGGTTCCGTGTCCGTGATTGCGGGGGTACTTGCACTATGTAGAGAATTTGAAACCCTGTGTTGGAAGGGATCCTTGCAGCCTGATACACCATTTTCTTTTTGTCACTTCAAAGACAGAACGTTTTTTCTTTCTCTGCCATTGTTAATGAGTGTTTTTGTGTTTTGTTTGTTTTGTTAGCTTGAATGTTCCTGCTTTTGGTGAGCTACAATCGGCTTCTCTGTACTTTGTAATCACTAGCCTTAATTTGCCTTCTGGGGTAACACAGAACAAATCGAACTACCTTTTCCACTTGCCAGCTTTTCAAATGTCTGAGGAGAGTAACCACATCTTTCCTTTGCCTTCTTTTAGCCAAGTCAATCATTCCCGGTTCTTTCATTTGTTCCTCATTTGACATGGTTTCCAGATTCTGCCAAACATTCTCCCTCTCCACCGCCCATCTTGATTGCCAACTTTGAACAAACTCTGGTTTCCTAATGCTATAAAATATGGTGTCGAAGACTGAACACAACACTCCAAGGTTCCAGAACTGACAGAGGGACAGCACATGACCTATAATTTGGTATCTACACTTCCTTTTGATGAGGTTTGCTAGATACCCCAGCTTTCTGTCAGTGAACATTTTTTAGACCTACTGTGCATCAGGCATGGCACTGGAGAGACAGTAATGAACAAGATGCAGTCCTCACCCTTGAAGAATCCATAATAGAGATCCACCCATATGTAAACAAACAACTATCATATGACGTGAACACACAGTGATAGGCCCATGGATAAGGAACAGGAAGGAGAAGTTACCAGTGATTGAGTTGCAGAGCAAGTAGTACTAAGCAGAGATTCGATTGCTGCCAAGCCAGGTCTTTCCTTCTGACTGTAGATTTTCAAGGACAGAAGCGTACTTTTTCTGGTAGCTGTCAAATGACAGACTCTTTATTTTTAAAAGAAAGTCAGAGCTTCCTCTTCAGTGACTCTGGAACTTCAACTCTACCTTCTCTATGATAAGACCAGCCTAGCCAGTGCACGTGGAATTCTGTAGAATTGTGCTAGTAGATATCATTTGGTTACTTAAAAGGTCTAGAACTTATACTTGAAGTGATCTTTATGGCTGGTACCAGCATTCTGTTAGGGATCCTTAGTTTGATTTCTCCAAAAGGTGATAGCAAAAATTCAAATCTACAAATTCGATGTTGTTAAGAGATATACACTTCCAGATGCCATTAAAAAAATGTAAACATGAATTTATAGCAAAGATCTGTCTCCAAATTCTTCCTTGGTGACTTACCCCAGGAATTGGGTGGCTGTTAATAATTTTCTGTTCTCTTATCTAAAGGAGAAAGCAGGAGCACCTGGGTGGCTCAGGTGGTAAAGCATCTGACTTTGGTCATGATTTCATGTTTCATGGGTTTGAGCCCCACATCGGGCTCTGTGCTGACAGCTCAGTCTGGAGTCCACTTTGGATTCTGTGTCTCCCTCTCTCTCTGCCCCACCCCTGCTTTCATGCTCTCTCTCTCTCTGAAAAATAAATATTTAAAATAATGTAAAGCTGAAAGCAGAGATAAACAGTGTCAAAAACCAAACTTTTCATACTGAATAAAACAAATCAGAAAGATGGGTTTAGTGCAAGGCTTCAACCTGCAAGTCAGGAAACTCAAGGCTACAGGAGCAATAAGCTGGGTTGTTTCCAGACTAAGAGATTTGTTTTGGGGAGGGGGGGGAGGTAAATGCAGATGTTATTTGGCTTTTTCAGCTGATTGGTTGCCCAATGGTCTTCTTTCTTATTTGGATCAGGGTAGCTAAACAGGGGAGCAAGGAAGTCCAGAGATGGCATGAACAGATTTGGCATTTAGGGATTGACTGGTGTTCTCTGCTGATATCTGAGAAGAGTTATAAATTCCTGTAAGGTTAGGTTAAGTTTCCTTTATGCTCCTCTGTTGACTATCTCCATTGTTCCCCTGACATATGTGACTCCATTTTCATTTGGTTCCGTAACAGATAATCCTAACCTATCTCTATTATGGGCCCTGCATGGAAAATAGGAATCGTTCTGTACACATCTTATTATATTACTCTTGTTGATTTGCAGTTTCTTTGCTTGTCTAACTAAACTCCAGCCCTTTATAGTGGTCCACTTTGTTTTCAGCTTATTTCATTGCTTCTTTTTGCTGTGGCTGAGGGTGGCCACTGAGGGAGGGTTCAGGAGTGATGCAGTGAAGGGGGGAGAGAGGGTGGAAAGGTGGGAAGTTGGACAGGGGACTTATAATTTCCTTGAGGGTAAATACTGTGTATAAAAACATTTCTGGGGATTGAAGCCCAGGTTATTTGGCAGAAAGCAGAAAACATTTGCTTATTCTGCTTGACAGGGTCTAGCCTATGTGAGGCACCATGAGAAAAATACTGGCTGGCCACCTTTCCCACATACAGTTTACTTTCCCTTCTGTGTGTACTACTGCTGATAAAGTGTAGATGACCATATGGATCAGACACAGGGGGATAAACAAAAACACTCAAGGAAATGCTTTATTTATGTTGCCATTTACCTCTGTAATCATGGGCATAGATCTTTCTTACCTAGGGTTGAAATACAATTTCATCTTCTGTTGTTAATCTCTGAGAGATTGGAGTTTTATGGCTCTGGGCTTTAATTCTTTGGCGTCAGAGGTGACCTTGACAGTGCCAAGTTATAAAAATGGCTTAAATTTGTGCAACACTTTAGAGTTTAATAAAAACACTGTATAGGATAATGTTTACACATTATCCCACTTTGAGTTAAATAGAAAGTTGTTATCTCTGTTTTACAGGAGAGGAAACTAAGGCTCAGAGGGGATCAGAGTTGCTTCAAGGTCATCGGTGGTAAGGTATGGAGTTTTTGGTATCTGCAAGTCTTTGCATTCTGGCTCGAGCACTTTCCCTACTGAACAACACTGCCTTTAGTTGTAGTAGTGCTTATAGTTCCCAGTGCATGCCTTATTGTAAGCGATCCTCACGATCCTCACGATGTCCCTCTAAGGGAGATTAGGCAGACATTATAAGGCATATTGCTTCCTTTGCTCAATCGATTAGTAGGCTAAACTAGAAAGAATCATGCTTAACTAAAAGTCAAAGAAATCTTTTGATATCCATAGTATTTTATTTGGCTTTCAAATCTCTAAGGCTCTTTCATACCAACATTCATGCGGCATACCTACTATTTAGGGAAGTTCTTATTGCTGAGTGTAGTTAAACAACTATGGCTATTATCAGTTTTTATTCAAAGAAAGAGACACTACTAGGTAAGAACTGACACGCTCTGGTAGGTTTTCTGGGTGAAAGTTGTCTGGCAAAATGTAACGTGACATTGTTATTCTTCGTTCTTTCTTTTCTTCATTTTGCATGGCTACATTCTTCTATTTCTAATAACATTTAAACTCAGTCACCACCGGCAGCTTATGACTTGTCTACACTTTGAGATAGTCACTCATTACCAGAACAACGCTCTGGCTACTTCTGCATTTTTCCTGCTGTGACTGCCAGCTGCCCGCACCAGACAAAGCTCTCTGCAGATCAGCTCCATGGGCATGTCATCTGTGCAGCTGTACAGGACCTAATCCTTAGAAAGATCCCATGCTTGAGTGCTCCACTGTCACCAACTTGAAATTTTTACTAACTTTGAACAAGGGGCCCTGCATTTTCATTTTGTTCTGGGGCCCACAAATTATGTCGCTGGCCTTGGCTATCCAACCAAACTCACTGCAACATACACAAAGGTTCACATTCTTGTTCCCTTCATTTAGTTCAGAGGTATAGACTTCTATATCTAGGATACCAGAACTAGTCATTGGCTGAAAACGTTTCCTAACATACAAGGACTTGTGGTTCTATTTTCTTTCTTATAAGTAAACAGTTACACAGCTATCTTTTCAAAGTTCTTACAGTAAAACTCAGGTTTCTGTTTTATAAGAAAATGTTCAATTAAATAGGTGTCTTGTTTGGCATAGAGAGAGATAGAGACACAGAGAGAAAGAAACAAAACAAGTGAACAAAGGGAAAAAGAGACAAACCAAGGAACAAATTTTTAACTATAGAAAACAAACTTATAGTTGCTAGAGGGGAGATGGGTTGGAGGATGGGTAAAATAGGTGAAGGGGATTAAGAGTATATCTATTTTGATGAAGACTAAGTAATGTATGAAATCGTTAAACTACTATATTGTATACCTGAAACTAATGTAACACTGTATGTTAACTATATTGGAATTAAAATTTTTAAAAAAGAAAAAAAAAGTATTGGAAAATTTTACACATTCCCATGCTTTTGTTTGCTTGTTTCTGGAAGCACAAACTGAGGAATAAAAAACTAAACTAGAATTACACTGGAAGGAAATACTTAAGAAGTTGATGAATTGAAGAGTCTATGATTTTGTTTCCTTGTTAGGGAATTACAGAACCTCTGAAATAATTAATAGCATATTTTGGTATAATCCTTAATTGTTTTCTTGTCAATTGCTCCTGGTTGGTCATCAAGGTCTCCAACCCAAATTTATTTAACAACCGTATGAGCATCTTTTACTATATCAGACTGTCTTGTCATTAATGGAATTGAATTATAGAATTAGTTTAAAAACCTTAAACTTAGCACATGGCTATCTAAGTTTGATTTCTGTCCTTTGACATGTAATTTACATCTTCCCAAAAGGTAGGGCATAAAGAGAGGCAGTAGAGTGAATAAAATGACAAGGCACGATCCCTCCCTAAAGAAATTTACGGAGTAGTTGGGGGGAAATACACCAATAATTACAGTGCAACGTGAGAACCAGTAGCTGGGAAACAGAGCCACAGCACAGTAACAGGGCCTTCAAGGATGTGAGTATCATTGAAGTCTTCAGTGAGATCGGAGAAGACTTGAGCAGCACAACTAGCAAACAAGGAGGGGAAGGACTTTCACCAATTTTCAAAGTTATGAAAAATAAAAAAAATCACACACTTGATAGGAATTGGATTCTTCCTTTTACTGGCAGTTTAGAGACATTTGATAAGCACTGTTTGTAAGATACTTTTGGGAGAGTGATGGAGGGTAGCATAATTTATTAGCTCACTCCTTGAATCCTTGACAAATATTAGTGACTAATATGATTTAGAGTAAGTTACCTAACCTCTCCCTGCCATTATTTCTTTACCAGTAAATGGGTTTAAGAAGAGTATTTATCTCATGAAGAGTTGCCATGAGGATTAAGGGAATTTACATGCTTAGCAAAATAAAAGTATAGTCAATATTAACATTATTATTATCTTGACAGTTTCAAAGGAGTGTTCACACTAACAGGGCTCTTCTTCATAAGCAATCAAGCCAGATCCAGATTTTTTTTCCTTCATTCATCTTTTAAAGCCAAGTGTCTGGAAGGCAAATTAGAGGACATTTTCTGAATCAGGGGCATTGATCTTCACTTTCTCAACATATCATTGCTCATTTGTATTGAAACCTAATAGCAAATGCTAAAAAAACTGTCGACCATTGGCTTGGTTACTGAGAGAGTCATAGAAAAAGGGTGAATAAGAGGAGGAACTTGGCTTCACTGGCTGGTGAACAGGGCCATGAAAAGAGTATTTTCCATGGTTCACACGTGAGTGAAAAGTGTGGGTGTCAGAACCTAGGAGCATTCTGCGCTTTCTAACCATGTGACCTTGGACAAGTCATTAAGCAGCTCTGAGCCTCAGTGAAAGAAAGAAAGGAAGGAAGGAAGGAAGGAAGGAAGGAAGGAAGGAAGGAAGGAAGGAAGGAAGGAAGAAAGAAAGAAAGAAAGAAAGAAAGAAAGAAAGAAAGAAAGAAAGAAAGAAAGAAAGAAAGAGGGAGGGAGGGAGGGAGCCTACCTGCTTTCTTCACAACATTATGTTGAGCTTTAAATGGAAAGATGCGCATGGGTGGCTCAGTGGGTTAAGCCATCGACTCTTGATTTCAGATCAGGTTATCATCTCATAGTTGGTGAGATCAAGTCCCGTATAAGGTTCTGGGCTGACAGTTGCAGAGCCTGCTTGGGATACTCTCTTTCCTTCTCTGTCTGCCCCTTCCCTTTTCTCTCTTTCAAAATAAATAAATAAACTTAAAAAAATAAGTGGAAAGGTGTATAAAAGTAGCATATAATTTGGCATTACAATTTAATTTTTTTCTTTGATAAAAACTAAACTTGTATGTGAATAGTAAACTTATGTTTACCTTTTTCTATGTCAAATGTTTGATTCTTCCCCCCTGCTTATTTCTTAGTCATGGATAATCTAGGTCAGTGTTCTGTTACACTGGCAGCACATTAGAATCACCTCAGGGGCTTTTAAGAGATGCAGATGTGTGGGCCCTACCCCTAGGTATCCTGACTTACATTTTCTGAGTCCAGCTCAGTCTCTGGCAATTCCAGCACAGGAGAAGGAACACAAGATGTATTTGCAAACCATTTATGAAAGAGGCAGAGTTGGAGAATAGCTGAAGCTTTTAACAAAAGAGGAATTAACAACATATTCTGCTTAATTAAAACAATTTTTTTCATATTTATTTATTTTTGAGAGAGAGAGAGAGTGCAAGCAGGAGAGGGAGACCCAGAATCTGAAGCAGGCTCCAGGCTCCTACGGGTCAGAGAAGAGCCCGATGTGGGGCTCCAAACCAGGAACTGCGAAATTCTGACCTGAACTGAAGTTGGACTGTCAACCGACTGAGCCACCCAGGAACACCTCTGGTTAATTTTCTAAAGCATCTTTTCAGAAGCACGACCTCTGAACTAAAGCAGGTTGGTCGTGGACCTTCCCACCAGGATGATGTCCCTTTGGAGCTTCTTTTGTTTGACTCTTCACAGCTGTACTTAGAAAAGTACTCATATTTTCTATATACTTAAGTTCCTTAGGTGAATTCAGGGAATGCTATATTACCTACTCGCTTTCCATGAAGTCTTTTCCAATTTCTTATTACCAGTTTGTTTGTTTTGCTTTTTCTGTTTGTTTGTTTTTTTGTTTGTTTTTTACTTAGAATCTTTTGATCTTCCACTCCATTGACAAGAACTTTTGCCTTCTGGGATGTCTGCATGAAACTTTATTAATCCCCCTTGGGTGAAATTCTTTAGCACACTCCACACTTCTCTCTACCTGGTATTCAAAGAGTGGAGACCCATGAAATTTCCTCTGGGCCCAGGGGTGGGCCAAGGGCAAATAGAGAGGTAATAAATGAGAGTTTTGTAAGCTCCAGTTCTGGTACTAGTCATTATCTTCCTTTATGAGAAATCGAGAGGCCATTTCCAGGTAAGGGATGGGATCTCCTCAGAAAGTGAGTAGTCAGCAATTTATTTCTGGATTTGGATGCCCAGGAAACCAAACTAAAGCCTCCTTGGATCAACATGATTTGTCATCTAGCATAAAGGACTTTTTTTTTTTATGGCCATTGGTTCCCTGTTCTGAAAGACTGGCTATAACTTTCAGGAGTATCTAGTTTGTGGCCAAAAGCAGGTTGGTTTTGACTTATTAGGAAAAAAAGAAACTTGGGGACAAATCAAACTGCCTTTAGAAGGGAGAAGAGTTGCTTCAAGCCATAAAAGTAATCCATGCTCATTGGAAAGGTTTTGGAACATGAAAGAAGGTATATAGCATAAAAGAGGCTGAATATTCGTCAGCAAGAGACAAGAGTTGTTAGCACTTTGCTGCATTTTATAACCTATTTTCTCTATGCATGTAGAATATTTTACAAATTAGAAAATACTAAATATAAAGTTTTGTATCCTATTTTATACCTAATTTTATCTTATTAGCATTTTCTACATCAATAAACATCAGCCACAATTTGCACTATTTTTCCTTAAGTAATCTCTGCACTCAACGTGGGGCTTGAACTCGCGACCCCAAGATCAAGAGTTGCATACTCTACAGAGTGAGCCAGGCAGGCGCCCCTAAAATTTTCACTTGTAATAACTGTATAATATTCCACTGTGTATGCTCTTATTTTTAATAAAAACCTTATTTTTTTGAATATTTTGGGGTCTTTTGATTTAGTATAAATGAAGTCTAAAATATATCTCATTACACAAGCATTTAATGGGTTCCTCATTTTTTAAAAAAAGATATATTCTATTAAATGGGTGTCTTGCAAAGAAGGACTATGGGCTCTTGGTGAAGTTGCACTGGGGTGAGGTTGTTCCTGCCTACACTAGACCAGTGGCATACAGAACATGTGTTGCAATTTACCTTTGCTGAGTAAGGCATACTTTACTCTAAACCACATTTCTGGTTCATTTCCCTATAATGGACTATAGGAAACTGAGCATGAACCCAATCTAAGATTCCAACATTTGTAAGATGTACCATTATGTAAGACAGCAATGAGAAAGAAAAAAATGCTACTGATTAAATTAGGTGCACCATCAATTGTAAGACATATCTCAATTGCAGAAATGTTTAAGTATGAAAAAAGATGCAACTCAGAAATAAAGGAATATGCATTGCATTTTATTCTCTTTGAGGGCATTTCTTAAGACCTTTTGCAAGTGGATCAAAATGGATGTGACGTCAAATTCAGGGACAATGGCTGTCTTTGTCTGATGCACTGACACAGCCTCTCTGCCTTCCCTCCATCACTTCCCCACCCCGAATGTCTCTCCAGGACTGTCCCCACCATACCTACCATTATAGTTCTTCTGATGACCCACCTTAGTTTTCTATTCTTTTCATTGTGCTTCAGAATGATCTGGCTGGAGTTAAGAGAGTCATCTAGGGTGGTGGGGGGAATAGGAGTAGAGTTTGCATATTGAGTTCATTTGAAATTTTAACCCACCCATCTCTTACAACATATTTGGATTACCGAGTTATTTTTGTATGACCACCCATGCTAACCAGTTTTTGCTTTTTTAGGTCAATTCATACTGTTCTAAACACTAACTCCCAAATTTCATAACTGTTCTTCCCTATTTACACACAGAGAGAAATGTACACATATCCACATAATTTATAACACCTCCCCTCCTCTCTCTGGAATATATGTGTGTGATATATATATGTATATATGATATATATACACACAGAGAAATGCATACATACACACATAAGTTATAACACCTTCCCTCCTCTCTCTGGAGTATGTGTCTGTGATGTAGATAGACATGTACATATCATATATACATGGACATATACATATACACTTCTAGATATACTTCTATATATACTTCGTGCTTATAAATATATGTTTTATACTTTATACTTCTTGGAAGAAAGAGGACACTCATACATATGTCCATATTGAAAAACACATATCCATACTTTATGAATCTCCATATTTCATAGAAAAATGTACACATTTATCCATAGTCAGTGCCGTGGAAGAGACTTCAGCTATATCCTTTTATTTTGTTTTGTAAGTAGGTCAATAACTAATACATTTCTTTGCCCCACTAGAGTTCTGAGCCAGTTGAGATAAACATAAGATAGGTAGATGAAGATCAAACTATCATTTTATTTCTAATAAAGCAGGAGAATGCAGTGTAGACATGAGGCTCAATAGGTTTACTACTAAACACAACCCAGAATTCAACACTGGACCACTACAACCTTCCATCTCCTCCAAAAGGGGCAGAGACTTAATCTCAAAGGTTACTGCATGGTGCAGAGCCGATGAGAAGACATGCTTTCTAAGGGTGAGTCAATTTCTAAGCACAGTAAGGGGAAAGAGGTGAGCCGGCCATGCCTGCTTTCTCTGCATAGCTCATCCATTACCCATGTCACTCCACGACTGTGAGGAGTGGTGCAGGAGACCAGGAGCTTAGACGAAACAAAACAAAACAAAACAAAACAAAACAAAACACAACACAACAACCCTCCTCTGGGAAACCTGATGAGTGGGAAAGACAGATTTCTCCCCCAACGCTGGTTTTTATTTTAGAGGAGAAAACCAAGGCCAAGAAAATTTCATCCACTTTGTCAGAATCATGTAGCTAGTTAATGGCAGAATGGGTCTTACATTTTTCTTCCCCTGACTCTTACTCTGCTGTTCTTTTTCAGAAGACAGGAAACCAATGGGCTAATTCATAATAAAAATAAAACCTACTCATTCATTCAACTAATACTTATCGAACATCCACTGTGTGCCAGCCACTGTGTAGTCTCTTGAAATAGTGCTAACAATTTAGAGCAAGTACCTGCCTTCTTGAAATTTACCTCCTAACTGGGGAGACAGATAATAAACAACCAGTGCAAGCAGGCCACATGCTACAAAGACAAGTGAGACAGAGTGAGAGTGACAGAGGCTACTTTTTCCAGAGAGCATCCTGGGAAGGCCTCCCTGAGGAAGGGAGATTTGAAGAGAAGAACCAGCTATAGGATTTCTGGAAAAAAAAAAAAAAAAAGCATTTAGGCTGATATCTTAAAGACCCCCTGAGTCCCAATGTGCTGGGCTTTGAATGTGTATTTGTACTGATTTAAAAAGACAAGGAAGGACAGAGAGAGTAACAATCAAATGAGTAGATACTTTGGACCCCACAGGGAGGATGACTACTTTCCACTATTCCTAAGGTTACTCTTGTCAGCAGTTATCAGTGATTAGAATTCTGGGTGAAACATCCCTAGAAGACCTTGCAAACTCTCCGTTTTAATTTTTAGCTGAGCAATGTTACTCTAGGTTACTTGTCTGGAAGAATGCCTTGGAACGATCTTTATTGTCCTTTGGTTCTCCCACGCTAATAAGGCAGCACCTTCTCCAAGCAAGCAATGCCATAGACATTAGGGACTAGAGTCTTTCAAAATCCTGAAGCAGAGTGTATTGCTGGTTTACTGTCATCCCTTATTAGTGAAGGTGTCACAGTCCTGACTCATGTCCTGTTGGGCATTTGGTATGTTTCTAGTGAATGCTTATATTACATTGATTTTGAATCACCAATGGTATTAAGCAGTAAACAACACAGCTTTAGAAGAAATCCTCTGAGCTTTTGGATATTAAGATATTCTTAACTTCTGTTCTATTTTTGTTACAGCCAAGTCTCCAGGAAGTTCCAAAGGATTGTATAGCCTAGCTCATCATTAGGCTCGAAATCCATAAAACTTATGTTTCAAGCTAGTTACTACCGTCACTACAGTGTGACATGATAGGGGCCCGCAGTGGTGTGAGATTTCTGGGAAACTGCACATTAAGAGCCAATCCATTCAGTTCACCTGGAAGAAAAGTCGTTGGGCAAGAAGTGGGAGGGTAGCAATGCCTGGGAACATTAACTTGCTCAGCATGGTGCTGAGCTAGTGTCTGCCAGGGGGGCTACATAATTAAGGTACATGGACTCCCCTAACTATGGGAAGGGAGGAGAGGTAATGGGGACTGGAACAGATCTGGAAAAAGCCTAGCTGTGTGTGTGCATTAGTGTCTTTAAAAAGCACAGGTGAGGGAAATGCCTCTCAGAAGTAAGGAAAGAGAATCGAGGGGGCTAATCACATTCCTCTCTACGTTCCTTCTCTCTGTGAAGAGCCAGGATAGAAAAGATGGGGAGATAAAAGTGCACGGTGAATTAACAACAGAGGAAGAGCCATGGGTGCAGGATGAGTGTGTCAGGCCGTCATTGTATTCTCCCCTCCCCCAGCGTTCTCTGACACAGTGCCTGGTGACAATAGGAGCTTGCTTCTTATTTGTTGAAAGAATTAATAAATGAATGAATAATGAGGTGTGGATTAGGTACCTTGAATCAAAGTCCAGTATGCTTTTCAGGGCCTACCTGATACATTAGCCTTTATGTAAAAATGAATTGTATAAAGACAGGCTATTTAAGTGAACTCCAAAGTCACATTATATTTGACAGGATGACTTTGAGTGTATTCATCTCATGCTTTCAGAAAGTTTAGAGAGGACTGTGGTCGTGAGGCAGAAGAATAAATATGAACCTGTGCCTACATTTAATATGACACAGAAATATTCATATGAAGTCTTTCAATGGAAGATTTGTCATACCACTCAATTTAATACAGGCAAAATTTTGCTATTTATACACACAATTCACTTCTGCTGAGTTCAGCAGGAACTTCAGAAGTGCCTCCAAGACCTCTGTAGGTTACACAGGATCCCTCAGACCATGAAGGTTTTATCCTCATTTTCTCTGTGGCCAGCATATTGCTTATTTGTACTCAGTTATCTGGATATGGACATTTATTCACATCTATCCACCCAGCCTCCATATTCTTATCTATCCATATCCATTCATCTATCTCTCCACCCATTTCTCAAATTCTCCATTCATGCATCTATCCATCCATCCATCCATCCACATATCTGTCCATCCATCTACCCATCAGACCATCTATTTACCCATTCTCTATCCATCCATTCATCCAATTCATACTTTATAAGCACATGTTATATGCCAGACCATGTGTATTGGGAATAGACATAACAAAGACATGATCTTTTGTCCCAATAGCTCACTGTCATTTTTGTTATTAGCTACATCTTGGGTTGACATAGTATGTTGTTTACACTTCTATTGCACTCTAATGTGGTACAATTGTCCGTTTGCACAACTACAAAATTAGCTGATTGGGACTATGATTTGTTCCGATTTCCCAATCATATCGATGAGAAATCTGTGCATCAGGGAAAGTGTACAATATGCCTAAAGTTCTCCCAATTGTTGATGGTAGAATAGAGACTAAGGCCTAGGTGTTCTTTATTACAATCCAGGGTTCCTTCTCTCACCTCCTGTGTGTTCCCCCGGTGCTTGTGCTCTTAAGTAGTATACATCTAGGACTAAAGCCTAACGTGGGTGTTCACTTCCTGAAAGAATATAGATTCTATGGTGAGTCAGAAGTCCTGGGTCTAGCTATCATTCAAGAAGACCCTGAAAGCCTTGGAAACCTAGAGACCGAAGAGTCTTCAAGAAACCAAAGAGATCGATGTTACTGCATCTTTTAATTTTTCAAAGAATATTTATGATGTGTCATTAGAGGCCTTCAAGCTTACACAAAACACTGCATTTACAGATGACACCCACTTCAGTAAGAGCCTAAGGGGGGACTCATTAGCAGACAATTAGTTACTCAACTTGTTAAACATTAATTCCTCTTAGGCCTCTGGTCTGCCTAGTGAAACATAACAGGGGGAAATATGGCAAACTAGAGTTACTGGTCCTTGTCAGCTGGCCTCCTTTTTCTCTATAGGTCTAAATATTGCTTTGGTATGTCCTTCAATACCCCGGGGGCTCATGGAAGAGAAGGGCTACCAAAGAGTGGGGTAACGTTTTCTTTTCTTTCTTTTCTTTTTTTTTTTTTAATTTATGAGTGGATGGTCTTTTGCGTACAAGTAACATGGTAGTCTCAAGCTCCCAGCATACAGGACAAGCCCCAGATGTCTTGGATGCTAAAGTTTTTAAGACGGTAGACTTTTGGCACATGAGGCTGTGGGTGCCCAGTGACATAACAGCCATACTGTGGGAGAAAAAAGATGGTCCTGTGGTGAAAATATAACAAAGGAAGCATGGGGCAGAGAAAGGAAAATGGGAGCACAGATTCTAGATTCCCAGCATCTAGGGGTCTTTGAGCAGGAAAATGGGAAGGGGAACATGTAGAGGAAAAAAGAGGCAGAAAACCAGTAGACCAGAGATGCTGTGTTCTGCAATGGAAAGCCACAAAGTCATGTCTACAGAGGCATGTGAGCTCTTCTAAAGCATGGTGCAGGGTGGGGCTGATGGAAGCCAGGCAAGGTGCTGGGACGTAGGATACGTGCCACAGGTTTGGGACAAGGCTTCAGAATCAGCAGTCCACAATGTAGCTAAATAATCAGGGAAGGCTGGGTAGAGAACGACTACCAACTTGCAGGGCCAGAACATTCCTTCCCAGACCTGCTTCTGGTTCCTGAGCATCCAGGCAGCCTGCAGGGCGAAGACACACTGTTCCAAAATGGCCTATGTACTAGGTGGTAAGGATAATGGAAGCCAAGGATTCTCCATCTTATGAAAGAAGCCAGCCACTTGGAGACAGAAGGATGTTGACACCTAAAGAGAAGGAGAATCAAGAAACGAAAGAACGGGGACAGTCTGGTGATATTAGTAGGAGCCTTTACCCAAAGCCAACTGTGCCCCTAGATTCAGTTGTAAAAGATTCAATGCATTCTCTCCTTCTGCCTAAGTGACTTCAGTTGACTTTTGTAGCATTTGCAACAGAAAGTGTCCTGAACTAGCTAGTTCTGTTTCTGTAAGTTAGGGGTCGCCTTAAGCTAAATTTTAAGAAATAAAGGTTATCATTCTCTGAGAAGCTTCCACCAGGAGTCCGGGATATACTCGCAACTCCTCATGGTAGAGACTCTTCTCGTTTTATAAAATAGGAACACCCAGTCTCAGAAAGGTGGTCTCTTGACCAAGGCTACAAATCTGGCAAAATTGTAAAGCTGATTCCAACCAACTTGAAGTTCTCGTGTTTTCCTCTCTGTCACATTGCCCCCACCCCTACCGCCACCCCCCGGGTGAGGTTAATCCCCAAGATTCCTGATGTCTCTTTAAGGCTTCCATTCCACTTTCCTGCCTGCAGCACTGTAAGCTTTATTTCTCCCCTTTTCTCTCCTCATCAACACATATGGTTCTCAGAATAGACCTCCAGGACCCTTGCTCATGGCTGAGGATTGCTAACTAATTATCTGTGCATAGCATGCTAATGAGCAAATAATATAATATATATTATTATATACATAGAAGCTCTCTCTAGGGGCACTTGGGTGGTGGCTCAGTCGGTTAAGCGTCTGACTTTGACTCAGGTCATCATCTAGTTGTTCATGAGTTAGAGCCCACATTAGGCTCTGTGCTTACGGCTCAGCTTGGAGCCTGCTTCAGATTCTGTGTCTCCCTCTCTCTCTGCCCCTCCCCCGCTTACACACTGTCTCCCCTTCTCTCTCAAAAATAAACAAACATTAATTTTTTTTTTCTAAAAAGCAGCTCTCTCTCTCTATGGAACATCAGGTGATGTTGGTGATATAACTCAGGAAAGGTTCATATATTCTCTTGGAAGACACTAACTGAACCCAAAGGCATGATGCTGATGCAGGCTAGCGCCAATAGGGTTTGGAGAGGAGCTCCTGTCCTCCCCTCTCTCCATCTCAGCCTCATCTCAGGTAGCCGCACCGCGCCCTGCATGTCTGTCTGCCAGCCTGCCAGGTGGGTCTTCCCTGTTAGTGCCAGCCTGCTGCTTTATGTGGCACCGTGTGACTGATTTGATGACCTGTGACCTGACTGTCCATCTGGCCACTCAAGAGTTCACCTGGCTGTTTACCTTTTTTTTGCTGTGACTGAATTTCCATTGCCTCTCTCAGCATCTGACTTGCAAACCACTCTGCTCTGTCTGTTAAATGGATGAACAGAGAGTGACCTCCTGCTGCCAGTTCCGCCTTGTGCCCTCCCCGTCTTCGATCAGAATGCACCTGTGCTTCGGAGCTTCTGCTTTCTCCTCAACTTGCCATTGCCTCCACAGCAGCCACCCCAGCTTGCCATGTGTGCAGTGCTCTGTGAAAGGAGAGACGTTTCATTTTGTACTTGGCAGGCACTGAACTCAACTGGACAGTGAGACCCAGGAAATATGACACCATCTGCTTCCTGCCATGTTCTGGCTCCGGCACTTGATGTCAGGGCATCAGCTGTTACCTGAGTGCACTGGGTCCTGCGAAGTGAGCCATTCAGGGAACGCCTTTGCTAACACTTTCCACCATAGCACAATTTATACGGGCCAGCCTGCACTGCTGAGCAGTTTTTCCTTCTTGACTCCCAAGGTAAAAATATCTTCCTGTTTTCTAAGTCTTCCAAACAAAATATATATATGCATAACTGTATAGATACATAATAGAAATGTTAGCTTATTTGGCCATCCTTTTGTATATGTGGACTTTTTTCTGCTATACAAGGTGGCTTTCTTAGATCAGTCCCTGCTACCTTGAACTGTATCAAGTGTTCTGTGCTTCGGTCTCTTCCCCTTTCCAGGAGGTAGTGATGTCCTTAACTAGTCGTTAACTGAGGACTAGTAACACCAAAAGGAGGATTACGCAAACAGCTGTGCCATGGAAAGCAGGAGAGACTGGTTGGGCCTCCTCCATGCTGGGAGTACCTAATCCAGCTGGCAGCATTCAGGGCTATAGTAGCGAACAGGAGCTGTTTCCCTCTTGACACGGTCCCTGCAAACCTCAAATTTCCCTGAACCCCTGACCTGCTGCTCTCTAGCTCTGGAAGCTGCCAGGCAGGTGGCATAGGTGATGCATTCAAGGCTGAGTTCTTTCCTGACTCAGTGGTTGTAATCCCTTTGTGGACAGACAAATCAAGCCACCTGTGCGTAATATTAAAAATAAAACAAAATGCAAAAAACAACACTGCTGATCTGTTAATGAATTTTCAGACTCAAAGTATGCCATCTGGAACAGACACAATGGCTTCTGGAATCTGTGTTGCTTCTTTCCTCTTTCTTATGATTTTGACATGGTTTTGGTTAGCCATTTCTATTTTGATGTTCAAAGAGTGATATTACACAAAATCTGAATCTTAATCGAAAATGTATGCTTTTCTCACTTAAGTCCCTGGCTCTTTGAAAAATTATGGCATTGCAAAGTTTTCCTGGTGGGTTCCTGAGAAAAGTCTTTTTGGTCACCAGATTGTTTCCTAAATTAGCTGAAGCCTCTAAGTCCTAGGTCATAAGGAAAGTGAGACAATTTGTCACAGTGTTGACTATGACGTTAGAGCAACATGTCTGAACAGTGAGACCGGCATTGGTTTTTGTGAAAGGCTGAGAACATGGGTGGGCTGCTCATGAACATATGCTGCAGTCCATGACAGCCAGACTATCACCATGACTTTTTTTTTAAAGTTTATTTATTTATTTTGAGAGAGAGCACGGGAGTAAGGGTGGGGCAGAGAGAGAGAAGGAGAGAGAGAATCTCAAGCCGATTCTGCATTGTCAGCGCAGAGCCAGATGTGGGGCTCGAACTCATCCATGAGATCATGACCTGAGCCAAAATCGAGAGTTGGATATCCAACCAAGTGAGCCACCCACACGTCCCCGTTATCATGATTTTAACAAGAGCCATGGTTGTACTCAGCCAGCCCCACAACTCGCTGGACTTACCTCTGGGAAGCCTGATGAAATGCACATGAGCATCATACATGTATGTGTGAGCACATGTTACCCCCCCCCCCAACGCACACACTGTATCCATGCCGTTGTTTTTACACTTGCTATTATATATGGACAGAATTGCTTTCCTACCTCTGACCAGATGAAGTCAACCCAGAACCCCTTCTGATCCATCTTCCTCTGACAGGCTAAATTCTCCTCTTTGTGGAAAGCCGAAAACTATAACCTGTACTCTGGTCCTAGAGGTGGCAGAGGTGGCATTAAAAATTTGCTCAGGTTTTCAACTCAGAAGGTTAGATAATTATGTGGCTTCAATCATCATGTAGACTATGGTTTGCTTAATTACTAATTTCTGGTGAACCATGTCCTATTGTTTAAGATTCTATTGTTTAATATGTCCAGGCCCTTGGACACTTATAGAAATATCTATGTGAATAAGATGGTAGTTCTTCATCTTTATTATTCTCCCTCTGTCTTGACTGAAGTAGGGTTCTGGGGATGGCCCATTGCGGCCCTTTAAAGGATCAACAAGTCTGACTGTGCACTCCAGTAAGTAAATCCTGGCCAGGACCTGGGTCTGGCCAGTGGTGGGCAAGCTTAAAAGAAGGCTTTACAGGCATGTTCCTATGCAGCAATGGTCACTTTGTTGGCACTAAATGATGACAACTTTGGGCATCTTAGAGGATGCCATGTTCTCTTCAAAGAGCCCACCACACACAGAGAGTAAAGGATTAGGAGTCCCATAATGGAGATCCATTAAATATTGTAGTGTTAGTAGTAATTAAGCAGCGTTTTATGATAGCACCAGCAGGCTAGTCAAGTGAATAATTCTTTTCAGGGTTTGCTCTCTCTCTCCATAGGTAAAGGATTTAGGTGGATTTACGACATTGGCTGAAACGAATCAGTGGATAAACGATTATAAGATTTGAATGTGGTTAAGCCAAGATTAATGCCGCTGATTCCTGAGAACATAGGAGATGACTGTCACCCAAATAAGTGAACTTGCAGTTCAAGAGGTACTGCATCTAGCTAGCAGTTCAAATTCTCTGGGCACATATACATGCATACACTTTCTCAACCCAAACCCAGTATTCCCATGTCACGCTGTAAAGGATGGTAAGCAAACAATAATGATAGAGGGCTTGAGATGTGGTGAATAAAATACTCAATGTGACTAAACTGCTGCTTACTAGCATTCTCTGGTCACCAGGGTACCATTTGGGCCAGGGCCTTAACGAGGTCATTTACCTTTACCTACACCAGAACCATTACCTTAATTGCTACTCAGCCTTCATGAAAGTGTTTATGGGTAAACAGTTTTCACCAAGGGAGTTATTAACTACCCCCTGGATTACCATAGGATCAGGAATCATAAAAATAGTAGCAATTGTAGTCATAATAACCTATGTTGTGTAAGTATCTGTTATAAATGTCTTAAATTTTCACCACCACCATCACCACCCAGAGCAGCTTTAGGGTGAAGCACAGCATAAGAAACAGAGCACTGGTCATTAAAAAACATGGATGGATGAGAGGGTCCTCCTTATTCATCAAGTCTGGAAAGCATAAAAGGACAAAAGGGCTGCCATACCTTAACCTACCTATTATCTCTATCGTTTTATACTTGTGCTGAGGAACTAGTGGTAGACATGTGAATTTTTGTCACCTTAATGGAGGGGGGAAATGTGCTAAGTAAATATATTTTACATGTGTGTCCAAGGTCAAGGTAGAGCCATAGTTTTGCAAATAGTGTCAGTTCCATCGTCATTGGCTCATTCTGTGGCTACATGGCATCCAAATAAGTTGAAAGCAGTTACTTCAATCCATGCCCCAGAAGTTTAACTAAATTAAATAAACGGGGGGTGTGGAGACCTAGCTATCTCATTTTGTGGACTGCTTCTCCACTCCCTTGCCATGTACCTACTTAACAGTAGATTTGCCGTAGACTGAGAAATACCTAGACTGAATTCTTGGTTGAGTCAACCTGGAAATATTTCCCACATCAGTCCTTAGGTGTCCTAAGCTGATGTTCTATCCATATGGACTCATAAAGTCCTTTCTGCCCCTGGACCATTGTGATATACCTCTCTTCTCTCTCTTTAGTTGTCTACATTACCTACAAAATAAAACTCAGCCTGAAAGAGTTTCATTCTATACACTCTACTTCAGACCCTTATCCTTTACTCTAGCTGTCTCTTACAACTTCTCTATACATGTAGCACTCTGGCTCATTTATGCCTCACTCTTTATTGCCTGCCCTACCAGCAGAAAGCAAGATAATGTAGTTAGGTATTTCTCAAATTGATCAACAAAGAGACCATCTTTAAATGAAACAAATGAGCAGAGATTTCCATACTGACCTATTAATTACAAATAAAAAATTTGGTACGAGCTTTTGCAAGGACCCTATAGACTGAGTACAATTCTCTTTCTTGGTCAGTAGAGAACTAGACTGTTCTTCTTCCAAAAGGGAGCCTTTGAAATATTTGAAGAAAACAGTCATAAATCCTTCAGGTCTTTTCCTCATCAGGGTAATATTTCATGTTTCTTCAGCTGCTACTTACAGGAAATAGTTTCAAATTCCCTTCCATTCAGCTTACTTCTCAGATGAAATCCAGTTGTGTAATGTCTTTCTTAAAGTATAAACAGTATGGCACACAGACACATCATTCCCTTGATCTGGATCCCACACTTCTAGAGCTGTCATCTCAAATTGTTAAAAGACTGTTTTGCAGCCACATCCTATACGATTAACTCATGTTGATCTTGCTGTCAACTAAAAAGCCTATATCTTTTAAAAACACATGCATGACTATTATGAAGCCTTCCTTCCTTCATTCTGTATTTGTGCAGCTGGTCTATGGAGCATAAATGAAGGCCTTCACATTTATCCCTGTTGAAATCCATCTTGTTACTGAGCCCAACATTCTAGCTTCTCAAAGTCTTTGATGATACTGATTCAGTATTTCAATCCCCTAACTAACGAGTTCCCTCAGAAGAAAACTGATCCACATACCATTTTTGTACTTGGAAAAATGCTGCTGTCATAGCCTTACACTTGAATCAAAGGAGACCTGTGTCAGCCTAGGTTATGAGTTAAAAGCTCAACAGGAGCTGAGGTAGGAGTGAAGAGGTAGGTAATAGTGGTTGACCAGAGTGTATTAAGGTGTCTTGGTTCACACCTGAATAACAATAACAGTATGTGGACCAGCAACACCAAGCGAGCCTCAGGAAGTGGTGGGTAAAAGTAGCTGTGTTGCCATGGGGTCACATTCCAGTGGTGTTTAAAGTAGGTCAGAACTAAGGCCAAATAGCTCTTGCTGCTTTTGACAACTAAAGCTGCAACAATGTGCAGTATATTTTTCATCTTAAGATAATGCTCATAATATAAACTAATTAAAATAGAGTACAACAAAAGCACGGTCTGATTTTCCTGCCACATAAGGATATATATCTTGCTCCTGCCCTCATGAAATTCTGCCTAGCAACAAGGAGGTCACAAGGAAGAGCCCACTGGAGACAACAGCCAAAACTTCCTACATTGCTAGTGGTAAATGCAGCCCAGAAAGGGGGCAGAGCAATTTGATTATGTCTTACTGATTAGGTGTGTCCAGACACATGAACAATGGGGTGATTTCTCAGGAAAACAATAAATGACCCACACTATTGTTGTTGTTGTTGCTGTTTAATTCTCTTATCTCACACACACACACACACACACACACACACACAGCTGACTGACTGACTGAATGAATGAATGAATGAGGAAAGGGCCTATCCAAAGTAATCTGGGATAAACTCACTGCTGTTTTCCCAGGTAATAAAGATGGCTATCTTTGTCCAGAACAGATGCTATGAGATCATGTCTCCAAGAGATGAACTGAGAATGAATTCACTTAAATTATGATGCTCACAGAGAGGATTTTAGCTGAACATTTGTTCATATGATTTATGGCACCCTCCATCCGGTGGAGTCAATGTGAAAAAATGAAACTTAATTACAGCATACAGACAGCAGTTTGCTTAAAAGAGAGCTAAAAGTTTGTGGGGATTTTTTTTTTTTTTTTTTTTTTTATGAGACAGGAAGCTTATCCTAAAAGAAAAAAGAAGAAAGCTTTATAAAACATTTGCAACTCATCAGAAGTGTGGGTCTGGTCCTTAGTGTTGGGGGTGGGGATGGTTTGGGCTGTGATTTCCCCTTAGCCTCTAAGCAAATTACATCCAATCCCAGGTCCTTACCCAATTCCTACTCCAACACCAGCCTCTCTAGGATTCTCTTTTATTTTAGCCTAGGCTTTCCCTTTAGGGAAGAGAGTAGTATTGTCCTTTCTTCTTGGCAACTCAAGTCTGGAATTTTAAATTTATAATGTAAGAATTGTTCCCGTGTTTATCTGGTTCAGAGTGTGTTATTATCAAATCCAGTTAAGAACATTCCTTCTGCTAATAAAAAAGTCAGCACCTTCCCTTTAAACTAAGATCCACCCTTAAGTTAATTAATGGCTGTTAGCACCTTATTTGCTCTCAAGGGTCTCTTGGGTACCCAGCTTCTGAGGCAAAGCAGAGTCTAGCTGGTAGGTCAGTGGCTAAGTTTGAATCTCATGCCTGACCCCGAACTTATTCTTCATCTGAAATTCAGTCTCTTAAAGTCTTTATGTCTTGAGATCTCCTCCTGAGATCCCATCCAGAGAGGCCAGGTTAATGGTACTTATTTGGCAAAGTTTTTTAAGATCTACAGATGAACCTGCCTGATGAATAATACTAATGCTTACGATACTCATCGAATGATAATTGGCCCTCTTTGGACCATTTAGGATTCAAATACCTCCACCCAAATCATTCTGTGAACAGCAGCCAGCCTCTGAGGGTTAGATTTAGCCTTTTCACTTAAATTTGCAAACTGGTACTGCTTTCATCAAGAAAGAAAATATAACAACAAAATGATGCTAGCTAAAATTTGGATAGCATTTTGTATTTTCAGCATGCTTTCAGATAATACATTATGTAACTCACAAGCAAACAGCATTTTATCTTTTTCAGGCATGCGAAGACAGCAGGATTCCTGAATTCTCAAAAACTAATCATGAACACCTCTGAGACTGACTGTTGGGTCTATTTTCAATAGATTTTGCAGTTAAAAAAGTGATCGATGATTCCATTTCCTCTCCAAGAGTCAAGTGAATTTATCAGCTTCTGATTTGTGCTTTCACCTAAAATAAGGTGCTGGTCTGGGCGCTCAAGCTCAGATTCGGGGGGAATCCACCCAGTTCATCCTTTTTTCCTTATTACTCACCCAGTTCTTTCTCACCGCCGATGATGCTCCGGTAGCTTTAATGGAGGGCATCAGCACCGAAGAGCTGCTCTGCAAATGCAGGTATCTTCCCTGCACTCAGGAAAGAAGAACCTCTATCACTGAAGCCTCACCTACAGACAATTTATCTAACAAATTCCATTTCCTGCATGCCATTTGCCAGTATTTATCTTGTGTGTGGGCTCCATGGAGGATCCT
Organism: Hyaena hyaena; assembly: GCF_003009895.1. Taxonomy (NCBI): domain Eukaryota; kingdom Metazoa; phylum Chordata; class Mammalia; order Carnivora; family Hyaenidae; genus Hyaena; species Hyaena hyaena. The sequence continues at coordinate 2,184,745 of NW_024080918.1, forward strand.
CATAAAGGATGCTCCTGTTATAACCCAGAGTAATGTTTTTCCATCTAAATAATGAAGAGGCTTCAGTTCACTTTCTCTTTTGTTTCCTACTGCTTAGATAATCATAGTCCATAATCAAAATGGGTAATATGAAGGTTGTCTTTTTTTTTTTTTGCCTAGAAAGGGGCCATATGTGTACTTTCTTTCCTTAAAAAAGTGTCTATTGAATTTGACGGTATCCTTCCTCCCTTCCTTCCTTCCTTCCTTCCTTCCTTCCTTCCTTCCTTCCTTCCTTCCTTCCTTCCTCCTTCCCTCTTTCTTTCTTAAATATATCTAGCCAGCTTTTTCTGTGTCAAAGTATCTTCCTTTAGAGATTAAAATATATAATAACAAAATGCCTTTTATATAATCACTTGACAGGTAAACTGCTTTGTCTGACAATGTTTTAAATTAACAGTAACCTAAAAAGCATACAGGACTCTCCATAGGGAAGTTTCTTTCTCCATTTTTCAATCCTCCAATTGCAAGTCATTCATTTTTACATTTCCATGTTAAAGATAAGACACTAAAAGAGCATTACCTTAATAATCAATAACTCAGTGGGAGGTCCTAATGGGGAGAATTCACTGGAAGCTACATTCCAGTTGAAGTAGCAAAGGACCACCATAAGCCTGCAGGCTATAATTAGACAACCATGAAACTAGGAGGTAAAGGGTGGCAGACTACATTAGCAGTAAAATGCTAACTTGCAAGTAATAAGTCTCGAATCTTTCATGTCTACTCGAGTGTCACTTATACTTGAACAAGGAAAATGTTATGTTAAAGAACAAATTTACATTTAGGATCCCTAAAGCTTAAGGACTGGTGAAGGTTAGCGTGGCAATGAGAAAACAAATGAATACAAATCTGCACACTTCACAATTTTCCCTCAGTGCTCTCTTCCCTCTCCCTTTCTTTTCCAACCACCCGTTTTTCATCCCCCTCCAGGGTCTGAGAAACATCACAGAATTTAAACACAGGAAACCAATATAAAAACTCTGTCATGCAAAGAAACAGTGCGGCTGACTTTACATTGTTTCTATTCATGGCTCGCTAGTTTTACATTTTCTGATCAGTGACTGCCACTGAGACCAGGAAACCAGTTTCTTCAAGAGCATCAGTGGACGGTCTGAAGGCCTTGCATTATTGATTTTCTGCTCATAGATTCCAGTTGCTCTGTCAATCATGGGCCAGAAATACAAGATGGCAGTCAATAAGCAAAAGGACTGAGCTCCCGTGAAGACAAAATAATTCAAAAGATCTGATTGAAGCAGAAAATGCCAAAATCCTCAAGAGAAAAGAAATCAGATAAGCCTTTCCGGAAAGGAAAGTCCATAGTACCCCCAAAGGCACATTGTTTTTGGAAGGGGAAAAATACTCTTGCCAAGTGAGTCTGAATTGGTTCACCAAATGAATTCATTAATGCAAACACGTGTTAAGTGTCTGTTAGGCAACATTAAAGGCGGGGATGTCACATTGAGGAGTATTATTCTGCTGCTATTGGATAGAAATGTATAGGCCAAACATGTGCTGAGGACTGTAGGAGAGGTAAATACAAGTGGCTTTGCGACTACAGAGGAAGGAGATGCGATAGCCTAGGCAAGTCAGGAAAGATCCCAGGGGTGACAGTTGAGTTGCATCTTGAAGAACGCTTAGGAGTTCTACAAACAAAGGGGGAGCAGAACACTCCAGGCTGAGGACTCAGCATGAGGCAATCACCCTACACTTGCTTACTTTTTATTCCTACAGATTAAACGAGCAAATGAATTACTGAAAGAGGCATTCTTTAGACTAGAGCTATGAACTGAACACTCTGTTGTGTTGGTTTTCAACTGTTTAATGATTTCTTCCCCTCGTCTTCTATGAGCTATAATCCCACAGTGTCTAACTCATGCTCTCTGCAAAGAAGCTGCTCAATAAATATTTGTTAATGGATTGATCAGGGAGAGAAAGGCTAAGCATGAACTGAAGGAAGGAAGCAAAATATCTTTAAGGAGTTATTAAATGTCTTTAGGATCCTTTAATATGACTAAAATATTAAAATTATTAAATGATGAAAAGACAAATATGAAAATTCAAGAGTAAAGTATCTGCTCCAAATCCAATGTTTGGATAATGGGATTTTCTGCTTGATGGGATTTTCTGGTTAAAGAAAAGCTATCTTAAATCTTTTAAAGTTGTATTTGTTCAAGTTACTACCTACTAGATAGGGTGCTAAGGGTTCTTCCCATTGTCTCCTGAATAATCAGACTCCACTGCTCTGTCTCCTCTCCCACCCGTCAAGCTCACTCATTGTGCCCCAGCCACAGTGGCTCTTCTAGAAGATGCCAAGTGTCTTCCCGGGGCAAGATCTTCTTTATATGTTATCTTTTATACCTGCAACACATTTCTTCCCCTCCAAAGTATGAGGGGTTTACATGCCCCAGGGGGAAAGGGGGCTGGGGCTCAGTCTCACTGAGTTCAGCCTGTAACACTAACCTCTAGTAGGTTGCTACTAACCTTTACAGCTGCCTAGATTGCATGGAGGCAAATGACATGCAGGAACTCACATCAAATCCTCTGCAAACCTCCTCTCTGCAGTCTGGCCCCGGGTCTTTGCACCTGCCACTGCAGAACCACCTTCTCCTCTTTCTCTTCTTTTCTGTCTTCCATTTATTATCTAACTCTAAACTGGGTCCCCCAAAGGAAGAGGATTCTGGGAAATGTAGTTCCTCATTCTTCTGCTATGAGGTGAAATTACAATAGAAGAGGTGCTGGTTAGGTTGAGTTGATTATAGATAATCCAGCACCCTGGCCAACTTCTACCCATCCTTCATTTTCCCAGACTATTTCCTGACTCCTAGACAAGACTATGCTCCCCTGTTGTAGTATTTTTCTTGATGACACTTAGCACAATTTTAATATTATGATTATAGGTGCAACTATGGATTAAACGTTTCTCTTATCCACTAAAAGCACGAGTTCTTTGTGTTTACCTAATATCTTCTCACCCTCCACCACCTATTAGGCTCTCAATAAACATTTATTGAAGGCACGAATGAAGTACCTCACATTTTTTTCAATGATTTATACTCTTGCAGTGCCTGAAAGTCATCCTTTCTGAATGTTGTACAGACGTGACGTTTTGATATAAAGGTAACGAGTGGAAGGGATTGGCTTAAATCAATGATTGAAGGATAAACTTGGGAATTGTTTTAAAGGTTAATAGCAGGGAGGACAATTCGGCATTCTCTGTCAAAAGTTTTTAAAATACGTCTATTCTTTGACCTAGAAATTCTAAGAATGTATTCTAATGACATTTTAGGCTGTGAAAGAGACTGATGTATAAAGATTATGCATTGCATTATTCATTGCAGCCTCTGGAAAGAGTTGTCCTTACTCCATGTTTATACTTCCACACCTCCTCCTCTCTTCTTACACCACTATTGTATGGCGTCAGTCCCCATAAACCCACTGAAAAAGTCTGTCTGATGACAGTAATGACCCTCTTCTCATCAATACACCCAATGGATATTTATAGTTTGTATCTTACTTGACTTCTCAGAGCATTTGTCCTGTGGATAGTTTTCTCCCTTTTAAACATCCTCTCCCTCTGAGTTCTAGTGCTTGACTATTCCTCTGCCTTCCTGACCACCCTTTTGTAATCTCAGTCTCTGCTTTGTGATTTTGCTCTGGGTTCTCATCCCTTTCTGCTCTCTCTGGGCAAATTCATTCTTTCTTATTATTTCAATTACCTTTCATATGCAGAAAAATCTCAAGTCTATCGCTAGACTGAAAGGATTTAATGCATGCAATTGGCTACTGGATATCTCAATTCAGCATATGAAACTCAACTTACTTAAAACTGAATATATCTTGGGGCTCCTGGGTGGCTCAGTTGGTTAAGCATCCGACTTTGGCTCAGGTCATGATCTCACAGTTCGTGGGTTCGAGCCCTGCATCAGGCTCTGTGCTGATAGCTCAGGGCCTGCAGCCTGCTTCAGATTCTGTATGTGTCTCTCTCTGTCCTTCCCCCACTCACACTCTGTCTGTCTGTCTCTCAAAAATCAATAAACATTAAAAAAGTAAAAAAAAAAAAAAAAAAAAAACCCCTGAATATGTCTGGGGCACCTGAGGTAGCTCAATCAGTTAAGCACCTGACTCTTGTTTTTGGCTCAGGTCATGATCTCATATTTTGTGGGTTCAAGACCCAGGTCAGTGCCCTGTTAGAGTAGGGCCTGCTTGGGATCTCTCTCTCTCTCTCTCTCTCTCTCCCTCTTTCTACTCCTCACCCACTCTCTCCCTCTCTCTCTCAAAAGTAAGTAAATAAACTTTAAAAAACCAAACTGATTATGTCATCATTCCCAGCCAATGTGTTTCATTCAATTACTTATTCAGCCAAAAGTGTGTGTGTGTGTGTGTGTGTGTGTGTGTGTGTGTTTCTGTGCCATATGCTATGGAACTGGAGATGAAGGATCTTTTTACTTACTTTCAGGTAGGAAAGCGAACCAGCAGTAGGACATAAGTAGTCCATGATTATTCTTTTCAATCTAGTTCTGTTTACTTCACAGTAAATTCATTCCAGATTTTGTCAATAACAAAACATTCTCTTTTGCTGAATCTTTTAAGATATTTTAAATAAGACAAGGAGACCTTGGTACCATTTCAAACCAGAATCCATAAGCATCACCTTTAATGGTTGCATAATTCCATCACATGGAAATACCAGAGTTTATTTAACCATTTTCCTACTGCTACATTCTAATAAAAATGAGTTCAGAAGCATGCTAGTGAATTGAGGGCCCAGGTTACTTAAGGTACAGTGAGGGTAGGCTTCATTATATACTAATGTTTATGCAAGTCTGAAAATATTTAGAGTTTGATTTGAAAAAGGAATTTCTAGTAAGAGTATATCACCAGTATTTCTGTGTTCCTTTAAAAGAGATCTGCTTCCATATTCTGAAATAATCTGTCAGAAATAAAATAGAACATCAGCTTAAGAGCTTGGGGGATAATTGTGTGCTCTATGCAAGAAGGGCTTCATACTTTACATAATTATGGGAATGTTTGGCTCTGCCCTGGTTGATGATTACAGAAGGATGGTTTTCAAGATATTTTTGCCTTATCGACCTTTCATAAGTCAGTTCAAATATGAATAAATCTCTGGAAGCTTGAAGAGAGAAGGAAGATGGCAGCTTACTTTCCAGAGGAATATGACTATAGTTTGATTAATTTGAATAGTAAGTGAAGTTTTAGGGTGATTTTTAGTATGCTCAAATATCTGTACATCTATCTATTCCATGGCTTACCTTCATCTCGACTGAGAAAACACCAACATATATGCATAAGATTTCAAGTGACGCTAAGCTCTTGCTTGTTCCCCCCACTAGCCCTCCTTAATGCCCACATTTGCTTTTCAGCAACCCTTTTCTGGCTTCTTATAGTAACTTAATTAAGTAGTGTGTAAATAATGAAAGTTTATTCTGTCACCCAGGTTAAGCATTTGTTATCAAGCACATAAAAGTACAAAATATGGACACTCTTCAAGGAGAAAATGATGTTATTGAGAAGAGGAAATAGGTGCATGAAGTAAGTGGAATATAACTTAAATACATTGGCAATCCTAAACTGACAATGGAAAGACTAAAAGGGTTGGAAGTGTGATATGAATGGTTCAAGATGTTCTGTTGGTATAACAGAGGGTGGGACTGGAAAAGGAGTGGGAGTTGGAGCAAGTCATCTTGGAAATTTAAGTCAGAATTGACCTGAGAGCAGAATGGCTTGTGTTGAAAGAGAATGAGTTTCCTATTACTAAAGTCATTAAGTAGATGCTGGATAAGCACTGATTGATGCTTTATGGAAGGCGCCCAGGAGTGAGATAGGAAGGGGAAACTTTAAGGTCCATTGTGACTCTGAGAGTCTATGTACCGCTTACAAAGCAGAGATCATGGGACTTTCTAGCAATTAGATAGTATATTTTACAGATAATGCAGAACTGAGATAGTGTTTTGATAGACTTGAGTGAAGCATTTCTCTTCTAGAAGTAACAGGCTGTGAACCTGGCATTGTATGCATTTTTTTCCTGGGATATTATCCTCTGCCTCTATCAGATTTTCAAAGTTTCTACAATCCCAGATGCATTCTGACCACAGCAAGAGAGGGCCTGGCTTAAAAGCATTTATGCCTACTCTTTGCTGTGTTTCAGTGAGTGGAACTTCGGGTCTGCTGGTGAGAAAGAACAGTAGTTGTGAGACTTAGCAGTGTCAGGGAGTGAGGGTGGTGGCGGTGGAGAACTGGAGGGGGTATGATTTTTTTTTTTTTTTTTTTTTTGCATTGGCTCAAAACTGAAATCCTCTTCCTTCCTCAGGGCAGCTCCCTTTCCATTTCTACAAATAGTACCACTGCATTATTTGTACAGTGTAATGTCAGGGTTCTCCAAAGAAACAGAATAAAAAAAAGATATGTATATTTATGTCTATATAAGGATATACACATATGCATATGCACATGTATACATATGTACCTGCATATATACATATATATATACATATATATTATAAGTGTTTGTGTATGTATATATATATATATATATATCTTACATATATTAGGAGATGTATTTTAAGGAGATGTATTTAAGATGTATTGACTTATCTGATTTGGGGGATTGGCAAGTACAAAATGTGTAGGTCAAGCTGGCAGACTGGAAACCTGGAAGGCATCGGTACTGCTGTCTTAAGGCAGAATTTCTTCTCCTCTGGGAAACCTCAGTTTTTGTTGTGATCTTCAACTATTCCGATGAGGCCCACACATTTCATTGAGGCTAATCTCCTTAATTTAAATTCAACTGATTGTAGACGTTAAACACACTTACAAATACTGTCACAACAACATTGGGATAAGTGTTTGATTAAACTGGGTGCTGTAGCCAAGCTAAGTTGACACAAAAAGTTAACCATCGCAACCCCTATGCTAGTGTCTTCAAGGCCAATGTAAAGTGATCATTCCGTGTCATGAAATTTCATTGTGCTTATATCTTAGGAAGGAACACAAGAAAAGGTGGAATGTGGTGAATGGAATACCAAGAAAACACATGGAGCCTCCTTCACAGTTGTGTCTAGCATTGGCTTTGGTAAATGGAATTAGCAGTTGCTAAGCTATTTGTGCCTCTTTCCAAGTGGTAGCAATAGATTTCTTCTTATTCATCTTATTTTGTCTTTGTGGGATGGATGGCTTAGATTATGCATAGAATGTCTGGTTGAGTGATGTAATCCCACTCTAACCCACTAAGCTATCTGGAGAACTAGAAGATGCTAACAAAAACACATTAATTTTGTGCCTTCAATATATCACACCAACATCACAATAATAGCTGCGGCAGTCAGTTGTTACTGCATATCAAACAATTGCAAAGTCACTTATTTTCACTGGTGTGCATCTGAACCTGCCTGAGTTTCGCTGTAGGTCCTGGGTTCACCTCACATCCACTCTGTTACTACTGGTCCATCTGAGGCATGTCCATCTCACAGTTCCCTCAGAATAGCAATGCTTGAAAGTGGAAACGAGGTTGCCTCTTAATGTCTGGGCTTGGAGCCTATGTACTGTCACTGCCACCCACATTTTATTGACAAAAAAAGTCACACCAGCAGGTTGGGGAAGTACATTCTGTCTCTAGTGGGAAAAACTGAAAAGTTACATGGCAAAGATCATGAATACAGGGAGAGGTGAAAAGTTGGGCCAATAACTTAATCTGTTAAATTTGTGACAGTGTCTTAGTTTTCTATGGTTTCTTTGACAAATTACCACAAACAGTGGCTTAAAACGACAAATATATGTTCTGTCACAATTCTTCTGGCCACAACTCTGAAATTAGGACTGGGGTGAGATTAAGATGTCCCGGGGATGTGCTCCTCTTGAGGGCTCTAGGGGAGAATCCATTTGTTGTCTTTTCCAGCTTTTGGTGGCTGCTGCCATTCCGTGACTTATGGCTGCTTTGTTCCAATCTCTGCCTCCATGATCACATTGCCTTTTCCTCTTCTGTGTATGTGAAGTCTCCCTCTGCTTCTCTCTTTAAGGATACATGTGATTGCATTTAGGGCCTATTTGGATAATTCAAGAGACTTCTCTCCATCTCAAGATCCTTAACTCAATCATATCATTTGTATGTAGAGTAATATTCAAGTGTGCAGGAACCAAGGCCTGGTATCTTTGGAGTATATTTTTCAGCTTATCATGGATAAGAATGGCATCCATAGAAGGCTCACCACATGTAAGATACTAATCTAAGCTATTACATATGTTAACTCACTTAATTCTCAAAACAACCTTTGATGTTGTTTTAGTTATTATCCTCATTTTCTAGATGAGGAAAATAAGGCAAAGAGAAGAAAAACAACAACTTGCCCAAGTAGGAGAGACAGGATTGAAGCCCTCTGGCTCCAGAGTCTCCCTTAATCACTACACTCTACTGCTTTTCCACTTTGCCTGTGAATCCACAGAAACACAGATAGGAACCGTAGACTCTAACACTGGGACTTTGAGTGCTGAGCTTTCAATATCATTAAGTGTTTTGATTTCTTGTACTGGGAAATATGGAATGAACTTCTGAGAGAGTTCAGGGAGTGACAAAAAGAATGCCTTGGATGCTGTCAGCAATTGTTCCAGAACTATTGGACTGGGAGCAGTAACCATATTCCTAGGTGATATTCCAGTGGCCAAGTTCTTCACAGAGCCTCTCAGTTTAGAATATTTCTGCTTTGTAAATGCTTTCGTTTCTTCTCTTCTGGATTACTAAGATTGTGATTAATGCCTGTTGGAGTTTGTGTTCTTGCTTCCTGCGGAATGCTGAATCCAAGGAGGCTTCATATGCACAATTTCATAGGAAGCAAAATTGAGGGCGGGGGGGGGGGTGATGTGCGGTTATTTTGAACCAGTCATTCAACAGAATGATGTGCTTCTTAAATACACGGGCATTTTTCAGGACTAAAATGCTGAGTTTTTGTAGCTTAGTTTCTGATCTACCCTCCACAAGGGATACATTAGCTGCATCTATCAGTGTGTTTGCTATCTTGGTTTAAGTAGTCACAGAATCTAATTTATTATATTATGAAGAACTCTTACATTTCACAAGAAAAGGTGAATCTGACCAGACGTGGTGTGAGCCAAGTAGAGATTTTTCTACCGTTTATACTTTACAAGGAGTTTCCTCCTTTCACTCTTTAACTCACATGTTTTTAAAGGTCATTAATTGGTACATAGTTTAATCATTTGTCCCTGGTCAATCAAATATATTTTATATTTCCAAATGGCCTTGTTGGCTCTTCAGGTATGCTGAAGATTGTTCTACTACACATTAAAAGCCACTATTATTTTCTTCAAGAGTAAATACGTTTAGATCCACGAGCTTTAAATAGATTCCAAACTTATCAAAACTACATCCTTACTTCTGCCAAAATGGCTGAACAGTAAAAAACACACTCTCACTTAGGCTTTTGGAGGTTGAAACAAAAATCAGTTTCTTTCTTTTTTTTTTTTTTTTTTACAAATAGTTTATTGTCAAATTAGTTTCCACATGACACTCAGTGCTCATCCCCACAAGTGTCCTCCTCCATGCCCATCCCTCCTCCCCCC